>NC_138881.1:38697204-39205402 GCF_965194805.1 Balaenoptera borealis | reverse complement strand
CTGTGGATGGAGAAGCATAGGGGTGTTTGGGGTAAGATAGATGCAGTCATGAATCCTGCTGACTGCACTCTCCATGAAATAGCTCCCTTTACCCAAAAACTGGAGTTCCATCAAGGGGCTTTGCAATACACAGCCATGTAGCCAGGTGACACCGTGAAGCCAGCCATGTGCCATGTTATAATTATGGTGCTATAATTCTGTTTCTGTGGACCTGCCTCTCCAACTAGACTTTGGAGCTCCTTGAGCCTGGGATTGTGTCTTATTTCATTTCTGTGTCTTCAGAGTGTCACATGGTACCTGTCTCATATCTGTGGTCAGTATGTTTTTACTGAATGAAAGAAATTGTCCAAGTGTTCATAGCACTTAAAAGGATGATGCCTAGAGATTTTTCCTGGGCCTTTACAAGCCTATCAGTCAAACAATTTTAATTCTCTTCATCATTTAGCTAAATATAGTGTTAGTGCTAATTTAATAGTTAGATTTTGGTTAGGATTTTGCCTAGGGCTTTTAAAGTCACAAACACATTTAAGCAGACAGAGTGGAATGGCGATGAGGTGGCCCTTATTGGTGCCTGCTGTTTCCTGTGCCCCGGTGACCATCCAGATCTTGGATCTCCTGCTGCATGAGAGGTGGTATGAGCTGGGGAACAAGCTTGACTTTAAGCATGGCTGAATTTGAACCCCTGTCATTAGCTGGGTGATCCTGGTGAAGTTGTTTATCCTGACTCACTCTCCTCAATCTGTAAAATGGATCAATATACAAATGTTCATGCAGCATTATTCTAATAGCCAAAAAGCGAAAACAACCCAAATGTCCATCAACAGATGAATGGATAAATAAAATGAAGTCTATCCATACAGTGGAATATCATTCAGCCTTAAAAAGAAATGAAATTCTGAAACATGTTACTACATCGATGAATCTGGAAAACATTATGCTAAGTGAAATAAATAAGATGCAAAATCCATTTCTATGCATGCGGTACCTAGAATAGGCAAATTCATAGAGACGGAAAGTAGAATGAGGGGGTTAGTGGGAGGGGGAAATGAGGTGTTTGTTAGTGTTTAACGGATATGAAGTTTCTATTTGAGATGATGAAAAAGTTCTGAAAAAGGATAGTAGTGATGGCTGTACAACATTGTGAATGTACTTAACGGCACTAAACTGTACACTTAAAGATGGTTAAAATGATAAATTTGTTAATTTTATGGATGTGAATTATATCTCAATAAAGCTGTTAATAAAAAATAAGGTTACTCTGTGGTGACCTAAATGGGAAGGAAATCCAAAAAAGAGGGGATATATGTATACGTATGGACGGTTCACTTTGCTGTACAGCAGAAACTGACACAGCAGTGTAAAGCAACTGTACTCCAATTACAAAAAATAACAGTACCTATTCCATAAAATACTTGTGAGGATTAAAAATGATATATGATACATACTACTAAGTATAAAATAGATTAACCAACAAGAACCTATTGTATAGCACAGGGAACTATACTCAATATTATGTGATAACCTATAAAGGAAAAGAATCTGAAAAAGAATTTATATGTATATATGTATATATATATATAACTGAATTGCTATGCTGCACACCTGAAACTTACATGATATTGTAAATCAGCTATACTTCAATAAAAAAAATTTTTTTTTAACTTGAAAAAATGATATATGAGAAGTACCATGCACAAGCACCAAAGGTAGTTGTTACTAAGCATGACCTAGAAAATAAGCATTTGTTTTATGCAAAAGACTGCATAATTCTAAAAGGCAGTGGTGCTTAAGGACTGAGGTGTGCAGCTCTTTCTCTGGCCTTGAGATGGGTGCAGGAGTCTTCTCTAATAATAATCCATATATATGTGTGTGTGTGTGTGTGTGTATACAGTTGGGTGAGAGCTGTCCTTTCCCAGAGGAAAAACAGAGTGCTTCTCCACTGTACATTGACCCATTTTAACAGAAGGCATCTGTTTGACATTGGTCACTGCCCTCCCACCAACCTGAGCCATCCTGTGGTCAATGGTAAGTGTTGTCAAGACAGACACAGTGGTATTTCAGTTAATCACCATGGGACAGTGACCTGACTTCACAGATGAGCTCATCGTGAACACCTTCCAAATACGTGATTAAAGCATAACTGCCCTCTTGGCATTGCTACTATTTGTTTTGAATCTCCTCTGGCCTCTAAACATGGTTTCAGAAGAACACAGCATTAGATTTTTTTTTTTTTTTGGCTGTGCCTTGCGGCATGCAGGATCTTAGTTCCCCGACCAGGGATCAAACCTGTGCCCCCTGCATTGGGAGCACAGAGTCTTAACCACTGGACTGCCAGGGAAGTCCCTAGATTTTTATTTATGGGTAGTTGTAGATCATTCATTGTCATTGCTGTAGGGTATTCCATTGTGGGAATAGAACTCAATTTGTTGGTCCATAATACAGTTAATGGACATTTCACATTCTTGTGTATGTGTTTGGAGAACATTTTCTTGGGCATCTATCTAGAAGTGGGTCGCAAGCTGTGTGCATAAGCATCTTTAGTAGATACTGACAAAGAGTTTTCCAAAGTGGTTATACTATGTCACATTCCCATTAACGGGGCATGACAGTTCTGGTTGCTTCTTAATCTCACCAACACTCGGTATTGTAATCAAATCTTCTCAACCTCAAATCCGTGCCTCTTGGGGAAGAGCCCAAGATAAGTTTCAGTTACACTCTCCAGTTTTATATACAGAATTGTTTGTATGTGTGCACTTAACTGGAGAGATTACATGGTTTTCTACAGAGTTTCAGAGGGACCCTTGTCCCAGAGAAGAGCAAGGACCACTGCTTCAGGTTTTTGGCTTTCTTATAATGGTACACACAGTGTTTATTTGAGCCAAGATTTCTCTTGGGAAAGCTAAAACTGCTGGGTAGCTGTCTCTGTTTTTGAAAAGCACATTATGGAAGGCCTGAGCACTCTGGCATTTTGCTAGTGCTGATGCATGTTGGGTAATGTGTTGGCAATGTTCAAAATTACACGCCCTAAGAAAAAGAGATTACATTTATTGGGATATTCTAGATGCCTGTGCTAATTTGATCTAATAAACACGTGTCTACAAATTGAAAGAGTGAAAAATTGGAACAGGAAAATAGATTTTAGCTGTGGGCGTTATTCTGCTTTGGAAACAACCTCTTGACATCAATAGTGTGTCCTGATGGTTTGCCATGTGATACAGCTGGAAATGGCTAATACAAGCAGCAGAGGATTAGGGGCACAAAATCCTGCATCCTTCTCAACACACTGTTATTCTTTGAGGTAAATGTATGGGCTGATTTTGGAAACTCTCCCCTGTGGAGGCCTCTGTCTCCATCAGCAGGTGTATTTACAACAGATTATGAAAGTAAAGTGGACAAAGGTATTGATCAGGTTTTGGGAGGGAAGAATTACAATTTTCAGCTTCCTAGTTGAAACATTTTAATTTTTTTCAGAAGATATTAACTTTCATTGTATTTAGAAAACATTCAGTCAGACTTCTGTCTCAGATCCTGAAGAATTCCTCTTCTTATTTTAATACTATTTGCCTTAGTCAATTTAGGCTGCTATAACAAAATACCGTAGATTGGGGGCTTCCCTGGTGGGGCAGTGGTTGAGAATCTGCCTGCCAATGCAGGGGACACGGGTTCGAGCCCTGGTCTGGGAAGATCCCACATGCCGCGGAGCAACTAAGCCCGTGAGCCACAATTACTGAGCCTGCGTGTCTGGAGCCTGTGCTTCGCAACAAGAGAAGCCGTGACAGTGAGAGGCCCGCGCACCGCGATGAAGAGTGGCCCCCACTTGCCGCAACTAGAGAAAGCCCTCGCACAGAGACGAAGACCAAACACAGCCAAAAATAAATAAATAAATAAATAAAATAAATTTTAAAAAAAAGAAAAATAATTAGAAATGGACTGCTTACCTTTAAAAAAAACTATATTAAAAATTAAGATTGTGGTCATAAACATAATTCAAATGCAGAAGAGGAATGGTCTTTGTTATAATAACTGCTACCTTTTATGGACTATAAGGAAAGAAACCTTATAATGTTCATCATCATCCTTCATCACCCTCAAGCAAATGATCAGGTTGGAAAATGGTAGACAGTAGTAGTACAGTGCTGGGCATTTAATAAAAGCTCTCCAACCAGGGCTTCCCTGGTGGCGCAGTGGTTGAGAATCTGCCTGCCAATGCAGGGGACACGGGTTCGAGCCCTGGTCTGGGAAGATCCCACATGCCGTGGAGCAACTGGGCCCGTGAGCTACAACTACTGAGCCTGTGCGTCTGGAGCCTGTGCTCCACAACAAGAGAGGCCGCGACAGTGAGAGGCCCGCGCACCGCGATGAAGAGCGGCCCCCACTTGCCGCAACTAGAGAGAGCCCTCGCACAGAAAGGAAGACCCAACACAGCCATAAAAAAAAAAATACCATAGATTGAGTGGCTTATAAACAATAGAAATTTATTTCTCATAGTTCTGGAGACTGGGAAGTCCAAGATCAAGGTTGCTGGCAGATTTGGTGATGCTGTCTGCTCACTGTATCCTCGCTTGGTAGAAGCTCTCCAGACTTTCTTTTATAAGGGCACTGATCTCATTCATGAGGATGCAGCCCTCATAACCTTATCACCTCCCAAAGGCCTCCACCTCCAAATACCATCACACTGGGGGTTAGGTTTCAACATATGAATTTGGGGAGGCACACAGACATTCAGTCTATAGCACTATTCATCCAATCAATCATCTATCCCTCCATCCCTCCATCCGATCATCCAATGCTCGTCAAACACCAATTGAATATATATCACTCTTAAGCATTATATGAGGAGGCAAATGTTTCTTTTCCTGAAGTAGCTGGAGAAAAAAGGCATACTCACGTGGAACACCTTGAGAATAATATCAAGATAACAAATACAAGCTGCTATGGTAAGGA
Source organism: Balaenoptera borealis (assembly GCF_965194805.1). Lineage (NCBI taxonomy): Eukaryota > Metazoa > Chordata > Mammalia > Artiodactyla > Balaenopteridae > Balaenoptera > Balaenoptera borealis. The sequence goes on along the minus strand of NC_138881.1, from coordinate 39,200,458 downwards.
CTCCAAATGGAGTGAACCTTATGTTTCGAGCACTGATGGGGGGTGAGGTGAATTTCGGAAGGCTTCTTGAAGAAAGTGAGTCTTGAGCTGGGCATAGAAAGTAGTTTATGCTTTGCACTGCTGGAGATTAGAAGGCAAAGGAGCCTTTGAAGGACAGATGCAGCAACAATGCAGTGGTGAGGATGGCCTGCTGACATCAGGGCACAGAGGCCCCGGCCAGAGCACAGAGGCCATCTCCTTGGCATCCACCTTCTTCTGGCAGCCTTGAGAACCAGGCTCAGGAGCCTGGATTCGTTCCAGTGAGCAAGAGTACATCCCTGCGGAAGAAGAGAGAGGGTGAATCTGGCCTTCTTTCTGTTCCTTGTGCAGTCCATCTCAGGACGCTTGCTGGGGCCTCTGCCTGAAGTGCACTGCCCCCCACCCTGCCGAGTCACACAGTTTCCCCCTCTCCTCTCATCTTTTCCCTCAGATGGTACCTTCTCAGTGAGGCCTTCCCTGTCCACCTTATTTAAAATTATAATCAACCCCAAACCACCAACACCCCCTCTTGGCCTTTCCTACTCTCTTTTTCTTCATAGCACTTATCACTGTCTAATATACTACATGATTTTCTTCTTTATTTTCTTTAGTGTCTGTTTTGTTTGTTTATTGTGTTTACACCTATTAGAATGTAAGCTTTCAGGAGAGCAGAGACTTTTGTCTGTTGTCGCTCACTACTGTGCCCCCAGAGCCTGGAACGGTGACAGATACATAGGAGGTGCTCAAGAAGTATTTGTTGACCTATGTGATTTTAAAATTTCTAATAGCTGCATCGAAAAAATAAATAAACAGGTGAAATTAGTTCTTGTTAATCCTCTCGGGTAGCAATGGGGGAGCTACAGCATTATTGACATATAATAAACTGCACATACTTAAGGTATAGAGGTTAAGATTTGACATATGTATACACCTGTGAGACCATCCCCACAATCAAAGGTCTTTGTGCCCCTTTGTAATTATATATGTTTAATAGTATATTTTGTTTAACCCAATTTATCAAAAATAGTCATTTTTACGTGTATTCAATATGAAATTGTTAATGAGGTGTTTAACATCTTTTTTATACCAAGTTTTCAAATTCCAGTGTGTTTTACACTGTGTGTAAAGAAATATTTGTTGAATAAATGAGTGAATGAACTGGCATGGAAGTCATTTGAGGATGGGCTGGACTGGCCCTTGCCTGGGATCAGGAGGGAGAGCCACGGAAAAGATCTGGCTGGTCATTGAGCCCATCATCAGCTTCTACCTGGTTTGTAAGACTCTCAAGTGGTTACTGGGTCAAAATGTCTTCCAGAGACCTTCTTTACACCAACTGAGCAGTGGCTCATGGAGGAGAGATCTAAGTAAGAGCTTGAGCTCTGAATGCACAAACCCGAGGTTAAATTCTGTTTCCCCTGGCGTGCAAAGCTGTGTGACCTTTGAACAAGCTTCTCAACCTCTCTGTGCTTCAGAACTCATCTGTAAAATGAAACATACAATTAGCAATTTACTGACTGAGTTGTTGTGAGAATTAAATTAAACTATTAAATTAAAACCATCAGCCTAGTGTCTGACAAATGGTGTTCAGTAATTATAATTAAGAGGCTGGGAAGTTTCATGATCAAGAGTATTGGCCTTTGAATGTCTGAATTGCAATCCTGCTGCCACTTAGCAGTTGTGAGACCTTGAGCAGACGATAATTATTTCACCTCTCTATGTCTCAGCTTCTCCATCTGAAAGGGTGGCTGTGAAGATTAATGAATCAATACATGTAAAGTGCACAGAACAAAGCCTGAACGGGGTAAACACTCTCTGTCAGCTGTTGTCGTTATTGTTTGTTATTTTTATTCCTGCAAGGCTTTGCCTAATTTCTCAGCCAGTACCATCCCCATCTTCCCTATTTCTCCCTACATGGATGACTCTGTTGCAGGAAGGGGGACCCTTTCCAGGGCCCGGGAGTGGGCTCTTGTCTAATGCTCCAAAATGAATTGTCCAAGGAGACACACGTGCTGACAAAGCAAGAGACTTTTTTAGGAAGGGGCGCCTGGGCGGAGAGCAGGAGGGTAAAGGAACCCAGGAGAACTGCTCTGCCACGTGGCTCGCAGTCTCAGGTTTTATGGTAATGGGGTTAGTTTCCGGGTAGTCTCTGGCCAATCATCTTGCTTGGCCCCTAGTCTGACTCAGGGTCCTGCCTGGTGGCGTGTGAATCTCTCAGCCAAGATGGATTCCAGCAAGAGGACTCTGGGAAGTTGGTCCTCTCCTCCCTCTTTTGGCCCCTCCCGAATTCACCTAGTTAGTTTTCAGTGACCACCATGTTCCTTATCAGGACCTCCTGTTGTGAGACAACGCAGGCAAGCGGGGTCTGGCCAAGGCAGGTGGTTTCAGTCAACACTTCCCTAACAACTCCAGGCCTTTCCCATGCTAAGTGCTGCTGGCCTGTTCCAAAAACGTTGTCACTGTTGTCTGCCCCTCCCTCCAGCTTCGCCCATGTGATGATGCAATCAGAACCCCGTGCTGGGGCTTCCCTGGTGGTGCAGTGGTTAAGAATCCGCCTGCCAATGCAGGGGACATGGGTTCGAGCCCTGGTCCAGGAAGGTCCCACATGCCTCAGAGCAACTAAGCCTGTGCGCCACAACTAGTGAGCCCACGCGCCGCAACTACTGAAGCCCACGTGCCTAGACCCCGCGCGCCTAGAGCCCGTGCTCAGCAACAAGAGAAGGCACTGCAATGAGAAACCCGCGCACCACAACGAAGAGTAGCCCCCGCTCGCCACAACCAGAGAAAGCCCGCGCACAGCAACGAAGACCCAACGCAGCCGAAAATAAAACAAATAAATAAATAAATATATTTTTTAAAAAAAAGAACCCCTGTTGACCCCAGGCTCCAAGTGCTTAGAAATGAGAACAGATAAACAGAGGAAGAAAGCCATTTGCCTAAGTAGAGCTTCCTTCCCTCCTCCCCCATAGGGTAAATTTCTTTTCTTCCAAACTGGAAATACAGATCAAAAGTTAAGCTTGGTCCTCCTGTTTTGTTTGTGGCCCAAGCATAGTCCTTTCCAAGAGCTGTAAAAGTCATTGAGTTCTAGAGGGGCCGGGTGGCCTGCTCCAGCTCCCCACAGTGAGGAAGGCGAGATTCCCATGAACAGCAGAGGAGACACTGAGAGGGCAAGGTCACTGTCGAGAAGCGGAATCGAAGAAAGACCAGGCCACCTGTTCTTACTGCAGAGACTGGGGCCAATATGGGGAATAAGATGGCAAAAGGGCTTCCCAGATGGGACAGACTTCAGGGTGTGCGGTCTTTGCCTCAGAGAACAAGGGTCAGGAGAAGAGCAAGACATCTGGAGCATCAAAGTTGACATTAGTGATGTGTTTGCCGCCAAGCCAGCCCGTCTCTGAGAGCTCTGGCCCACTCGTTAGGGGGAGAATTGAGAAGGCAGATTTCAGATGTTTTTACTGAGCCTGCCGAAGCTCTTAGGCTACAAAATAAGGCCATGTGATAACCGAGTTGGTTGCTGGTTTTCAGCAAGTCTGCTTTAAAAAGTCAAACATAAATCTTCATGCCAGGGTGTCTGATTCTAGGAATTTACCCAAAGGAGATTAATCAAAAATGTGGGCATGGATTTATGGGTAAGAAGTGGTTGTATAAATGACGGGGCATTCATCATGATCCCAGAACTGTTCAGCTACATCCATTAACTGAGTGCATCCTGTTTGCCATGTATCATTTTGGTTAATTCTTACAATACCCCTGTGAGATGAGTACCATTATTCCAAATCTAAAGACAAGAGAACACAAATATTGAGCAACTTGACTGTAGTCACACAGCTATCAAGTTTCCGAGACCATTTTGAATCCGTTCTTTGGTCATTTAAAAGCCACCCTGGGGACTTCCCTGGTGGTGCAATGGTTAAGAATCCGCCTGCCAATGCAGGGGACGGGGTTCGAGCCCTGGTCCGGGAACATCCTACATGCTGCCGAGAAACTAAGCCCGTGTGCCACAACTACGGAGCCTGCGCTCTAGAGCCCATGAGCCACAACTACTGAGCCCGCGAGCCACAACTACTGAAGCCTGTGCGCCTAGAGCCTGTGCTCCGCAACAAGAGAAGCCACCACAATGAGAAGCCCACAATGAAGAGTAGCCCCCGCTCTCCGCAACTAGAGAAAGCCCGTGTGCAGCAACAAAGACCCAACGCAGCCAAAAATAAATAAATGAATAAATATATTTATTAAAAAAAAAAGCCACCCTGCATCCCTTCTTCTGTGGTTCTATACCAGCCCTTTTCAGACTTTTACATTCTTGAAAATTACTGAGAACCTCAAGTAGCTTTGGCTCAACTGACTCCATCTCTTTGTATTTTCCATATTAGGAATTGAAACTGAGGATTTTTAACAATATCTATTAATTCACCTAAAATAACAATAATAACCCTATGACAAGTTAACATTTTTATGGAAAAAAAGTGGTTTCTAAAGCAAACACATGAGTGAGTGGCATTGACTTTCATTTTTGCATATCTCTTTCACATCTGGCTTGAGAGAAGACAGCTGGCTTTTCATATCTGTGTTGGCATTCAATCTGTTGTGTTATGTTGTTTTGTCCCTGAACTGGGGACTTACTCTGATGTCTTGTCATGATTTCTTCAGACAAGACAGGCCTCCCTGGACAATGTTCTAAATAGTAATAATCACTGGACTGTTTCTACAATAGCCAAATCTGAGACACAAAACTCTCATGGTACCTTTGGTCATGTCAAATAAATTTAGACATTCCCGCCCTCCCCTACTTATTCCCTGAAGCTTGAAGACTTGAGATTTTTATGTCTCTAACAATAGTTCTTTCCTGGGTTTATCAGAAGCTTTCTCTAATCTTATAAAAGAATACAGTTGGCTCTCCGTATTCACAGATTCAACCAACCACGGATCGTGTATTATGTTTATGATCGTGGTTGGTTGAATCTGCGGATGCGGAACCTGTGGATACAGAGGGCCGGCTCTGGGACTTGAGAATTCGCGAATTTGGGTATCTGCTGTGGGTCCTAGAACCAGTGCCCTGAGAACACTGAAGGACAACTGTAATCGTTTTTATAAACTTAGCTAAGATGCTACCTGCTTGGACGTAAGACACCAAAGACTGTCAGTAAATGAGAACTTAAAAAGGGTGGGGCTTCCCTGGTGGCGCAGTGGTTGAGAATCTGCCTGCCAATGCAGGGGACACAGGTTCGAGCCCTGGTCTGGGAAGATCCCACATGCCGCGGAGCAACTGGGCCTGTGAGCCACAATTACTGAGCCTGCGCGTCTGGAGCCTGTGCTCCGCAACAAGAGAGACCGCGACAGTGAGAGGCCTGCGCACCGCGATGAAGAGTGGCCCCCTCTTGCCACAACTAGAGAAAGCCCTCGCACAGAAACGAAGACCCAACACAGCCATAAATAAATAAATAAATTTTTTTAAAAAAAGGTGAAGTGTTTCATTCTTCTTCATCACGGTGCTCTTTACATATTGTTTGGCTTCCATTTACTCACACAGAGCCCTCTGTGGTGGTCACTTCTCACTCTGGTTTTGGCTTTAGAGTTCTGAACACACCTCCTATCTAAGAGCGTTCCTGATTTAGGAGGGCTTTGGCAGCTGGTCTCTGACACCATTGAGTTGCTGGAATGATTGCTGTTGGTGCAGTCCTCACTGTGTTTAGGACCCCATTGAATGAGAATCCCTGGGCTTCAGCTGGGGTGACATTTCAACTGGGCTACTAAGCTGGCATCTATCAAGAACAATCTTGGAAGCCCCACCCCACTTCCATCATATCCCTTCCATAAGACATGTGCTGTACAAAGACCTTATCCTTGAGAAAGGAGGGAGGGATGGTGGAGAGATGCCCATCTCACAATGTGTCCTTGAGCTGAAGGTTAACGGGGAAGGAGAAACAGGTTACTGTTGTTGATGGGGCTCCTTGTGCAGGTCATGGTTTTCCGGGTAGCTCTGCCCTCACCCAAGAGCTGTTCTTCACCTTTTCCTGAGCCAATCCACGAGTCAGACTGGGGTTCTCAGTTTCTTAAGCAGTTGTCCTTATGTTCGCAGGAGTTGCCATGGCTGTTGGTGCAGACCTTGGCAGTGACAGAGCAGACACCAATTAACCAAATCTGCTGGGCTCACACGCTTCTTCAAGTCATCTGCTGGTGATTTCTGGCAGAACCAAAGTGTTTGTGAAAACAAGCAAACACAGAGCCCTGAATAACTAAATTGTCTGGCTGACTACCAATTTCTTCCCCTCCATTCTTGGTCCTAAAGATTTTTGCAACAAAAATGGGCTGTTCTTCCCATTTAAGGGGTGGCTCTTCAACCTGCTTGTGGTTTTATCTCTTTCTGATGCCCTTTACCTGTGGGCACAATGCCACGCTGAGGAGTCCAGGGAGAGGTCTCTGTATGCCGGTCTCGGATGTACTCTGCCCTTGCGAGGTAGCCTGACTTGGTTCTTCATAATGGGAGTTCCATCTCTCACCCCCTTTGTATAAATGCATCTCTGGTGTGTGGTGGGAAGCAGGGCAGGTGTTGCTGGTGAGGATCTGTGGAGGCCAAAGTAGGTGACTTAAAAACAAAGAAGTTAATAATAGCATAGGAAACCTGCTATAAACTGAATGTTTGTGTCCCCCTCCAATTCATATATTGAAATCCTAACCCCCAAAGTGATAGTATTAGATGGTGGAGCCTTTGGGAGATGATTAGGTCATGAGGACAGAGTCCTCATGAATGAGGTCGGTGCTCTTATAGACAGACCCAGAGGGCTCCCTTATCTCTTCCACCATGTGAAGATACAGTAAGAAATGGCCATCTATGAACCAGGAACTTGGTCCTCACCAGACACCAAATCTGCCAGCGTCTTGATCTTGGACTTCCCAACCTCTAGAACTGCAAGAAATAAATTTCTGTTGTTTATAAAGCACCCAGTCTATGGGTTTTTTTGTTATAGCAGCCCAAATGGACTAAGACAAAATCTAAGTACAAAAGATCTCTTTAGAATTCAGGACACTGTGTGCCAAATAAATGACAAGTTCAACGTCACACAGCTGAGATGATATCCAACATTTATTGTGAACTTACTATGTGCCAGCAATCTATGCCAACAGGTCCTAGGCATGCAAAAATAATAATTACAGTAGTAACAGCCGCACTAATAGCAGCAACAACATTTATCGAGAACTGACAACATGCCAGCCACTGTTCAAAGTAACTTATGTGAATCATCTCACTTCGTCTTTCCAGTACATCTGTGAGGTAGTTACTGTCATCCCATTTATACACAAGTAAACTGAGGACAGAGAGCTTAAGTAACTGAACACAGCTAGTGAGTGGCAGAGCCATGACTTGATCCAGGTAGGCTGGCTTGAGTCCATGATCTTGCAGCTTAGAGTCCGATGGGTGACACAAAGTGGTAAATGCATGAAGCTGGTACAGTGGAGTTAGTGGCAGGTGAAAGGTAAACGGAGAGCTCTGGGACACTGAGAAGGCCACCTAACCCAGTTGTTTATGGTAATCTGGGCATAATTCCTGGCGGAAGATCATGAGGCCAAGAGATGTTGAGTTGGAACAACGAGATTAAGCAACTCACTCGCTCGGTGTCAATCAGTTTCAGAGAGGCGGTGCTGGGGTGGGACCCACATGTGCTTTGCGGGGAATGATCCTATGGATCCTTCCATAGGTTTCTACTGAATAAATTCTATGTGCTGAGCTCTGATGGAGGCATAAGTAGAGGTTTAAAAAAGTCAGCATGCAAATTGTGTGGTATGTGAATTGTATCTCAATAAAGCTGCTTTTTTTTAAAATCCAGCATACACCTAGTTGATTCTATTAAATTCAACTTTTTTAAAAATAAAAGAAATGAAGGCTCCTTGGAGAAATGGCAGATCCTAGGGCTGTGGCAGAGACAATAGACAATGAGCCTGGAGAATCTTCTAGTGCCAGAAATGAAGAAAGTGCTCAAGAAACAGAAGGATGAAGGCATGTCAGAAGGACACAGGAGCCCCCAACGACAACAGATGGAACAATTTGAGCAAGAAAACAAATAATGTAGTATTGGATTATAACCCAAAGCATAAAGTGAATATATATAAGCCCATATTGATATAAAGAAAAGATAGAATAAATAAATAATAGGGGAGAAAGAGGCAAATATTCCTTAGAGAAGAATTTAAAAAATTTATGTGGATACCTCCCTCCAGGAAGTAGTGTTTACTCCCTACCATCTCCTCTTGAGAATGGACTGAACTTAGTGACTCTCTTCCAAAGAACAGAGCAGGGAAAGGGGGAAATATAACTTTACGGTGGAGAAAGCTGGCAGGCACCACCTTAACCAAGGAATCAAGTTAATATCAGCAGGGATAAGTCAGGTGCCCCCCAAGGTGATGTGATGAGAAGGACACTTTCCTCTGTTGTATTCTTCCCCCAAACCCACAACCCCCATCTAAAAATGAAAAAAAATTCACACAGATCCAGATTGAGAGACATTCTACTAAATACCTGACCAGTATCCTTCCAAACTGTCAAGGTCATGAAAAAGAAGGAAAAACTGAGACACTGTCACAGACCAAAGACCAAGGAGACTTGATGACTAAGTGTAATGTGGTATCTTCTGTGGGATCCTGGAACAGAAAAAGTACATTAGTTTACAAACTGGTGAAGTCGAACAAAGTCTTAAGTTTTATAAATAGTCATGTACCAGTGTCAATCTCCGGGTTTTGAGAAATGTACGATGGCAATGCAGGATGCTAGCATTAGGGAAAACTAGTTGAGAGGGATATAGACACTTTCTGTACTATCTCTGCAACTTCTCTGTAAATCTAATATTCTAAAATCAACAGTGTACTTAAAGCATAAAAGAAAAGTCAGCAAGTGTTGGTTGGGATGTGGAGCAAGTAGAACTCTCATACATTTCTGGTGAGAATATAAAGCAGTAGAACCACTTTGGAAACTGTTAAACTTGAAAAGTTAAACATACACCCACCATGCAGCTCAGCCATTCTGCTCCTAGGCATTTATCCAAGAGAAAAAAAAATATGTATACAAAAAGACCTGTACAAGGATGTTCATAGCAAACATCCACAATGAATGAATCAAAACTGGAAAGAATCATCAACAGAGGAATGGATAAACAAACCATGGTACAACCATACAATGGAATACTACTCAGCAATCAAAAGGGACTGACTGCAGCATGGATGAACCTCAAGAACGTCATGCCAAGCAAAAGAAGCCAGATAAAGGTGGAATCATACATACTGCATGATTCCATTTTTTAAAAAATTCTAGAACAATCTATAGTGACAAAAAACTGATCAGTAGTTGTCTTGGGCCACAAAGTGGGCAGGAATTGCCTGGGGAGGGGCAAGAGAGAACTTTCTGGGGTGATGGGAATGTTTTGTATCTTGATTGTGGCAATGGTTACACAGGTGCTTACAGTGTGTCAAAAACTTCCCAAATCGTGCATTTTTTTTTTTTTTTTTTTTTTTGTCTTAAGGCCGCGCCATGCGGCATGTGGGATCTTAGTTCCCTGACCGGGGATTGAACCCACACCCCCTGCATTGGAAGCGCAGAGTCTTAACCACTGGCCCGCCAGGGAAGTCCCCCAAATCGTGCATTTAAAATTGTTTCTTTGGGTGTAAATTATACCTCAGTAAAGTTGACTAAGAAGTGTGATAGTTAATTTTATGTGTCTACTTGGCTAGGCCACCATACCCAGATATTTGATCAAACACTATTCTAGATGCTTCTGTAGAGGTATTTTTTTAGATGAGTTTAACATTTAAATTAGACTTTGAATAAAGCAGATTACCCTCCATAATGTGAGTAGACCTCATCCAATCAGTTAAAGGCCTTAATAGAAAAACACTGAGGTCCCCCAAGGAAGACGGAATTCTGCTAGCAGACGGCCTTTCGACTTGAACTGCCACACTTCTCTGGGTTTCCAGCCAGCCAGCCTGCCCTGTAGATTTTGGAGTTGCCAAGCCTCTACAATTGCCTGAACCAATTCCCTAAATTAATCTCTCTCTCACTGCCCCCCTGCCCCCCGCCACACACACACACATACATCCTATCGGTTCTGTTTCTCTGGAGAACCCTGACTAATACAAGAAGAAAAGTAAGCCTGTATGATAACTCTTCCCTGAGAATCTTAGGGCCTTGTTGGAGAACAAAGAACAATATGACCATAGAATTAATTATTAAAATAGTTTCTGTAACTACAAAATCAGTGTGAGATGAATCTTTGCCAAATGACTGAGAGCTATTGTGAGATCTTGGTTGACTGTGGACCTTGAGTTACTCCAATTTGGTTGCAAGATGATGCCAGAATGCATGGCCTGACTTCTGACTCAGGTTTTCAAATGAACCTAAAGTGGTTTTTGTGGATGTACCTGAACTGCCATTAAGTTAAGCCTCCCAGAGATGACATACAAGCTGCCATGTTAGTAATCCTTGGAGAAATATATGCCCTTTGTCTCTGTGTCGAGGCGTCCCTGCTCTTCTGGGAGAACCAGGCAGTGTAAACATGTCACAAAGAGAAGCTTGAAGTTGTGTCTTTTTTTTTTTTTTTTTTGGCTGCCCTGCTCAGCTTGTGGGATCTTAGTCCCTGACCAGAGATCAAACCCGGGCCACGACAGTGAAAGCGCCGAGTCCTGACCACTGGACCACCAGGGAACTCCCTAAGTTGTCTCTTCTTTCTGCTTTGACCTTGATCTCTGGGAACTCCTGTGTTGACCTAGCGCATCTGATTCCTTGGAGAAGCTTGCTGGGCCCTGTTTTGTGGCTCTTCCTACAGATACTTGCATTCCTGCAATCGGTTTTTCATCCCCTTCTATCTTGTGTAATATTTATAGTTGTCATTTTCTGACCCTCCACCATGCAGAGTCTCCTGGCTCTGAGATATTTGCAAGTATCATTGGCAAATGAGATTAGGTAACCCCACCTCTGTACTGGCATTTACATTTTACATGATAAGGGTTCCAATTTCAGAGAGAAACCTTTCTATTGCGTTTGGTGTGGCACCAAATTTCTTTAGGTAACAGGGAATTTTGCTGGAAATCTTAATGCTAAAAAGTTAAGTTGGGTTCTGAGGACAGTAGGAACTAAAACACTTGAGTGTATATCACATATTGATAACGTGATCTTGCTTACAGATATTTAACAACTTGGCATATTTAACTACTTTTCCATTGTAGTAAATGTTTCCTTTTAAAATTATCTTGTATCTCACAGGGCAAATCCTACCCCTTCAGGGGCCCATTCCCACCTATGTGGAATCCAATTGCCTACCTAGATCATAACAACCTTTGGAGGACGATGGATGACATGGGACGAGAGGTAAAGCTTCCTAAAGCTTCTCTGATGACATTTGTATTCTCCATAATAAGTTTAGTCCTTAAAAGGAAGAAGGTGAAGCGTGTCAGCAGTGCCTAGCACATTGTGTAGCACAGTAACTTGCAGTAAAGATTTGTGAGATGAGTAAGTGAACTTGTTTCTGACCTCTAAAAGAATGAGATGTCCAACAGGCTGCAATTTGCATACTACTGATGAGGGGGGAGAAGATCTTCTATCATTCAGCTTTCCTGGGATGATGTTTCTAATTTAGAATATCCTCAGGACATAGCAAGTAAGACTTCTGGGTCTTTGAGTCACCACCATGCCCAAACCTGCAGCTCCTGAGTAAACACACACAGAGCTTGACCTGAAACTCCAGTTTAGACATGATCTGGTACATCTGTCTGATCTTTGTTAAGGAGTTGATTTTTTTTAAAAATTATTATTTATTTATTTTTGGCTGCGCCAGGTCTTAGTTGTGGCACGAGGGATCTACGTTGCCACGTGTGGGATCTTCAGTTGTGACATTTGGGATCTTTTAGTCGCAGCATGAGAAATCTTTAGTTGTGGCACGCGAACTCTTAGTTGCGGCATGTGGGATCTAGTTCCCTGAGCAGGGATCGAACCCGGGCCCCCTGCAGTGGGAGCGTGGAGTCTTAGCCATTGGACCAGCAGGGAAGTCCCAAGGAGTTGAATTTCTGAATTGTTCTCTCTAAATTACTCTCTAAATAGTAACTTAGTAGTTGATATTTGGAAACAGCCTGATTACAACATAGCCTCCATTTATAGCACAGGAAAGGTTATCAAAAATTAAATATGGATTGAGCGAATAGGAAATCTACACAGACAACATGGATTGTGCAGTAAAAAAACCACTATTGGGGGAATTTGGAAAACTTGCATTTTCCTTCTTTAAGTTAGAGTTTTGAATACTATTGAAATAGTTATTTAAAATGGAAAATTACATTTGCTTTTCCCCTCTGAATCGTCATCTGAATGTAGATTCCCAGTGATGCCCCATGGAAGGCGCCCCTTGCAGAACAGTGGGACCACATGACGATGAAGGAGCTGCTGGACAAGATCTGCTGGACGGAGTAAGACTCGCCGTTAGGCACAGGCATTGACTGTGACTCTCTTTCAGGTTTATTTAGCAATTCCGTTCAGCAGCTATGAAACAAGTAGCCGCTTTGTGTCTATAACCACACCATTTGTCCAGGTGGAGTGCTGAAAAATATTGGAACCATGTCCTGCCCTAAAGATGTCTATACATCAAACCTACTTCTTTGGAATAGTTTTGCATCACAAAGGTGGTATTACCCCCTAAAGTCCTTAGGACAGACCACGTTGTGCCACTTCCCTTATTTAGAACAGCTTAAAGATCTCACTTATCAAGCTGTCGATGTAGGGATACTTGTATACTCCTCACTGGTGGTCAAGTATGGAGAGAGTGCATCAGGACATGCATTTCAAACACCTATGGGGTGGAGTGGAACTCTTCAAAGCTTTGAAGAGGAACTTCTAGAGAAGTTCTCTGGATAATTCACAACTGTCCAGGAAACATGGATGACTGGACTGACCGCTCCCCATTAGGGAGAAACGTGTAGCGTTGAAAGAAAGGGTTCAAGAGTCAAGTATTAAATTACGGTTGGCAGAGTTGGGAACTATACATGAGCTGCGGAAGCTGTATAGACAGACAGCGTGGAAAGGCCTCCCTGCTCTTGGACAGCAGGGAGAAAGGAAAGGATGATAAGGGTTCCATCTCAAGCACATGGTGAATTTGTGGTAAGCAAAGTCAGAAAATGGCATTGCTATGAGACTGTTTGCCCATGCTAAACAGCATTAGTTGGGAATGTGGCTCTGGGGTTGATGTCTTCATTCTCTAGGCATTGGAGGGGGGGGGAAGTTGGAGCACTGACAACTAAAAGTAAAAAGTTTTTAAGGATATCTGAATCTAAGCTATGGAAATAACCAAAAGACATAAAATGTACATACTTCTTCATACATAAATTCAACTTCTTAGAATTTAGCTTAAAGAAGGAGAGAGAAAAGAAGAGAGGGAGAAAGGGAGAGAGAAAGGGAGGGAGGGAGATTCAAAGCATTATTTCTAAAAGGAAAATCTAAATGTCCCATAATAGAAGACTGGTTAAATTAATTATGGTTTGTCTGAAAACTGGAATACTCTAAAATCTTTAAAAATCGTGTTGAAGAAGAATATTTAATGGCTTGAAGAACATCATACTATTAAACAGATAGAAAAGCAGGCTGTCGTCAAGTATGTACAGTGTGATATATCATCTCATTTCTAAAAAGAAAACTGTACATGCCCTGCAAGCAACGGATATCCATCAGAATGTTTTTTAACATCTAATATTACAATGCAAACAGTTATCCACGTCATTAAAATTCTTCATCAAACATCATATTTCATGGTTGCAGACTATTCCATGGGAAGTGAATACCATAATGTGTTTATCTATTATCATTTGACGTTTTAGTTACTTCCAGTTTTTAATCATTATCGTTATTATTATATAATACTCTATGATTAACATGTGCCTCTCCTACGTCTTCAGCCTTTGAAAGCAACCAATTTTGAAAGAGTAAAACCCTTTTATTGTCATGAAATCAATGCCTATTATTAATTATATCCTTTTTAACACTTATCTGATGCTATTTACCACTCTGTTTTAGAATGTAGTTTGTAATACAACTTATTTTGTTTGTAATAAAATTGCAGTATTTACTTTTAAATTTTATACATGAGATTTTCAAAATATAGTGAGTATTTTTTACCTGCATTTGTTTTATAACTCCTGTTATAAAAAGCTTTTAATAAATTCATTAGGTCTTCTCTCTCCGGAGAGCTTTGAAGCTCATTGAAGATAGGACTAATTATATTTCTTTGGTCTCACAGAGATCTGAGTTTTTCTGCCATAGTCCTTGGCCTAACCCTCCCCTTAGTGAATATTCTAGGTTGTTGGCTGACAAAATAAAGCATTCTGAGATGTTAGGAATATATGAACACAAAGTAATTTTTAAATTTTTCCTAAGCAAGATAAGCATGATATCATTTCCTGGTTTTAAAGGAAGTAATCCCCAGAATATCCAACCTACCGTGGTTCAAACTAAAGCATAATCATATATTCAAAGACTAATGTTGATTATTCTTTCTGTTATCATTTATAAAGTGGTTTTCAGAAACAGATTAAATTTATGATGTAGTCACAGCTATGTAAATACACTTTTTAAAACCTATAACTAGAAAAAGAAATGCACCAAAATGAGTCTAGGGGTTATCTTTTGGGGGGCAGAAATGTGGAAGATACTCATTCTCTCATCTTTTTATTTTATGAATTTTCCAAATTTTATATAATATGTGTATATTTTTCATGTAGAAAACATAATAACGTTTATCTTTTAAAGAGTCAACAGGGCAAGGAACACGAAAATATTATTGCACTAGCTTCCTTGGCCTTCCATCCCTCAGATATTTTTCTTCTCATTTCTTTTCTCAGTAAAGCTCTTAGAGTAAATCAAATAAAGGATTAGGAATGGCCTGGCCCTCCAGAGACAAATTACTTTTAGATCTCCCTTGATTTCAAACCAGGGTTATTTCTTTCTCACCAAACTGGCAGCAGTAACAACTAGAATCACAGCTCTATTTTTATACTTAATATCAGTTATCTAGCTAGGGCAACATTAGGTTTTAGTTATTTATGACTCCCTTATACCATCCGAATTCACCTATACAATACAGAGCAAAGAAAACGGGACATCAGGAAGCAGCAAAGCATGCTTTCACTTTGAAGTAATATTTTAAACCAATCTTTGGATATTTGTTTTAGATAGAAGCCAAAAATTGCCTCTGCAAAGAAAGCATGAGTCAGCAATTTCCATCCCTTCAGTTATCATGAGGAATCTTGCAAAACTAATTTGAAGTCACTTCAACATATATATTACACTATTTGCAGGCTTAATGATGGGGACTGTCACAAAAGTGCTACATGTAACTGGTATGTGTGTTAGGTGTGATTCTACAAACTTCCAGAGTCAAGGTACACTAGGGTAGAGAGGTGTCCCTTGGTCAATATTTGTCCCTTCAAGGTTGTTGACTGACTAATTTTAAAGCATTTTGAGGTATTAAAAGCATGAAGTTTGAATCAGGTATGACGTGGTTTGCAGTTGTACCATTTAGTGAGCTGTGCACTACATATTATTAACTTCCCTGAGACTCAGTGTTTGGGTTTGTGAACTGGGGAAAAATAATGACTGTCATTTTTGTGACAAATCGATAAGACAATGGGTTTTAAAAACCATGGAGTGTGAAAGAGTTCAATAAATGGAAGACAGTATTATTTATTCCACCCATTGTCAGCACTATCAGGTGGAAAATTCTGCCTCAGGTATAACCAGATTAACAGCATGCAAACTTTATGTCAAAGTCAAAAGCGGGATTGGTCCTAATTAAAGATATCCCAGAGTACACATTACTACTGGTGAATTTTAGGATCTGTTAGATTTCACTGAGCTGTTGGAATTGCAGGAGATCATTCACTTTCTGGTGTGGCTCCAGATAGGACATAACCTCTCATCATTTACCTGCCAACCTCAAGCAAAAGTTTGTCTATCTATACTCTGTTAATCACTTTTTCCCCTCATCCATTCTTTGAGCTGGTCTTCCATTAGACAGTAAAATAACTGAATAGGTAACTGTGACTAATTCTTTACTTGGTACAGCACCTAGCATATCCTTTGAGCATTATGGATCATTTAAAAATAATGTTTAGGGAGTTTCCTGGTGGCCTAGTGGTTAGGATTACAGGCTTTCACTGCCGTGGCCCGGGTTTAATCCGGTTGGGGAACTGAGATCCTGCAAGCTGTGTGGCATGGCCAAAATAAAGAAAAGAAAAGTAATGTTTAATTGACATTTCTCATCAACCATGTATTCATTCAGTCATCTAACAAGTAATTTATTAAGTGCTTACTATGTGCCAGTCACTATTTTATTAAAGAGGACACGATGGTGAGCAAGAAAGTTAAGATCCCTGTTTCACTGATTGATATTCTAGTGGGGGAGACAGCAATAAAAAATAATAAACCAATAATTAAGTTAATTTAAGACAGTGAAAATAGTTTTAAAGCTACCACACTATGGTAAAATGATAGAGAATGCCAGGGTGCTGGGAATATAGAAGCTGGTGCCCATTTTTATAGACGTATAAGAGTTCGTCTTTCTGAGGGGACATTAGAATAAGTAGAGAAGGTACAGGATGAGATAGGAAAGGTAAGCATGGGCTGGATCACTTAGGACTTTGGAGGCCATGGTAAAAGATCTGAATCTTATTCTGGTTTTGATAGGATGCCACTGGAAAGTTTTAAGCGAGGGAATGACATGACTTGATTTACACTATAGAAAGAGCACCACGGAGGGGAGGGCAATAAAAAGCTTTTGGCTTCAAGTGTGGTAAATAGATATTCAGTGAGGACAAGTGGAACGAGAGAGACCAGTCTGGAGGAAATAATTCTAATCATCCCGGCAAGAGATGATGCCAATTTGGTGGTAATGAAGGTGGAGTGATGTGGTGAGAGACAACAGGACTTCCTGATGGATTGGATGGTGGGAGAGTGATGGAAAGAGAGAAATTAAGGTTGATTTCTGGAGTGTTGGCCTTAGCAAGTGGGTGAATGGTGATGCCTTTTACTGAGATGGGGATGCCTAGGAGAGTAGCAAGTGATGACAGCATAGCATATGGAATACACGCTGATTCTGAGCTAGGTCTTTTGATTAAGGGGAAAATATGTCTCCTATTCCCCAAATCTCTGATGTCATGTTTTGTAATATTAGATTCTAGTGACAATTTTCTGCAACTTGCTAAATTGTGCTCCACTTAGCCAAGTAAGTTTACTGCTTGAATAATTTCCAGAGACTGAAGAAGATGCTCCCCTGCATTTGCCAGCTTTGCTCTTGTTTCTTCCTGAGCAGGTCTTCGAAGCAGCTTGCTACTCTCTTTGTGAACCTGTGTGTCACCGCAGAGACCCATGAGGTCTCCGCTCTCTGGTTCCTGTGGTATGTGAAGCAGTGTGGGGGCAGTGCCAGGATCATGTCAACAACCAATGGAGGGCAGGTACCCATTCATACCCCGACCGTTCAAACAGAAAACCACCACTGCCTAAATGAAAGATTGGCATCATCCTTCAATCATGAAAGGTTGGAGCAGGAGGCAGGCTTGTGGCTTTTAGAGCTTAATCATAGCAGCTCAAAGTGACTTTGGAAAGGGACAGTCTGTTGTTAGGTACCCAGGGTGACAACCCAGTGGCCAATGTCATTTTAAAATTAGGCTTGTCTCCTTTTTTATGTACTTTTGCAACTTTCCATTTGGATATACATCCGATGATTATTTGATAAGTTTGTAAGAGACCAGCTGATGAACATAACTTGAGTACTTCTTGGAAAGCTGAACAAAAAAAGTCAGAAACGTATTTTCAGTTTAAAACACACGCACCACATGGAATTCATTCATTCATTCATTCATTCAGTGCCTATTTCCTGAGCCCCAGCCTTGTATAATGCGCTATGCTGGGCACAGTAGGAAATGGATTAGAGTTCTTAGATAATCTCCTCGACAGTCATTTTCCTTTCCTTCCCTTCCTCTTCCTGCCCCCTCCTCTGCCTCATCACCCTTTCTTCTCCTTCTCCCCCTCTCTTCTCTTATCCCCTCCTCCGTGACCTTCTTCCTAGACCTATTTGAAATAGTCTTTTTAAAAATTAACTGAACTGAAAATTTAGGAGAAGACAGTCAGCGCAACTGTGTGCGCAATCACGCAGAACATTTGGAAGCTTTTGCAGGTGGGTGCAGTGAGGTGAAATGGCCTCAGTGGCCACAGAAACAGCAGGTACCTGACCCAGGGTGAGACAGACAGACTGCAACAGGGAGTAAGCTGGCCTGGGGATGGGTGGGCCAGCAAGATTCTGAGACTGAGTAACAAGGAGACAGGAAACAGGCCTAGGTGTGCTCAGGCAAGTGGTGGCCCAGCAACTCAACCAAAGGATGCAGGTAGGACACAGGGCAGGGGTCTCGGCCAAGCAGGTGGGACATGGGAGTCAGGCTGAGGATGTCCAGCTGAGTTTGGAGCCTGGGAGGCCATCAGAACATAGCCTGGAAGGCTCGAAAACCTGTAATTTTGTTGAAAGCCAGCAATCATTGGTTAGAAAACAATGGTGAAAGACACTACCCACAACGGCCGCGTGAAATTGTATACCTCACACAGTAAAGATATGTGAGGAAAACTAGCAACTTAGCAATTTATATCCATTCCTATATTTCCTACCCACGTCTTGGGTCCTTTTTTCTTTCCAGGAGAGGAAATTTGTGGGTGGATCTGGTCAAGTGAGTGAGCGGATAATGGACCTCCTTGGGGACCGAGTGAAGCTGGAGAGGCCTGTGATCCACGTTGACCAGACAGGAGAAAACGTCCTTGTGGAGACCCTAAACCACGAGGTGTACGAGGTAACCAAGAGCCTTAAACCAGGGAGAAGAGACCAGAGTCCCATAGAAAACCAGAGCTTAAATGAAGCCAAGAATATTCTAGACTTCGTAGACAATGCCTTTGCCAAAAGCGAAAAAGCTACCTCTATCTGAAAGAAAGGAGAACAGAACCATAATGTTTGGGGGTGAGGGGGGAGATTTACAAAACACGTATTATCAACCCTCTGTATTGGGCTCCTACATAATTAGAAAATCAAAGAAAATATTTATTTGATAAATATCAAGTGCCTCCTATGTGCCAGGCATTATTCTAGGAGTTGGGAACATAGCAGTGAACAAAACAGATAAAATTGTCTGCCTTCATGTGGCTTACATTCTAGTAAAGGAGAAAAGTTGTAATCAGATATATAGTTAAAATATAGACTGTGCCAAATAGTAATGAGTACTGTGGAAAAAACCAAGCAGGGAAGGGGGAGAGGGTGTGCCAGAAGGTGAGGTGGGACGATTGGTCATGCAATTTTAAATAAGGTCATCAAGGAAGACCTCACTCAGAAGGTGATGTTTGAGCACAGAACCCAAGGAGATGAGGGATTGAGCCAGGTGGCTCTCTGGGGAATAGTTTTTCAGGTAGACTGAAACAGCCAGTGCAAAGGCCCTGAGGTAAGAGCAAGCCTGGCATGTTGAAGTAACAGCAAGGTAGTCAAAATGGTGGAATTAAGAGGATTGAGGGGAAGAGTAACAGAAGATGAGATCAGAGATGTGACAGGGGTTCCTTTCATGTATGACCTTGAAAGTGACTGTAAGGAACTTAGCTTTGACTCCAAGTGTGATGGGAAGTCATTGGAGGTTTTGAGCTAGGGAACAACAAGAGCTCATTTTGATTCTAACAAGTTTGATTCTTCTAGTTTCTCTTTTAAGGAGAGATTGAGTGGGGGACGAGGGTAAATGAGGGAGAAACATTAGAAAAAGAGCAAAAACAACCCACCAGCAATGTTTAACCATGCCGTTTTTCTTCCAGGCTAAGTATGTGGTTAGCGCTATTCCTCCTGTTCTGGGCATGAAGATTCATTTCAATCCCCCTCTGCCAATGATGAGAAACCAGCTGATCACTCGTGTGCCTTTGGGTTCAGTCATCAAGTGCATAGTTTATTATAAAGAGCCCTTCTGGAGGAATAAGGGTGAGTACTTTTCTTTGCTTAAAAGGTCCAAGAAACTTGGTGCAAAGTCAGCATTTGTGTGTAACTGTTTTTCTTAGAATTCGGACGTAAAACGTTCATGCAGTTTCTAAGGTCAGTTCCATCGAGTAAAGTACATTGGCACACACTCATGCAATTAAGTTCCCTTAGAATATGATCAACTCTTTTCATGATTCAGTATAAAGTTTACTAATCCTTTCACAAAATCTTGTGAAAATAGGTTATTAACATTTTCTGCTACAGGTTTTTAAAGTATGAGTTTATAGAGCCGTTCACAACGGTGGGGATTCTGAAAATTTCCAGGCAATTTCTCACTAGTGTCAAGATTCTACTATATGAAATTAAATTCATTTATGCATTCATATATATTCAATAAGTGTGTGGCTCTACTGGATAGAACATTACAGGGATGCCCACTAAAGTACTAGATTCTGCAACGATGGAAATGTTCCAGAGCGGCTCTGTCCAGGACAGCAGCCACTAGCCACGTGTGTGGGTATCAAACACTTGAAATGTAGCTAGTGAGACTGAGGACCTGAATTTTTCAATTTTATTTCATTTTAATTGCTTTAAAGTCAAATATAAAAAGCCACACATGGCTATTTCATTTTAATAGCTTTAAATTCCAATGTAAAAAAGCCACGCATGGCTACTGTATTGGACAGCACAATGCTAGAGTCTTATCACATCGACTCTCATCACAGCTCCTTTTCTTCCAAGAGGACTCCACGTAAGAACCGTCCGTACCTGGGACTGAGGGCAAAGGGAAGGATGGACTGAAATGAGGAGCTAGATTGCAGAAGGGAGAGGAAGGATGTGCTGGAGGCAAAGGGGGAAAAGTTTCATATTCTTACCTTAGGGCAGCTCTTCCTGTATCTACCCCTTTCCACCACATTGCAGCCTCCTGATTCTCCCCCTTTGCAGGAAATTCTGTTTAGGACTATTATTGGATTGGTGCATCAGTTGAACAAGTAATCTATCTTTCACAAAGGACGGTGCAGTGACCCACCATGGAGAGCTTGCTGGTGCTAAGCTGCTTCCTCTCGTGGTCCAGGCCACCCGTTTTAGACAGCTGGTTGCTGGCAAGTGGATAAGGTTTAGGACCGTGGAATGGAGATTTTTTTTTTTCTCTTAATGACTCAGAATGCCTTTATTTATGGAGAGAATCTCTAGCTTTCCATTCCTGTCTGCAGACTTTTATCTTAGGTCTGCAGTGTGCCAGGCAAGTTCATTGTTAGGTACTAGTACCAAAAAGAAAACCCAAGATGCAAACTATTATACATAGAATGAGTAAACAACAAGGTCCTACTGTATAGCACAGGGAACTATATTCAGTATTCCGTGACAGACCATAATGGAAAAGAATATGAAAAAGAATAGATATATATGTATAACTGAATCACTGTGCTGTATGGCAGAAATTAACCCAACATTGTAAATCAACTACACTTCAATAAAATAAATTAAAAAAAAAAAAGAAGACCCAAGTTCTTCATCCTCAAGAAGAGGCTGGGTCCGACTCGGTCCTTATTGGTAATGAGCCTTGAGTTACACTTTAAAAAATGACTGTAGACATGAGAGCCTCTTCAAAGCATTTTCAGTTTCTTTTGAGAAATTGAATGTGTTTCCTCAGCCAACCACTACTGAGCACCTATTGTACGACAGGCGCTGTGCTAGGCATTGGGAATTCAAAGGCATGTTTCCTTGCCCAGAAAATCCAGACTTGGGAGGAAGCCAGTCTTGTAAACTGATAATTGCATTACAATGTATTGAGTTCACTGTTGGTGTTACCTAGCCTATTATAGAAACACAGGGGAGGGCTCCAAGACTCACATCCAATATCGTTCCTGTTACATCGATAAGCAATTCAATAACAATATTTTGAAGGATTCTATAAGGGAATGAAATCTGAGGAAGTTAACTCTTGTAAGAAGGTCTTTGCTTTGCGTCAGACTTTCAACGCCATCCCTAAAGGCACTGTGATTAATGAGTAATACAAAAGCACAGGGAAAAAAAAAAAAAAAAAGCACAGGGAATATGAGTTAACCAGATTCAAAGGGGGTGATTTTTGCAGCCCCAAACAGCCTAGCACAGTGACTGGCACATATGAGGCACTCAGCAATCAATCAATCAGTCAAGATTACTGTTTGTTTGTTTTATAAGTGCAGCGTGGTTTGGACTATTAAAGACAAGGTAACTTTTTGCCTTTTGATACAGGTAGCCCTAGCCAGTTCTTGCTGGCTTGTAGAATGATTGTCCCAGGAAATGCTTTCCAGTTTCTTAAGTGTGTAATATCTTTGTGAGTTTACAAGGAGGGGCCCCCTCTTCTTTGCTGGTCTCCCACCAAATCCTAAGCTCAGCCTCCCTCACCGTCAGCACCCTGCCCGCCCGGGGTCCCTGTAGGGGCGGGGGGGGTGCATCACAGCCACCTTAGCTTTGCCTCCCATCCCCACTTACCTGGAGAGAGCAGGCTCTTGCCAAAGCCTTATGTCTTTCAGTATCCCTCGCTTTTGCTCATCTGCACCATTTCTATTTTCCCTTAAATCTAAATGATTTCACCTGAAGTTTAAAATAACAGAAGCAGTACCTGCTTTTAAAAAAAAAATTACAGAAGTGAACTTATTCACGATAAAACTTTCAAAAAATAAAAGTGTATGAAAAATGTCCCTCTCCAATTGCCCCTCCCCTTAGGGAACCACTGTTAAAAATGTAAGTTGTTTATCCTTAGAGATTTATTGTAGGCACAGGTAATATTTTCAATATATTGTACCTATATATTGAAATGTATGTATACTTTAAATGTGTATTAAAGAATATGCATAACATTTATATGCAAATATAATTTTAAATAAATGTTATATACTTTCCCCAAACCATTTTTTTAAAAAAACATAATACACATTATACTGAAATTTGCTCTTTCCTCTTAATGGTATGCCACAGACATTTCTCCACATCAGTGCATTTAAATCTACCTCATTTCAACAGCTGAATAAACAGGATTTCATTGTATGGCTCTATCAAAATGTACCCAATAGGTATGCTGATGATAGGCATTTCAATTGCTTCCAAGTTTTTGCTATTATACGCTATGCTACAATAAACAGCCTCCTTCATATTGCTCTGAAGATTTGAATAGGAGCACTTCCTTTTGATAAATTTGTAAAAGTGCAGTTACGAAGTCAATTGACTTGGGTAGACCAGCTAATAATATTTTTAACTTTCTGCCAATCAGTAGGGGAAAATGTCCCATTTATCTATAATTTGTAAGTTTCATCATTAATAAGGCTTCAGGGCTGTGTGAAATCATTTTGTAAATTATCTATTTATCCTGTGCTTATTCATTTTTTTTCTGTATGTGTTGCAAATATTTTCTCCCAGTGTACCAGTTTTTAAAAATTTTTTTATGATGGTTTCATTCTCCTATGAAATATATCTACATTCGGCTTTTCTGGACCAACAATTCTTTTCCACTGATTTTTGTCACTGGGTTCCAAATATTTTTTATAGCCCTATATATAAAAAATTAAACATCAGCTACCACTGAATATATTTATTCCTAAATTATGTACATGGACCACTGGAAAAAAGTGTATTGTTTTTATTATAAAATATACAAGAGTAGTCATTTTTGAAAACCTGGAATTGAAAAATAAGAATTTCTAATATCTTTCTCCACTACCCAGATGTGCAATCTAGGTGTGCACACCCCACTTTGGAGAACACAGATTTATATTCTCTAATCCTTTGGCAGCACTGTACTATCTTAATCCCCGTGGCTTTATAATATGTTTGATATCTGGTAGGATATTCTCTCTTCATTATTTTTCCTGTAATTTTGTCCTTGGTAAATGTCAGTTATTCTTCCAGATGAATTTGATGGTCTTTTCAGAACTCCTCCTTCCACACTTCACACTCAAAAAGCTTCTTCTGAATTATTTTATTCTGAATAGTCCTCTTTGTTACCTCCCATAGGTACAATATCTTCTCTTTTCTCCTTGAGAATGTTACTTGCCACTTTGGGGGAAATTTCTTCTACTCTTTGTCTTTTTTTCCTGAGAGTTCCTTTTTGTTTGTTAGTTTGTTTCTGCTTTTGTCTTTGCTTCTTTTGTTAAAGAATTTTGTTCAATGTCTAGATGTCCTTGAATGGCCCTTCCTTTTTAAGAGTGAGGCTGAACCAAGCTAACTGGAAGTCCCATGTGCATGGGCAGAGCTCCTGAGCTTTCTACCTACAAATGATAGAACTGCTACTGATGCCACATGGTTTGTTCTGGCATGAACAGGACTCTTCCCTCTGCCCCCTTGTTCCTTCACTTCTGCCCAGTGCACATGCATGGTGCAGAGGCCAACTTTGTGCTGTGAAGGACGTGTCCAAGGAGCCCCTCCACCCAGAAAGCAGGGCCTCCACCCCAGCCAGCCTGGTGTCCTGCATGATCCCTCTGTCCGGTCCAGCAGAACCCCAAGTGACCCGTGTGCCCTTGCTCTTTTCTCTTATTACATCCTGTCCTCTTTCTTGTCTTCTTATAACAAGGTGATTCCTTAACTATTTCTGTTATATTCTTAAATCTTCTTAAATTCTTTGACAAACTTTAAGCATTTCTCCTCCCCCTATTTCAGTTTTTCTCAATGTTTTTCTTAGCCCCAGTACACCTGAGGGGCATGCAAGTCCCTCTCAATCCAGTGGCTGACTAGGACATTGATTCTCATGGATGCAAAGTGGGGAGAGTCGTGGGGAGAGAGAGAGAGAGAAGCAAGTGCAGGTCAAAAAGCCTACAGGTGTGTCTGCTCCCACACAGGTCGGGACAGTGCATACCCTCCAAGTTATTTCTCTGTTCTTTTTTCCAAATTTTGAAACCCACTCATTGGATTTTCTATACAACATTAGTTCCCAGGTCTTCCACCATAATTTTGTTCGAACAACCTCAATTTGCAAGTAAATGATGGGGCAGGAGGAGTGGTACACTGTAGTAGGATCTTATTATAACATTTCAGATTCTGCCCTGACATTTTCACCATTGCTCTGTTGTATTCTTTTGTTGAAATTACATATATTTTGTTCAGGAGGGGAACGAGAGAAGCACTTCTGTGCAGAATGAGCTGAAATTGTTTTCCAAGTTGTTCCGGAGGTCCTGTTTGCAATGAGGGTTTGGGACTCTGTGCGTTTTATTTTATTATTATTTTTTCGATATCCAGCAAAGATATCTTTTTTCTTTTTATTTATTTATTTTTATTGGAGTATAGTTGCTTTACAATGGTGTGTTAGTTTCTGCTGTACAACAAAGTGAATCAGCTACGTGTATACATACATCCCCTCCCTTTTAAGGAGGAGGGTGGAAAAGTGGAGGGACTCTGTGCATCTTAGTCATCTGTGTCCTCTCTGCCCTGTCTCTAGATAATCAAGAACTAGTTAGCATTGAATAAGTGGCTCCTCGTAAAAGGTGAATGTTCAGTCCCTTCTCTTTTACAGTAATAGACTAGCGTTTCTTTAACACATCTTTGGTTTTATCTGATTTCCTGTGAAAGAGGAAAGAGGGGCACACGTATTTACAGCAAGGAAGACAAGATTTCATTAAATGTTGGCCTGGATTAATTCATAATGTCACGTTGCTTCTTTGCAGAGAGGGGCTTACCGTTTGAGTTTTTCACCAAATGTTGGCTCCTTAGCCTTCCTTTTGACATCAGCTTGGTTTGACTTTGTATATTTAGGGTATAATATCTTATTTTCAGCCTTTGGGCTTCTCAAGTTGAAAAATGTGTGCTTCATTGTAACTGCTAAGGGTAGCTTGATAGGGTGATGAATGCCTTTTTCCATTTTGCTCTTCTCCAAGATTACTGTGGAAGCATGATTATCGAAGGAGAGGAAGCTCCAGTTGCCTACACGTTGGATGATACCAAACCTGATGGCAGCTATGCCGCCATAATAGGGTAAGGCATGCTTATGGTGGTGTGATGATCTCCCATGTTGACAACGTATTCCTATACTGTTAATAAATGTGCCCCAAACTTTGTTCAATAATTTTTTTCCCAGCGTCACTCTTCTCCAAATTCAGCAGTAGGAAAAATCTTATTCCTTTTTAAAAAATAATGTCTCCAAACAAATTAATATTTAGAAAGGAATTAGAATACCAATAACATTTGAAAATTTGTTATACTAGTTTTCTGCTTCATGTTTAACACTGGGGGTTGATATATTCTGGTAACCTATCTTTTGTGAAAACATGATAGGAAGATTTGACTTAGGGTGTTTCACTAAGAGGGCTTCTTGTGGAGGCTGTGTAGGCATCCATGGTATTTACATGGGATGCTGAGATTTTCCAGGTGCCACTAGAGAGGAGCCAAGACCAGCCCAGTTCTCAGCTTGGCAGGGAAGAGCAGCACAGATGGGGGTGTCATGGGTGGTGGTTACCTGGAGCAGCCAAAATTGAGATGGGTCTTAGGATCTGTATGAGTTTATTTCAGAGAGCCAAGGGTCAAAACAGGGAGATCAAAGCTAGTCGGTAAGTTGAAGGCAATCGTAGGGCTAGAAATGGAGGCTGATTCTAAAAGGCTGGGCACTAGGGAGATACCATCTTGAAGACAGAACCAAAGAGAAAGGGCTGGATGAAAATGGAAAGTCTCAGACACATCTTAGATAGACCTTTGAGACCCAGGGCATATTCCTATTGAACATCAGCCTTGCAGGGGGAGATGGGTCAGTCATGGTATTATCCCAGGCAAAAATTATGGCCAGTCATCTGTTTTGAGTCTCTTGAATCCCTAAAACTAGAAGGTGCCTTTTAGTGTCAGGAATGTAACTGGGAAATAGTTAAAACATGGAACATAAAACTATATAGTGTATGATTTGTTTCTTCTGGTTCACTTTTAACCTGTACACTAGGCACATGTGTAGCTATAGAAATGAGGCCAGGATGAAAGCAGCCATTGATTTCCCTTCCTTTTTCTTGTTTGTATGTTTTAGATTTATTCTTGCCCACAAAGCCAGAAAACTGACCCGTCTTACCAAAGAGGAAAGGTAGGGGAAAAAAAGTACCTCTTCTTTCTTCCCTCCCTCTCTCTCTCCCTCCCTCACTCCTCCCTTATTTCCTCTGCCCCTCTCTCCCTTCATGCCCCCCTCTGTACTCCATCTCCCTTTCTTTCCTCCTTCTTTTCTTCTTTCTACCCACTTTCAACTT
The DNA here is from genome assembly GCF_965194805.1 of Balaenoptera borealis. Classification (NCBI taxonomy): domain Eukaryota; kingdom Metazoa; phylum Chordata; class Mammalia; order Artiodactyla; family Balaenopteridae; genus Balaenoptera; species Balaenoptera borealis. The sequence goes on along the minus strand of NC_138881.1, from coordinate 39,173,241 downwards.
TGCTTAACTTTTAAACTTAAAGACTGCTTAATACTATGTGTATTCCCAACACAACATGTCTGTTATGTTCATTATGAGGGTCTTGTATAAAGGCACAATGCTGATAACTGAAGAACCAAGCATTCGAAATAATATTTATTGAGTTTATTGTACATAAGATACCATGCAAGGAGCTATGGAGGATACAAAAATGGATATAGCCCAGGAGCTGAAATTGTACTTGGGGAGGAGATAACCAGGTAGACAAATGACCGCATTGCAGGGCAGTCTGCAGTATATCCTGCATGAATGATGCATAACTATTACAGATTATAGGTGCAGAAGGACTAGTTTCTCTGGAGGTGGCAATTTCTTTCAGCGATTAGTATTCACCACTACCAATTATTTATTCCCACACCACCACTGATAACATATTTACCAACTAAGAGCCCCTGAATTACGTTATGGCACCTTCCTAACCCTCACAACCCTGCACCCTCCCCCCCACTGTTAGCATGCTGCTTTATGACTATCGCCATCACTGTGCTTGGCCAGGGCTATGGAAGTCTGACTGACCCACTCACTAAAAAAATGTCCCCACTAGAATATTAACATCCACGAAGGTAGGAAGTTTTGTCTGGTGGGTTCACTGCTGGATCTCCAGTGCCTAGAACAGTGCCTGGGACGGATCTTTTCCCAATTTGTCTTTTGATCATATTTATGGCTTATCCATTTTATGCTATAATAAAAGTTTAACTTTTTATAAAGTTAGGTTGATCAGTTTTTAAAATCATTGCTTCCAAATGGTCTATCATGCATAGAAAAGACTTTCCCATTCCAAGGTTAGGTTTTAAATTACCCATTTTCCATTACTTTTCTGGTTTCATCTATTATGTGTAAATCTTTGATCCTTCTGAAATATATTTTGTCTAAGAAGTCACATAGGAGTCCAACTTTGTTTCTTTCATGGGTAGCCATTTGTCCCAGTGCCATTTTATTGAATAATCTTTTTGTCATGGGTTTAGAATACCCACCTTTATGATTCTAAATTCCCTTATGTATTTGATTCTATTCCTGAATTTAACTTTCTTTACTCTGTCTGACTGTTCCTCTGCCTGTGCCAAACTAGTCCATTTATGTAAAAACAAATTAGAAAGAAACAAAGAAGGAAAAAAATGAGAGAGAGAGAGAGAGAGAGAGAGAGAGAGAGAGATGGTGGAGGGGGAGAAAGAAGGAAGGAGGGTTGGAAGAGAGGGAAGAAGGGCGGGGAAATTAGGCATTTTCATATACTTTTGTTTGTAGAAAGAGCTCCTGGGTTTAAAATAATAATAGGGATTTCCCTGGTGGTGCAGTGGTTAAGAATCCGCCTGCCAAAGCAGGGGGCACGGGTTTGAGCCCTGGTCCGGGAAGATCCCACATGCCGCGGAGCAACTAAGCCCGTGAGCCACAACTACTGAAGCCCGCGCGCCGCAACTACTGAAGCACGCGTGCCGCAACTACTGAAGCCCGTGCGCCTAGAGCTCGTGCTCCACAACAAGAGAAGCCACCGCAATGAGAAGCCTGCGCACAGCAACAAAGACCCAATGCAGCCAAAAGTAAATAAATAATTTAAAAAAAATACACTTTAAAAAAAATAAAAAATAAAAAAATAATAATAATAATACTTTTGAAATCATTGGCCTAACTCTAAATCACCTGTAAGATCCCCTTTAACAATACTATTCTATAAAAATCAGAATGGAAATAAGTCTAATCTCATACCTTAACTGACTAATTATAACTTTTGGCTTACATCCAATTCCCCCATAAGACTAAATTTCTTAAGAGCTACCATTTATTGAGCATTTATTACGTATGTACCAGTTATTGAGCTGGGAACTTTATATGCTCTATATCAGTGGTTCTCAAACATAATCACCTGGAAGGTTTGTGAAAACAGAGTTGCCACCACTGCTATTTCTGAGTTAGAAGGTCTGGGATGAGGTCTGAGAATTTGCATTTCTAACAAGTTCCCGGGTGATGCAGCCGCTGTTGCTGGTCCTGAGACCACATTGTTTTACCATCATTAGTGAAAAAAATCAGGTGAGTTTGTTGATAAAACTAAAGGTCAGAGAGTTTAAGTAACCTGCTCAAGACCTCATAGCATGGAAGAGGCAGAAGCAGAATTCGAAGCTTTTCCTGCTCCACTTTGCCCATTTCCTCTTAGTGGGATGGGGAGAGAAAGGAAGGTGAGCAAGAATCAAGTCTCAGTCCTCCCAGATTTAAGATATTGGAACTAGAACAAGGTGCCTTGTTTTGAAAAATTGAAATGAAATGTCAAGTGGAAGCAATAGCTCAGAATCTTTTTGAATGATGGGAATCATAGGTACATCTTTGACTTTTTCTTCCTTCTTCATTTTCACTTATTTTTCCCCCTCTCTTCCCATAGGTTGAAGAAACTTTGTGACCTCTATGCAAAAGTTCTGGGCTCACAAGAAGCTTTGCACGTAAGGCTTCCCAACCCTTCCCTAAGGGAGAGAGATCTTGCTTTGTTGTCAGGGGGCTAGCAGGGATGGGCTTGTGCAAGTAGGGCTCTAGAGCTCATGTTTTCCCTGATCTATCCTCAGAGGAGTCTGCACCAGAGTTGGTAAACTTATGAGTTGTCCCAGAGAGTATGGGCCCTGGCTGTGCTAGTGGCAGCTTAGGGACCCTGCAACACTGATGTGTTTTAGGTGGTGCTACCCTTGTCCCTGAGTTCAGAGCTCTTCCTGTAGCAGGGAAGACATGCTGATTGGCTCAAGGTGAGCCCTGTCAGCTGAGTTTCCTAGACATCTTGGCAGGTAGCCTGAGGAAGCTGTGATCTTCAAATTCAAAGTAGTTCCCTTCCCCACTGGGTGGTTAAAGGTGGGATGGGATGGGTAGGGAGGCAATGCGGTAGGGGCATTTGGTGAGAGTCAAAGGGCCCAAAGTGCCCATAACCAGTAGCCATAACGACCTCCTTCATCAATATTTAAAACAATGAACCGACATTCTCATTCCATTCACCAGACTGCTGGGTTTTAATGTTTTGACACGGATTACATCACCTTTTGAAAGCTATTATTAAATCCAGTTATCCGTGCAGCACTTGAAGACAATGGAAAAGGATGTCCAAATGAGCAGTTAAAGCATGAGAAAGATCTAATAAAGGGGCTAAGAATGTTTAACTTGTTAAGCCTCTTAAATCCAAATCTCTGCAGTGCACGCCATGACCTAGTTGAACAGCTACATGGCTTCATCTTATCCCCCAAACACTTACTTTGCTCAGCTTTGCAGTGGCTTGCTTCCTCCTAGTCAAGTTGTTGTGGCTTTTGAATTTGTCATTTTTGTTCATCCTTTTAAAGCAAGAGTTACTTGTTACAGGTGAAACACATGCTCTTGAAGGTTTGGGGGATTCCTCCTCAGTAAATGAACAAGAATGATGAATTGATTGGTTTGGAGAGAAACATAATAATAATGAAGAATGTGTTTTGTTTCATTTTTTGCTTTCATATACCATTTAACAAGTTTAAATATAAGCATAGCCTCTGGGCACAAGTGTAATATGAGTGAGGTAGCAAGACCCAAAGTATATACACATTAAAAATTAATCCTACCACAGCTGCTAAAGTTGACTGGTCTTTCTGTTTAAATATTCGGTTCAAGATATTTCTCCCTGGTAGATACTCAAGCTTTTTTGAAGTTATGTTCTGAGACACCCTCAGGCTGAGGCAGTGCAGAACTGAGGATTCTCCAACAACCTGTGAGATGGTTGTCCAGGCAACCCCAGTGGGAGGGGAAAGCAGTTGTGCTCAAGTTCCCAAAAAGTTGATCATTTTTAATATGGGAAAGTCTCTTTTCCTAAGAAGAATGTGGGTGATTAATTGCTGGTGATAAAAATGAGTTGGTCCTGGGAATTCCTGGCCGTCCAGTGGTTAGGACTCCGAGCTCTCACTGCTGAGGGACCGGGTTCAATCCCTGGTAGGGGAACTAAGATCCCACAAGCCACAAGTCGCGGCCAAAAAAAGAAAAATAAAAAAACGAGTTGGTCCTGCTGTTGTTTGCTCTTGGCATAGAGATGGGCACTTGCTTTGGTGTCTGTCCTGGGAGCAAGGAAAGGTGAAAGATGAAATCTGATCGGCTGGCTGGAGACAGCCAGAGAAGGATGCCCGCGAGATGGTTGTTACCCTCAGATGCAGAGAGGGAAGAGGGCCGGGCCTGAGGCATCAGAGCAACTTACACCCCTCAGACAGGGCCTCGTGCTTTGTAGATAGGATTCGTTACAAATGACTATCCGAAGTCCCATGTGTGACTGCAAATTTTTAAAACAAAACATCTTTTCCAAATCTATCTTTATGCTCACATTTTTCTCTTAAGACTTGCCATGTTGATTTATCTTTTCAAAATAATACCTAATGATAACACTTATGTTTAGCTATTGTAATAAAGAGCTTGAACTTTGCAAAATCTCAGCTAATGTTTTGCCTGTTCATGGCAAAAACATATTTTTCAGACCGATAGTTGCCTGCATCGCCATCAACAGAAGTGCCTACGTCCCATGAAAACATTAATTCGTCTGTTCTAGCTTCTCTTAACAAAGTTGACTTGCATGAAGAACATGAATCTGGTCATTCTTTTTCCTTAACAGGCATGCTTTTCTACTTTCTTCATCCTCCTTACTCCAGTAAGCATAAATCGCTTTTTAAACTTGTCTTGAAACCATTAGGCACTAAAAACGTCTTAATACGTAAGGCCAATTTAAACATAGAGCTAGACAATTGCAGCTTATGAACAGTACCTGGGACATGAATGAACCAAGTGAGAAAACTTTCTAAGTCAGAATTTCTTAGAAGTCTATTACCAAGGACATTTACCTGCCCAAAGTCCTATCTCTAAAAACATCGGCATAATAAGGCTCTATTTCAGACAATTACTGATTCTCCAATATGAAGTCTACTGGACTGTGTTTGATTGATTCGAGACTAGATTGCTTCCTTTGAGTCTCCTTTGAGTTTTTGTCACTCTGCCTTGCAGCCGGTGCACTATGAAGAGAAGAACTGGTGCGAGGAGCAGTACTCCGGGGGCTGCTACACGACCTACTTCCCCCCTGGGATCATGACTCAATATGGAAGGTAGAGTAAAAGTGGGCTCAGTTCTAACTGAAATTCCCTGAATCTGAGTCCATAACTCTAAGAAGGTTCGTGTAGCTCTTCTCCCCTGTTCCTTGTAAATGCTGAAAAAAAAATCCCCAAATCCCCAATTTCCTTTGGATCTTGTGAATCTCACTAATGAAGTCATTATAATTCTGCATCGTGGTGGTGCCCTTGACTCTTAATTCCTCTGAAGGAGCAATCCCAATCAATAGAACCAAAGAAGGTGGCAGCATAAGAACAGGAATTTAGATAGAGGGTTCACTTATATTGTCAGAAGAAGTGTCTTTATAGTGAGTTTAGGGCTCGGTGGAACTTCCTCAGTGGGCACTGTATAAGTGCCAACATGGGTACAGCATTATAAAAGCAAATCGTGTTCTAGACTGGGGGTAAAGGGACTTGGGTTCCACCCCCTGATTCTACCAATAACCAACTTTTTCATCCTGGACAGGTCACTTCTCCTCTCTGGACCTCACTTTCCTTAGCAGGTGTATGAGAAAGCACAAGATGGCATACAGTAGACAAGAATCAGTATGTTAATAAGAGCATAAGTTATTTTTAACATCTTCATTGAGATATAATTCACATACCATACAATTCACCCATTCGAAGTGCATAATTCAATGGTTTCTAGCATTTACAGTGTTGTGCAGCCAAGTATGACTCATTGGTGTTTAGTTTATTGTATTTGATGACAACAACAAGGTATGAATTAATAATGTAGTAGTAATTATTATGACCATGAAAGTAATACTAAACGAAGCAATCATTTAATGCCAAGAGCTCAATCTAAACAAAATAGGAAATGTAGAGTAATGAGTAAGGCTGAGTATGCAACAAAAAAAGGGTGTTAGTAAATGTAAATGGCTAATCAATCTGTTTGTGAAAACCAGTCAAAGAAGGATTAAAACCTGCTTGTGAGAGGATACATAATGGCTTTGGTGATCACTTTCCTCATCTTCCTGAAGATGGCAAAATACCATCTATGAGATCATTCAGAGGGTGCCACCTGATTAGCTACTGGTCATTAAGTTAATTTTTGGATATGCTGATTGTAGAATATGTCAATAGTAATTGTTTCAGTCAGCACTTATTGGCCAAGTGCCAACTATTTGCCAAGCACTCTGCTGAAAACTTCAATATATAGGCAGACCTTGAAGATATTTTGAGTTCGGTTCCAGACTACTGCAATAAAGCGAGTCACACAAAATTATTTTCTTTTTGGTTGCCCAGTGCGTATAAAAGTTATGTTTACATTATACTGTAGTCTATTGAGTGTGCAAGAGCATTATGTCTAAAAAAATGTACATATCTTAATTTAAAAATACTTTGTTGCTAAGAAATGCTAAGCATCATCTGACAAGGCAGGGTTGCCACAAACCTTCAATTCGTGAAAAAAAAATGCAATATTTGCGAAGCGCAATAAAGCAAAGCACAACAAAACAAAGTTTGCCTGTACCAAGATAAGCCCTCCCTGCTGTAAAGGAGCTGACGGTGTTAGGAGGTAGGGTAGGGATGGGGAGAGGAGAGAATATCAAACATTGACTCAAACATACTATGGTAAGTACTCTAAGAATAGAGGGGCATGAAAATGCTATGGGGACCCAGGGAGGGATGGGCTAGTCTTACCTAGAGAAAGCTGAGAAGGCTTCATAATACACATACCACCTGAGAATTGTAGAAGGCAGAGAAAGGCTACTGGGGAATGTATTCTAGGCAGACAGAACCATATATGAGCAAACGCTTCCTACAGGCATCTAACAAGTTCTTGGAATGTCTGGGGAAAAGTTACACGGCTGGGCCCTATGGGTGATTTTGAGGATAGAATAGAGAGTAAGAAAGGCAGATAGGATCCTTTGCTTCATAAAACACATTTAGGAATACAAAACTTAACCTCTCAACAGAGAAAGACCATCAGTTTTGTGATGTGATTAGATTTCTGACCACGGGGTAGCTAGTTTCATGCTCAATCCCATAAGGAGTGTCAGGAAAATGCCTTTGGAGCCATGGGGTCAGTGGGGGGTGGGGCGGGGGGGGAAGGGCACTCACCTGCACTAGCCTGACTCTGACCACATGAAAGAAGCAAGATAAACCCCATCATATCAGGCATTTGTGGTGACATGGCAGCACCCTCCTTCATCTTTATTCCTTCTCAGGGCCATGTTTCAGGCTTCATGTGACTAGCTTCAATTTGTAGGGTAGAAACTGAGGCAGAGCATATCTTAGTGACGTACCTCTGAATCCAAGCAAGGACAACTGGCCCGCAGGGATTCCCTTGACCTTTCAGGTCCATGACGTTTGGGATACTGCAAGGAATTTTATCTTCATGGCCTAGAAAGTACACAGTAAATGTTCTGCTTCCAAATGGAAGACAGAGGACAGTATTGACAGTACAACTCTAGTAAAAAAATAAACTCACATTTCTTAAGGTTTTTTACTTTAAGAAATGTGTGTTTATTTCTTAGACAAATATTGGGTTGGATTTTTCTGTAAGATGTTATGAAAACCCGAATGAACTTTTTGGTCAACCCAATACTTTAGTGATTAAGTGGTAAAACACATAAGGAAATATTTTACTCCACCCAGCCACAAGAAGTATACATGGAAATATCCTATAGTGTCTATTCCCTCACCTGCACGAGAAATGGCAGGGATTTTTCTTCCCCAGTTTTGGGGCTTTCTTTTTCCCCAAAGGAAGAAGATTTCCACATGACAAGTGGAGGGAAGATATCTTTGCCTGTTTGAAATAAATTCTTGGTTTTTACATTTTTACATTCCAGTAGTCAGCATGATTAATTCTCTAAGCCTTTATTCTCTCTTCTAATATTTAATTCTAGGATTTGGCCAGGCCTCCCAGAGGTTTCCAATTTGGGTTCCGTCTGTTTGAAAACAGTGATCCACGTGGTGGAAGCAGCACTGCTTAATGAACATGGAAAAAGCAAAATTACCTTCTCTTGCCGAGAACCCTTCCTGAATACGCTTGGGCTGTCCAGCCCATGCTGGCTATGAATAATTCCAGATTATGCTATGTATTATTATCGGCATTCTAGTATTCTACAGTATCTTCTAGTCTCCTCCCCTTTTTTTGCTTGATGGCAACAATAAGGGTAGGTGAAGGAAAACCCACCAATTCAAGCCAGCTTATTTGGTTTTCTGTAAAAGGCCCAGTGGTATACAGTGTTGACTAAGACAGAGCCTGGATGTTAGCTCTGGACATCCACATCCATTATCTGGAATATAATGGAAACCTGGAATAGGATGAATAATGACATGTTGATGGCGCTTCCCTTATGGTATTTTTGTCAGGGTAACAACAAACGGCCCCTCGTAGAAACTAAGTGCTGTGACACTCTGTCCTTTTGTGTAGCATATGGGCACTCTTTGTTAACTAGTGATGATGATGATACACTAGGAAAAATATATAGCATAAAGACAGAGACTTTGACATCTGGTCGACCTAGTTCAAATCCTAGCTCTGCAATTTTCTAGCAAGTGGGTCTTGGCAAGTCAGTACACATTTCTCTAAGCCTCAGTTTCCTCATGTGTAAAATGGGATAATGGATAATTGTAGCTATGCCATGGAGTTCTTTAAAAAGATTTAAAAAATAATTCAATAGAGGGAGGATGTATAACCAAGTGGTTAAGACTGTGGGCTCTGGAGTCAGATGACCTGGATTCAAATACCGGCTCTGCTACTTACTAGCTATGACCTAGAGTAAATTACTTTGTCTTTGTTGCTGGTTAGATTCCCCAGCAAAGCAGACTCTGAAGCAAAGATGAGCATATAGGATATGTACTAGGGAGAGCCTAGGCATCAACATCTGTGGAAGGGAGAGGAAGGAAGCAGGAGTGGGCAGACAGAGAAGTTGGGTTTCTCCCAGTGAAGTTCCAGTGAAGACCTCAGCTGACCCTTCAGGGAGCTCTAGGACTAAGATGGCCCTTCAGAAATGTCCCAAGTTGGGGCGAGGGGTCAGGTTTTTATAGCCCTGTGATGATCAGTCACTGGATGCAATTGCTGCTGGAAGGAGGCATGACCTTGAACCAGGCAATTTTCTTTAGTGGAGGCAATTGCCAAAGAGGGCTGACATCAGAAGGCCATCTTCCTGCAGCACTTCCAGCACCTGGGAATAAGTCCTTCATGTTTTTTTGTTTTTACTGTATGATTCCATTTATATAAAATACTCGAAAATGCACACTAATCTATAGAGACAGAAAGCAGATCAGTGGTTGACTGGGGAGGGGGGCCTGGAATGGGCCAAGAGCAGGGAGGAACAGCAAGGTCCTTCATTTTTGAAGGGAGGTCTAGGCAGGGCACCACAGTGTCCACCACAGCCTCTGTACCTCCATATTCTCACCTGCAAAATGGGGGTTATAATCGTACTGACCTCATATGGTTGTGGTAAAGATTACTGCACTTAGAAGAGTGTTTGGCGCCCCCCCCCCCAAATGTTAACTGTTATAATTTAATGCAGTGAAACTCTTCACACTGGTAGAGCTAAATGCTCAAGGAATGGTGGTTTTGGAGTCATAGTCATACTCACAGATTTGTTAAATGTTACTAATAGAAAAGGTTTTAAAAATTATTGGATCATGCCCCTTAGGAGATGGGGAAGCCAGAGCTCAGTGAGAGGAAGTGATTTGCCAAGTTCATTGGTGGAACGACCAGGTGGGAAACTGGGGGCACGTGTCCCCTCGCTCAAAGTTGGTGAACCAGCTATCCATGACCGGGCATATACAGTCCCTCACTTTACATATGTGAAGCAAATACTTATTTTACCTCCATTGATGTCAGTCCCTTTACCTGTAAGCTCTTGGTGCAGGAGTGAACTTTGGCTTTTATTCCATTTTGTCTGTGACAAAGATCGTGTAAGAACTGGAGGAACTCATGAACATTATTCCAAAATTGCCAATGGACTTCCTGACATTTAGAGTCTGAGGAAACGGACCAGCCTTGGTCTTTGTGGGAAGGCTCTCCTCTGGCTCTCTGAGACTGACCACTTTTATCTCTTTGCTTTGCTTTCAAGGGTTCTACGCCAGCCCGTGGGCAGGATTTACTTCGCAGGCACGGAGACTGCTACACACTGGAGTGGTTACATGGAGGGGGCTGTGGAGGCCGGGGAGAGAGCAGCCCGAGAGGTAAGGCCTGGGGTCACGGGCTGTGGGGAAGGAAGCAACTCATGGGCCTGACAAACAGGTTAAATATGTCTGAGATCCTGGGAGCCAATTCCCCATGAACCCCCCATCTGAAGGACAATGAAACACCTTTTTAACAGTAGTCTCAGGTGAAATGAATACCTTAACCCAAAAGTAACAATGAGTCCAAGGTAAAAAGAGTCCATGGGGCAAAAGATCACCATGGCTATACTTGAGAGATAACCTAGGTCTAATATTATAGAACCAAACATGTTTACACTAGGATTCAGAATTCATTTATATATTTTCCGACAGTTTCTCTGATCTCATCCCTATTAAGGCGTGTTCACGGCTATTAAAATTTATGGTGAGTCTAATGGTTGGACCTTCTTATGCTACAGATGGAAGACCTTTTGGATCTTTTCAAAGGTTCAGTGGACTACACTGGCTTTTGCCCTCGTGTTTTTAATGGATATCCCAAAAGACATTGTTAGTCCTTTATTTAAAGAGCAGATTAGGAGAAAGATGGTGTCATTTTTGTTATTCACCAAGATGCACTTTCTTTTCAGATCCTGCATGCCATGGGAAAGATCCCAGAGGATGAAATCTGGCAGCCCGAACCAGAGTCTGTGGTAGGTTATATTTTATATCATGAATTTCAATCTCTTTCCTCTAAAAATAATTACTTGCGAATAGAACACACTTGTATATATTCACAGACCTTCCCCTAAGTGATTCAACCCATGAATGTTTAAAGAGATGCCACGGGTTAGGGCAGAGGTGAGGGATTTAGAAGAACTTTGATAAATTTGCAGCTGCCACATGCCTTGCAGATTATTAGGAAAAAATTAATTATTTTTTGGTCGGATGAGATATTACTCAGAGAGTTCTAGACTTATTAAGAACTCAATAAATGTCTGTTGAATAAATCTCTAACCTGGTGATCGGGGGGAGGAAATGAAAGGAAGATATGTCAGTATCCCCTGTCTGGGGACAAAGGAGTGGAATGAAATGGAACAGATTTAGGTTAAAAATGCATTTTCAATATACTTATCATTTTGTAATAAAACCCCAGGAAATTTTCCTGCCTGGAAGGAAGTACACACATCATAGAGGACAAGGGTCCAAAAGGTCAAAGTTATTCGTCTGTCAAGTGTAAGGTTAAAAACAGTAGCCTGGCCACTCCAAAGTCATTCGCTTAGTGCTTCTGTCAGAGATGGGATTGAGGACTGAGTGGACCACAGATGCATCCACTCAGCAAATATTTATTGTGCACCTGCTTTGCATCAGCCACTGGGATAATGGTACAGCAGCGCTTTCAGAGCTCAGCATGTGGTGGGGAGAACAGAAGATAACAAAAAAGCCCACGTGCCATGAAGATGACACGCTGAGAATGTAAAAAGAGGGAGTCATCTTAGTTTGGGGACACTGGAAAGGCTCCCGAAGGAAGTGAGGTATAAACTGAGACTTGAAGTTAGTGGTCAGAATTAGTTAAGTAAAGGGCCCGGTGGGGAACGGGGAATGAATGTTCTGAGCAAAGGGAATGTGGTGTTTCATGGCCTAGAGGTTGGCAAGTGTGAGTCACGTTCAGAGAACTGAAAGAAATACAGACTTTCTGGAGCGAAGTGCATAAACCCTGTGCTGACACCAAATATCCTCTGAACCCAGGATGTCCCTGCGAAGCCCATTACCACCACCTTCTTGGAGAGACATTTGCCCTCCGTGCCCGGCCTGCTGAGGCTGATTGGATTGACCACCATCTTGTCAGCAACTGCTCTTGGCTACCTGGCCCACAAAAGGGGGCTACTTGTGCGGGTCTAAAGAGAGGGCATCTGTAAGCACACCCTCTTCTGCTTCTATTTGGTGTGTGGGTTTGGGGAAGGAGTTGTAACAAAGTTCCATGAAGACACAAAGAATGTAGAGTGAAGTGGGGAGCATGACGATAAGTCAGACTTCCGACCACAGGAAAACAATATCTCTTTCTCCATTTTGATCCCTGTGTATTGTCTAGTACCTAGCTTAGCACTCTGTCTCACCCATTTCCAAGTTCACTGGTCTCAGAATCTTTACAGTAGTTAAACAGGCTTGTTAAAGGTCCTTGCTATCCTACAGTATACATTGCCCAGGCACAAAAAACTAGCTTTTTCCTACCTCTGTGGTTTTGTGCTTCTCCTTCCTCTTACCTGTAAGGTCCACATCTTCCAAGATCTCTGCATTTGTCCTTAGAATGCTGTATTGTTACAGCTGGAAGAACTTAGACACCACCTTGTCCTTACTTGCTATTTTAGAGTTGAGCAAACTGAAGCCAAGAGAGGTGGGACTTCATTGCCCAAGGTCCACAATAAGCCACTGATATTTTGTTGACTAGAACACAGGTCCATTGCTTTATCCCATTTCCCAGGATGAATTTCCCAATCACCCTCTCTACTCCCTGCCATGGTCGCTGATTGTGTCCCCTTGTGTGGGTTTACTCTGTACTAAGTTGTTTTGTGCTGCTCAGTATATTTCCTTAAGTCTTACTGTCTTGGGCCGTGTGTCTTCAGCTCATTTTAATTTTTTTGAGGGTAGAAGTCTTGTCTTTTCTTCCTCTTGTATCCTCCCTTGTATCTGGATATGAAGGTTAGTACACATTTGGGTAATTAAAAATAAAGTTGATTGACCAGATGTCTGTTGCCTTTTCTTTTTGGGTAATGACTTTCAAGGGTTTTGACAAATCAAATCAAGATCCAGTATTAGGTATATAATTGTGGCTTAAAAGCATTGAGTCAAAATTTCCTTGAAGCTCAGATGATGCATGCATTTGGATTGTGTGATCCATCATGGGTGGTGTCTATGTGAGCACTTGGTAAATGGTTTATAATGATATCATAAGGCTGCTAAAAGACACAGCTCCTTGCTTTCACCCCCTCCGCCCCCGAAAAAAGGCTGTCAAAATAATTGACATGTTAATAAGTAAGATGCTTTAACTATGAAGACAATTATAATATTTCAGTTGACCTTTCATATTCCTTATCAGTGCAAAGCTTTTTACTAGGTACACTCATTAATTTAAAACCATAGTTCCACAGTCCATTAAATCCTATTTGAACTACTTTTTAAATGAGATCATCATTTCAAAGTATTCATACCTCTCAACTCCCAAGATCAGTTTTTATCAGGATATATATATATTTTTTAACATCTTTATTGGAGTATAATTGCTTTACATTGTTATGTTAGTTTCTGCTTTATAACAAAGTGAATCAGCTATACATATACATATATCCCCATATCTCTTCCCTCTTGCATCTCCCTCCCTCCCACCCTCCCTCTCCCACCCCTCTAGGTGGTCACAGAGCACCGAGCTGATCTCCCTGTGCTATGTGGCTGCTTCCCACTAGCTATCTATTTTACATTTGGTAGTGTATATATGTCCATGCCACTCTCTCACTTCGTCCCAGCTTACCCTTCCCCCTCCCTGCGTCCTCAAGTCCATTCTCTACGTCTGCGTCTTTATTCCTGTCCTGCCCCTAGGTTCATCAGAACCTTTTTTTTTTTTTAGATTCCATATATATGTGTTAGCATATGGTATTTGTTTTTCTCTTTCTGACTTACTTCACTCTGTATGACAGTCTCTAGGTCCATCCACCTCACTACAAATAACTGAGTTTCGTTTCTTTTTTTGGCTGAGTAATATTCCATTGTATATATGTGCCACATCTTCTTTATCAGGATATATTTTAAATCCATAAATGACCATTCTCACATGCTCCTTTAGAAAATGAAGGTTGTTTTTCTTAGCATAAATGAAATTTAAGAAATCTCCCAGGATTAATCAATAATAGTATAGTTTCCAATTTTTACAGTGACATTTAGCTTCGTGAATTTGTAGGAACTTTAGAGACTAAATGAGGAGATTAAAGAACCCACTAAGACTTCTGTAATCATTTTGGTTTGGGGATCTGTCTAGAAATATAATGTATTTGGTCTAGGAGCGTCTTCTTGAGAATGCTCCCCTTGGAAACAGCCCCACCCACCCTGAGAGTCGTCATACTACTAACTCCAGCACATACATTAAGAAAGAGTCAAATAAGGAATTACCTTCTCCAGGAATCTCCTGGACCATTCATCCTCCAGCTGGGCCAGTGGAGAATGCTCAGTGTTCTCCCAGTGTTACATGCCTAGACCTCTTGTCTTGCACTTACTTACCCTATGATATTGCAATTGCGCCAGCTTGTTAAATTACGTGATTTGAGGTGCCAAGTTACATTCGATATTAGTTACCAGGGTAAATCCTGAGATGATAGACAAAAATGGGAAACTTTAAATGAAAGACCTAAAAACCATTTTCTTGTCTGATGAAACCCCTCACCAGTTTTGAGTGTATGAAAAGAGTGAGGAGGGTTTAAAAAAAATTTTATTTAAATATAGTTGATTTACAATGTTGTGTTAGTTTCAGATGTACAGCAAAGTGATTCAGTTATACATGTATATGTATATATATATTCTTTTTTTACATTCTCTTCCATTATAGGTTATTACAAGATATTGAGTATATGTCAAATCTAAATAATGATACAAATGAACTATTTTACAAAACAGAAATAGACTCACAGACGTAGAACACAAACTTATGGTTACTAAAGGGGAAAGGGGGGGAGGGATAAATTAGGAGTTTGGAATTAAAATATACACACTACTATATATAAAGTAGATAACCAATAAGGACTTACTGTATAGCACAGGGAGGGGGTTTTGAAGGGGTAGACTCGTGAAGAAGTCTCTTTAGAGAGAGCTGCCGTGCTTTGAGTCCAACCCACCCCAAAAGGGAGGGCCAGGGTTTTACTTTCTCATCCGAAGTCTTAAGAGAGGGGCTTCAAGAAGACCCCTTCGAGAGCTTGAGACACCCCAGAGGAATCTAAAGCCTTGGCTTCTGTTCAAGATGCTTCTGACTTGAGAGTGAGGGAATGCTAAGACTGCCAGAAAACAGAAGCTGAATGGAGATCAAAATTGACTAACCAGACAATCCTATATTACCTACTCTTTTTAAAAACCATGTATCTGTGCCCTCGTTTGCAGAGAGCTAATTTTCATTTTTCTTCATACTCATTTTCAAAGCTTCAACTGCCTTCTTGACTATATTTTAGTTGAGGTAGCTCTAATAACTGGTTGGATCTGGTTTTCTCTTGGGTAGGTGATGAGTCTCAAGCAGTGATTCTCAGCTGAGGGTACACATCAGAATTACTGGGGTCCTTCGGAAAGACCCACATGTCTAAGCTTTACATGGAGAGTTTAATTTAGCAGGTTGGGAAGAAGACAAGTGTCTTCATAGATCTTCTCTGTGAAGGTCTTAGCCAAGGGCTAAGAATCGCAAGTTCAAAGGTACAATAGGGCTTGGGCATACGGAGTTGAGCTTTTCTCAGAGGCCTGCTGCTCTGTCTCCATCCTCTGTTACATCAATGTGAAAAGAAGATGTTTATAAGATACTTGGAATAAAAGGAAACAGTGGGACTTCCCTGGTGGCGCAGTGGTTAAGACTCCATGCTCCCAATGCAGGGGGCCCAGGTTTGATCCCTGCTCAGAGAACTAGATCCCACACACATGCTGCAACTAAAAGTTCGCATGCCACAACTAAGGAGCCCTCAAGCCACAACCTGGAGCCCGTCTGCCACAACTAAGGAGCCTCCCTGCCGCAACTAAGACTCAGCGCAACCAAATACATAAATAATAAATATTAAAAAAAAAAGGAAACAGTGTTCCTCTATGAAAGTTAAGCATTAATTCGACATGTTAAAGAGTGAGACATGTTCCCTGGATCATAAGAACTGCTTGACTGGGAATTCCCTGGCGGTCCAGTGGTTAGGACTCCAAGCTTTCACTGCCGAGGACACTGGTTCGATCCCTGGTCGGGGAACTAAGATCCTAAGATCCCACAAGCCGCGCGGCATGGCCAAAAACAAAAACCAAAAACTGCTTGACCAGAGAAAGGCTATCTATCTTGATTGGAAGGCGTGGTTGTCTTAGGCTGGGTCCTCCCCAAAAAGTAGAACCTCAAACAAGGGCTTGTATGCAGATAGTTCACTTTTGGAAGTGATCTCAGGGAGCAGAAATGGGATTAGGAAGAGTGAAACCGGGCAGGAGGGAAAGCCAATCCAAGGGTGAGTTATTGAACTGGTCACTGCTGTGGGCTACTGGGGCTCAGTGCGGCCAGGGACCCTCTGAGGAGCTATGCAGGATGTACCTTAGAAGAGATCACCCGAGGGAACCAAAGAAGGGTGCATTTATCTCCCACTGGTTTAAGTTTTCCTTGAACTGTTAACTCCCTTCCAGTTTTGTCCATGTATCAGAATCGCCAGTGAAGAAGGTGCTATCAGTAACTTGCACATCTGGTTGCTGCTGCAGCAATGGCTGGAGTGAAAAAATAGGCTGAGAGTATGTGGTGATGCCCAAGAGATGTCCTATATATAGGGCCCAGTATACAACTTAAAAGACAAGTTAAAAGAAGCCCAGTATGTTTTTGTTTGTTTGTTTGTTTTGGTTTTGTCCAAGGGAGAGATTCTGAATCTTGGGGGAAAAAAACATCTGTTTATGTGACACTCTTATGGATATTTTAGTTTTAAAAGAATACATCCCAATTTGAGATCTTCAAGGCTGCACGACTGGGGGTCAATCCCATCTACTGATAAGATCCCATGCAAGAAAGAGATCGACGAAACACTGTTTGCCATGCCTGTGGTCTCCTTTTAAAAAAGTGGTCAGAAGTGGATCTTTGCATACCAGTCACCTGCTTTTGTGATCCTACTACTCTGGCCGCAACCGATTGGACTAGGGTTGATTTCCTGAGTCAAAGACAGAACTCTATGAGTAGCCAGTGGCCCATGAATTGGCCTGGCCCAAAGTCTTTCTGTGGCAGTGGTGAAGATGAAGTGGACACAAGGAGGGGGCAGACTAAGGCACAGGAATGGGGTAATGATGGCCGATCCTGAGGGAGTGACAGTAGAGTGGCCGTTGTGTCACCTGACCTATCGATGCATCTCAACAGCAATGACCGATGTTCCAGGACATCAGAAGACTTGACTGAGCCCCAGTGGCCTGATCTCCCCTACTTCTTCACTTCCTCTAGTTTTTCTCTGGAAACTGAGTGTATTTAACAGAGATGTCTTACCTCTGCCAACATTCACCTCCCTCCTATCTGCTTCCTCTCGAACTTCAACTTCTGCTTGTCCCCTGCGACCTGGTCCTCTGTCACTGTACACCTTTTAGGATCTTGTCTCCTGGACCATCTGTTAGGATCCCTTAACTTCCATCTTAACCTCGGCTCCAAACTAAGAAGGACAAGTTCTCATTTCCACAATAAATTACATCTTGTAACCAAAGAGAATAGTCTAGAATGCTGTGTACTCTAGGAGAATGTACAGGCAACTTGGTGTGATGTGGTGGTGGGTTTGTTGTTTGTTTCCTGTTAGTTTGTCTTTTAAGTGCTGAGGAAGACTCATCTGAGTTGAAAATTCTCCTGGGGAGTGATCTTAATGACATCTCAGCCTGTGGACACTAGAAACCGAGCTCCTGTATTAGAAATAGCTGATCTAATCAGACCCTGCACTTAGCCTGGGCTGCTACTTTCTGATGTGATTGTTCTTGGCATTTCTGCTGAGATCACGCAATGAGTCACTGACAAGTCATACACCACTCCGGCAGAAAGACATTCCAGCCTCTGGCCTCCATCCATGATCACTTTGACCACTTCTTTCACCTTTCTTTACATCTCTAATCCTCCACCATTTCTTCCGTAAGCATTCTGGCTCAGTTTATTCTCCTTGAAAATCCATTTCCCTGCAAGGCAAAACGCTGAGTGGCACTGAGCTTTTGTTCTTGAGTTTGACATATCTGTTTTACCTCTAGGCCATTTCACTGTATTATAGTTTCTTTTCCCTAACCTGCTGTCAAAATCTTTTTAATACCGGAATCTTCCCTGGGTTTTAGAAAATCAAGCAGAAGGTTCTGGAGTTATGTGGGAGCAGTGAGAAGGAGACCACCAGCTGTTTCAGAAAAGACTTAGAGCTGGCCTGGGCCCTAAGCCCCTCATTCCCATGGTCGATCCCTCCTTTCTGGTCTCGTGTTGTCCTCTACCTGCCCTTCTCCTCTTCTGCTGTTTGAGCTCCCGTGCTGTCAAACGCTCAGGCCCTTAGTCCACTGGTCAAGCCTGGGTTTGGATAAATATAACTCCTTCTGGAGCTCGAAACTCAGTGATGATGTTGGCCCTTTGGACTATGCATCCCTATATTTTGGGAGCACTCCAAGGACAGAATTTATCTTCAAAATAACGTCCTCTAAAAGTTGCTTGGAGGGAGTTCCCTGGTGGTCTAGTGGTTAGGATTCGGTGCTTTCACTGCCATGGCCCAGGTTCAATCCCTGGTTGGGGAACTGAGATCCTGCAAGCCGTGTGGCATGGCCAAAATAAAATTAAATAAATAAATGAATACATAAATAAATTAAGAACTGCTTGGAATGTTAAAACCAGGAAATACGTTATGTGTCTTTCAGAAATTAAAGAGCCTCCCTGCCAACTCCCTGCATCCTTGAGCTTCCTTTGTTTTAGGTGCCCAATGCCACAGGCGCTACTTAAGCAAAGGACAATGTAGGCGATGAAACCCGGCATAGAAAGGAGCAGTATAAGGGCAAGGTTCACAGAGGGAGCTCTAGGCATTACTGGTCATTCCCCAATGGCCATCTCTTTTTGAGCCACAAGTTAGGACAGAAGGTTGGGTATAGACTTACTCAATATTCATCCTTCCACTTCCTTCCTAATAGAATCTTGATTTTGCTTAGCTATTCACCCACCACTATGCCTCAGGGTAAGCAGGCTGGCCACATCCTCAGTCCCAAAAGATGGGCATTGGTTAGTCTAAGCTGATCGTGGTGGGCCTGTTTCCTTTGTCAATGGTTACCTTAAGCCTGGGTATGTTATGTAATTCTGGCTAAGGGCAAAAAAGAAGTCTTCTTGGGGGGTGTTGGGGGGAGTGGGCTGGAGCTTCTGGAAAAGAGTCCGTCACTCTTAAAAACAGACCCATGAAAGAAAAAGTCCCATCCCATCCTTTCTCTGGACATCATAAGTGTCTGGATGTGACACTTGTAACGGCTGCAGCCATCTAACTTTCAAGCTAAGGATGAGGCCCACACACAGAAAAGGTCAGGGCCAAAAGAGTCACAAAAAAACCGAGTTGTAGCCCTGATGCACCCTGCTTACAGCCTACCCTGTCTCGGGAGTGCTGGTCATATGAGAAATAAATTCAACAAGTTTGCATACAGATTTTCTGGTACTTACAGTCCGAAGCATCCTAAAAGATACACCTGACTTGACAAAAATTAATACCTTCTTCTAAGGCTATCTTTGGATAATAATCATGCTTATTGTTAATTATAATAACAGCTCCTTTCATTAAACATGTATTATATACAAGACACTGTATATTATCTCATTTTATCATGAAATCACCCCCACCTACATTTGACAGATGAGGAGTCTGAGTCTGAGAGATCCTATGAGGCTAAGGTCTCATAATCAGTAAGTAGTGGACGTGGCTTCAAACCTACCTGGGAATTGTTCTTAACCTATGAGTGTTTTCTTCCCTGTCTACACTCCCTGAGCCAGCCTTATAGGATCACTTATCCGGAATACTTAGGGCCTGAGCTTTTTTTTTTTTTTTTTGCATATATCTTTTTAAAAAAATATCTTTATTGGAGTATAATTGCTTTACAATGGTGTGTCAGTTTCTGCTGTACAACAAAGTGAATCAGCTATACGTATACATATATCCCCATATCTCCTCCCTCTTGCATCTCCCTCCCACCCTCCCTATCCCACCCCTCTAGGTGGTGACAAAGCACCGAGCTGATCTCCCTGTGCTATGCGGCTGCTTCCCACTAGCTATCTATTTTACGTTTGGTAGTGTATATATGTCCATGTCACTCTCTCACTCGTCCCAGCTTACCCTTCCCCCTCCCCGTGTCCTCAAGTCCATTCTCTACATCTGCGTCTTTATGCCTGTCCTGCCCCTAGGTTCTTCAGAACCTTTTTTTTTTTTTTAGATTCCATATATATGTGTTAGAGGACCTGACCTTTTTGAATCACTAGTATTTCCAAAGCTTAGACATTTTTATTTTCGAAAGAGCTTTTTCTTGCTCTCTTACCACCCAATCTAGTCCCAACATCTTCTTGATAATGTTCTTTTGCCTTTTCCACGATGTGGATCAAAGAATGAAAATCATTCAACAATAACTCAGCAAATATATACTGAATACTCTCTCTATTCCAGGTATTTTTCTAGGTGCTGGGAATAGAGTCGTGAACCAAAGTGGGAAAGACTCTTTCCTCATGGAATGTAAAATCTAATAGGTAGACAGTAAATAAGTAAGTAAGTAAATAAATAAATGCTGTCATATATTGTCAGTGGAGAGACGTGTTAGCAAGAAAATGTAAGCAAGGTGAGGGGGTGGGCAGAGAGTGATGTGGCAGTGAGGGATGGCTATAGGAAGTTTGGTGGTCAGCTTAGGCTTCACTGAGAAAGTGACTTTTAAACGGTGATCTAAATGAAGGGAATGAAGCATGGTGCTGTTTGGAAGAAGAGCATTCCAGGCAGGAGAAACAGGAAGCACAAGGCCCAGAAGGGAGAGGGGATGGTTGGAGTAATAAAGGAAGAGAAAAGGGGCCAGGGTGACAGGAGGAACAGTAGCAGAAAACTAGTGGCAGGAAGTGAGGTTGGAGAGTTAGATAGGGGCCAGATCAGGTAGGGAGTCTTAGGCTATACACAGTAAAGGCTTTGGCTTTTATTCTAACTGTGAAGACAATCCACTGGGGGATTTCTAGTAGGGGAGTGGGTCTGACAGATGTTTACTAGAATCACTCTGTCGTGGATACTGTGGTGCACTGCCCACATCCTACCTTCAGGACTGCTGCCGCCCTCATTCTCCCAGCTGCTGGAAGCTGGGAGGCTGACAGCTCATGGCTGTGTCCCTTTCTGTGGGCTGAAGAAAGCCCCCAGGCCCAAAGATATGCCCCTTCCTAGGGGGGGCCCACATCCAATGACTGGCCCATGAGTACAAAGGACCATCCCAGCTTCACAGCTTCCATGGGATCAGCTGACGCCTCTGTTGCAAATGCATCAGAGTTCAACTTCACTTTCTGCCCCGTTTTGCTTCCTTCACTCCCTCCCAGGTGTTGATCCCAAGGGCACCCTCCAATAAACTTCGTGCATGCAAATCTCCATCTCAGTGTTGGCTTCTTGGGGAATCCGGTCTGTGACACACTTTGCAATGTGGAGTAATGTACAGGAAGAGGGGAAGCAGGAGGCTAGTTCAGAGGCCAGGGCAGTTGTCCAAGCCAGAGACTCTGGTGGCTTGGTCTAGTGTAGTAGACTGAAGATATCTATTAGATATCCGTGGACATCCAAGTGGCAATGTTGGGTAGTCTGTTCACTATATCTGTTACAGTTTAGGGGAGAGGTTGGGGCTGGTGATATAATTTGGGGAGCCATGGGATTGAGTATAGAGAAATGTCTCCTTTCAGCATCTCTGTTATATATTTCTGGAGTTCACACACCTGGTTAAACAATCTGCTGCTATATTTAGGTATTTATTGCCTGCTGCCTCCCAAAGAATTTGAGACAACATCCAGTACATGTAAATATAAAGTTAATAAAACAAAAACAGAAAATCAAAGCTCATGCCAAAAGGAGATGGTAGGTGGGCAGTAAATGGATGAGGAGAATGTGGATGAACAACTGGACACGGGGAAGGCCAACTGCTACGTAGGTGGGGAATCTGAGGAACTTAGCAGGGACACGTTGACCCAGGCCTGAAATGTAACTATTTCATTTTGTCGCACTGGTGAAATATTACATCAGAAATCCTGTTGGATTGGGGTTTCTCAAAATGCACATTCAACTCACCAAGTGGATTCCTGGCACATCTCACCCTAGTGTGAATAAGCTTCCTCAAATTGTAGTCAGCCAGGAATAAAATCTACTCTGAAAATGAATTTCTGGGCAACGTCAGCCCAAGGTGACTGCAGGATGTTGGGAGACCCAATGATTCCTCCTTCCCCATGACTTCCTGGGCTCCTCTTTCTGCCCTTCTCCTCCATGTCAGCTTTTCCTCGTGTCTCTCCTTGGCCTCCTCCTGGAGCCCTTTCAGTTGGTGACCTCCTCCTTTCCCAAGATCCTGCTGATGCCCAGAAATAAGCCCACGCACCCATGGTCAACTAATCTACAGCAAGGTTGGCAAGAATATACGATGGAGAAAAGACCGTCTCTTCAGTAAGTGGTGCTGGGAAAACTGGACAACTCCATGTAAAAGAATGAAATTAGAACATTCTCTAATGCCATACACAAAAATAAACTCCAAATGGATTAAAGACCTAGATGTAAGACCGGATACTATAAAACTCCTAGAGGAAAACATAGGAAGGACACGCTTTGACATAAATTGCACCAAGATCCTGCTGATGGAGGGAAGAGGGTCCCATGTGCGTCTGGTGCTTCCCAGGGGCCAGCAGGGGGACGCTAAAAGATACTTCATGGCTCGGCCTCAGAGAGATGGGTTCCCCCCAAAAAAAAAAAGAAAGAAAGATGGGTTCCCTATTTGAAAGAGTTACATGAAAAAGTGGATGGGTAAGAGAACTAAAATAAAGATAGGTGAGGGGGGGGGAGGGCTGCAATGAGTTTGATTGGCTTTTTGTCTACCCAGCTGACTGTGACCTGAGAACCTTCCCCTGGGACTTGTACCTGTGGGCAGTACTATTTCCTTTCCCTTGGACATCCTTCCCTATTGTCAGCCTGGAGAAATTCTACATTTTGTCTTCAGCCACTCAGCTCCAGAATATCTTTCTTCAGGAAGCCAAGGAGAGGAGAGTCATCTGGGTCCAGTGAGGGTTTTCCCCCCAGAGGCAACCCATCAAGGCTCTCAGTGCCAATCACACCAGAACACCTGGCTTGGTAGGGTGACCCAGACAGGTGAGCGGGACAGAGCGCAGGATCCCAGGTCGGGCAGGCAGGTGATTTAGTCGAGGTTCCATGGAGACTAGTGCAGGTGGATTCAGGGGCCCAGACCTCAGCAGGGGTATGAAAAGTCATATTCAGCAGGGGGGTGGGGAGGGTAGGAGATGGGCGGTGCCTGGGTTCCAGCTTTATCCCTGCTTCCTAGGGAGACATGGTGAGGACATGGTAGTTAAGGTGCACAGTGCAGACCACTGGCCTAGGACTGGCTCTCAGGCCCCATATTCTCACAAAGGGTCTGCCTGAGGGGACAAGACAGAGGATCCATGCCCAGTAGCCATCAGCAGTCCCCTGGGAATTCTGTGGGAGGCCCAGCCTCTGCTTCTTGTGTGTGTGTGGGGGGGGGGGGGGTCCTCCTGCCTGAACTTGAAAGTGTGCCTTGCCCTGGATTAAGATTTGCTGCTGTTATTCTCTGCCAACCTCCCGAGAAACCTAGACTGAGGATGGCTGGACACTTGCATGGCAAGCCCATCTTTTCCCCTGAACGGTCCCTGACCACCAAGACTGTCGTTTCCCTTTGCTTACCCTGGCCATGCCCCTATGTTGCCTCTGCCTCAGGAGATGGAATTGTGCCAGGCACAGGATCCTTCTTTCTGTCTCAGGGGGACTGGCCATGCAGATCCAGTTTTCCTAGACATTGATCCATGAAGGATGTTATCTGCCAAGCGCTTGAAAGCACCCACCTGATGCTAAACAACCCTCATATTGTCCCAGTACTGTCTTCTCGCTTTACCTAACTAGGAATATCTACTTCGGACAAATTCATGTGTGTGCCTGGGTCTGGGGGTGCAGATGGTGGAAAAGAAGGTTGGCCTGACTTTGAGAAGCCAGGGGCTGCCCTTCCCGGGTGTGCCCTTTGTCAGTCCTAGCCCTTGAAGTGAGCTGAGGTGAGACTGGATTTGTTCCTTTCTGTGCGTGTTAATTTTAATTTGTTAATTTTGTATTTCAGCCAGATCCCCAGCTTCCCCTCAAGACTGGGCATGTCATAAATGATTGAGTGAAATAAATAATGAATAAATGCTTCTCTCTTGGATTCCAATTTAAATCCAGGGAGCCCTGGTGAGATCTGAGGACTGGTCTTGTCAATTATTTCTTCCAGACTAACCTCCGGTTACTAATTGGCTCATTTAAATTCCTTCTTTTGAGGACATGTTACAATGGAAGTAAAATAATTAAAGAGCAGCAAACTTGAATTTGTGGTTGGATACGTTTGAAGCTCTGTCATTACCATTCTGATACTGGGCACCATATGAAATTGTGGTCCAGGGAAACAACAGTCAGTTTTAATTTTTCTCCTGCAAATGATGTTTCATAGTAAAATCTGAATATTAACGGTGATCCTTGATTCTTACTTGCTTATATCTCTATGTGTACCCAAAATACTAGCTTTAAGGCAGTGCTTTCCAAACTTTTTCACATCAAATCACATAGGAAAAAAAATGACTGTATTTGTATGGCATATTTTGTAAATGGATAAGGTTACTCCATGCCTGGAAGTGAGGAGCTTGAGGGCTCCAGGCTCGCGAGACAACATCCCTGTGCCCAGAGGGCTGATGGCCTCCAGATCTCTGCACACGTATAACCCATTTGGGGTGGGACTTATCATCTGGGGAGACATCAAACATCATTTAAACAAATATGTAATTTAAAATCTTTATGGAGGGAAAGTAAAGATAAGGAATTATGATGGTGAATTAATTGTGAGGAAGGGATTGTCAGGAAAGGCATCTCTGAGGAAGTGATATGTCATCGGTGACCTGAAGGATTTAGCCAAGTGAAGAATGGAGAAAAGAACCTTCCAGAGAGAGGCAACTGAGACAGAAAAGGACTGGCTATGTCTGAGGATTTATAAGCAGAACTAGATGGCTAGAAGGTTCTGAGGGAGAGAGGAAGGATAGGTGAGGACAGGGAAGCAGGCAGGGGATAGAGCAGGCGAGGCCTTGGGAACCATGATCCGTCACATCCAAAGTGCAACAACAGCTATTGAAGGGATATCGTCTCTGACTGAGGATCAGATTTGCACTTTTAAAGAGATCACTCAGGCTACTGAGTGGTGTGGTTTAAAAAAAAAAAAAAGAAAAGAAGGAAACCAGGGCATTTTGATAGAAGACTAACGGGAGACATGATAGTAGAGGAGAGAAGTACTTCAAGATGTATTTTTAGAAGTAGTAGTAATAACAGACCACAAACTGCTATTGCATCTTCATTTTTTTAAATTAATTTTTATTTTATATTGGAGAATAGTTGATTTACAATGTTGTGTTAGTTTCATGTGTACAGCTAAGTGATTCAGTTATACATATACATATATCCATTCTTTTTCAGATTCTTTTCCCATATAGGTTATTACAGAGTATTGAGTAGGGTTCCCTGTGCTATACAGTAGGTCCTTGTTGGTTATCTACTTTATATATAGTGGTGTGTATATGTTCATCCCAAACTCCTAATTTATTCCTCCCACCCATTCATTTTTGTTTTTGAGGCTATCATATACTCTTACTAACAGCTTCACCTGCCTTATCCTATTCAATGCTCAGAACAAGTGAAGAGCTCCACGTAACAGGTGAGAAAATCTACACTCAATACCAAGATTCAAACCCAGGCCTAGCTGGCTCCAGAAACCTGAGCTCCTCACACTTATGCTCTCCTACCAAGGATTTAACCAAGAATCTGTTTCCAAAGAAAATTCTTAGGGCCAACAAATCAAAATGTACATGTAAGAATAATAAGTATTCTCAGTTCTGTGTCAAATCTAAGAACTGAAACCAACATACTTTCCTGTCCCTGAGCTAAACAATATGAGAACTAATCAAAAATAACTTGGCTACTTGTCCCAGGAAGTACTTGCTCCTTGTATACAAAACTTTGAACCAACAAAAATAGACTATTTATTGAGATGAACAGCTTGTTCACCAAGACTCACTTCAAGACCCCCGCTTCAGTATGCCTACCAATCCTAAGCTATTATGTCATAGACTCTGCCAATCCAAACCAGTTTTCTGCCTTTCAAGACTGGCCTTAAAAATCACCCACCCCAAACTGAAACTTATAAACCCTATAAACCTATAAACTCTATAAACCTATAAACCCTGCCCTAATTACTCCACTTTGAGACACTGCTAAGACCCTGTCAATGTGATATTCGCCCTTACAGCAGTGAGTCGAATAAACTTAGCTTTGCTTGATCGACATGTTTCCTGGTGGTCTTTTGGGAGGTCAACGGTTGACAAGTGTCTGGTAGGAAGCTCTGTTACCTAAAGGGAGACCTGAGAAGAAGGTTCTCATAAGAGCACAGTATTCAGTTGTGTGCAGAATCTGAAAGAATTTGGATTAGAGAACAGAAATTTATTTGGATTGGAGAATAGAAATTTCTGTTCTCTAGTTTATTAAAGGTGCAAAATTGGAGTCTAGTTTCGTGCTTATGTAAGACAAATACACTTCTCAGGACCACAGATTCCGATCTTTTTGTATCTAAAAAGCAAAACTGGGAAATGGCTATATTCAGGAGTGTGGTGGGGCAGGGGATGGGGCATTGGTGGGAGCAGAGGACAGCCCATGTGGTTTTAAATCATTCAAAGTTCTACTTAATGCTCCAAATTCAGGTGCCTGAAATAGCAGGAATTTGAGGACAGGCCAATACTGGCATTTAACTCTCCGTTTTCAAGAACATCAAGGCCCACGTGGTAGGCTGAATAATGGCCCTGACAAAGATGTTCACACCCTAACCCCAGAACCTTATGTGGGAAAAGGGATTTTGCAGATGTGGTAAGTTAAGGATAGTAAAATAGGGAGATTATTCTGGGTTATCCAAGTGGGCCCAGTGTAGTCATAAGTGTCCCATAAGAGGGAGGCAGGAGGGTCAAAGTGAAGAGGAGGTGATGCGTTCATGGTAGCAAGAGATTGGGGTGATGTGGCCATGAGCTAAGGAATGCTGGCAACCTCTAGAAGCTGGAAGAGGCAAGGATTGGATTCTCCTCTGGAGCCTCCAGAAGGAACCAGCTTTGTTGACACCTTGATTTTAGCCCTGCAAGACCCATTTCAAACGTTTGACCTCTAGAACTGTAAGATAATACATTTGTGTTGTTTTAAGCCACTAAGTTTGTGGTAATTTGCTGCAAGAGCAATAGGAAACTAATGCAGCCCATAAAATTGAATGGCTGACATAGCAAAGGTATTCATGATGATTGTGAGAGAAGCTGATCTGCTCTCACTCCCTTTGGCCCACTTCCCAGTGAACTTGACTTCAGGATGCACATTATGGCCTGCTCTGCACAGTTCAACACCAGCAGATGGGCCCCCATCTGCGTGCATCTCCTGTGTTCCCTGGTTGATGCTGACACATTGACCCACGGGAGCTGGCTGAAGACACTTACAGGGCAAGCAGAACTCCTTTACTCATTTTCTTAATAAAATCGAATTCACTGCTAGACCTATTTGGTGTCTATTTAGTCTGGGGTGCACGGTTTACCAGCTTAGATGTCGGTCTTTTCAGGGTAGAGTGGCTGAGGTGCTTTATGTTTAGCTCCACTGAGATCCCATAAACGGAACCTACAGAACTCTTAGGCATCATTCAACATGTCAGGCACTATTAACCATATATTTTTTGAATTCATATAGCCCAGAATAATATAGGCTGTTTGGGGGACCTCCAAGTTAATCCCAGTACAATATAATGTGTAATCACAATTTTGACTCCCAGTGCTTAAAGCGTAGTTGCAGACGTTTATTGCACCAAACGACTCCAAGTCAAACTTCCTGAAAACCCTCCTTACATTCTGTCTCGCTAGGCTGTCAAGGCAGCTTTTGAAAACCCCTCCTTCTCTCCACCTGCACTCCATAGCCCCAAGTTGATTTTCTGAAAATTTCTCTTCTTCTCCCCACTTCCCTTCTCTTGCTTTTTCCAGATTAGTTCCCTACCCGATTTAAGGTAAAAGCCATTCCACCTCTCTCAGCTCACACCAATGTTCTTCCTTACCCATTACTGAGATGGACACAACAGAGGCTGAAGAACCAAGCAGTTCTAACAAAAAAATCTTACTGGGAGATTAGGGCAGTGGAAAGGCTGTAGATACTAGACATTAATATCTTTGATCCATGTCGCAACCGGAAAGTAAGAGAACCACAGGTAGATGTGTTTGGAGGAAATTCTGGAGGTGACACCTCTTTAGTTTAGCGAAGGATGAAATTGTCTTGAACACTTTAGGTTTTCCGTTGGAAGGAAACAGCAGTGTTTGGCCAGAAGATGGCACTCTTTTAAAACAAATTTAGGCAGCCCTTTAGCACAGGGGGTTGGGAGACAGTGAGTCATAGTTGATAAAGATCTCAGAGTGCAGAGAAGGGCCAGGTAGAAAGGAACAGATGACTGTAGGGGTGAAAAATAGTCAGTGGAGCAAAAGGGATTTAACATTCAGCACTTACTGATGCTTGTTGTGGTTTTCTTTAACATTTAGCCGTGCCATCTGCTGTGGTCTGAATGTTTGTATCCTCCCAAAATTCATGTTGAAATTCTAACCCCGAAGTCGATGGTATTCGGAGCTGGGGCCTTTGGGAGGTGATTAGGTCATGAGGGTAGAACCTTCATGAACGGGATTAGTGCTCTTACAAAGAGGCCCAGCAGAGATCCTTTGCCCCTTCCACCATGTGAGGACACAGCTAGAAGTCTATGAACCAGAAAGCAGGCCCTTCTCAGACGTCGAATCTGCCAGTGCCTTGATCTTGGACTTCCCAGCCTCCAGAACTGTGAGAAATAAATTATTGCTGTTTAAAAGCCACCCAGTTTATGACATTTTTGTTATAGCAGCCCCAACAGACTAAGATACCATCTCATTATTTTTTATTTCCTTTCTCTGCCCTATGTAGTGTTCTTACTGACTTCCTCCACAGTGATGCTTATAGAGGTTTGAGGACAGATCCTCAAAACCTCCCCTGAAATCTCATGTCCTTCTGGAAACTCCCCCTGCATTCAGAGTATCTCAGGCTTTCCTGCCATAGCCACAGTGAATGTGTTGGTGTCTACAGTAGGCTATGTTCTCCATGAGGTAGGCTCTATCTGTCTTGTTCACTGCTGAGTCAGGGAACAGAGCCCTAAGTTCTGATAGAGGAGAAGAAATTCTTACTGTTACCCAACACCTTCCTTTGTTTCAATCCTGGTCCTCCAATGTCTCAGCCAGCTTCTCCTGGCTAAGGGCTATGTCTTGCATTTTTACCACAATCTCGGTGTAAAGCAGACAGTGTGGTTTTAAAAAGTTAATCCATTCAATATTGATGTGCTGCTTACTAGAATGATATCATAGTCAGCAGACATTAAATGCTGACAAAAGAGCTACGATTTCTATCTTATATAGTGAGGGTGCAGTTTTTCTAATAAACTTTGGCACTGCTCTTATCATCATGGCATTGACACAGCAGAAGATAAGAATTGTCTTGGGATGGGCTGCTGGAAGGATTATTTCTTGAGGGGAATTTCTGGTCTAAGAGGGCTTTTTTCTAACTTTTTCGCCCCTATCTTTTTGCCCTTAACCAGGCCTTTCTTACCCATTCCCAGTAGTTTTACAAAATGGTTGCTGGTCTTGGTACTCATTTTTCAGAAAATCAAAGGCATCCAAAAAGAATTTGTCATTCACATGATGTAAAAACCAAACCTTGCATTTTTTTATTAGAGACCTGAGAACAATTTGGACCTCTGAGTAAAGCCTTCATATGTTTTGCTCGGTTAGGAATCTTTTAAAGGAATTTGAGTATAAGCGTTCTTCTGAGGGGCAGATACTTCCCAGGTCAACCACAGTCCCTACTACTCCCTAATGTCTCATGCCTGCTGCTGTTCATTGTTAGCTGCCTGACTCCTGAAGACATTGGATTTTGGACTCCTGCTTATAAATGCACATTCCCCACACCTCCACCTTTAATCTTTCTATTAGTAACCTGTAGAGGGGGCTCCTTCGTTGAGACAGAGTTTGAATCATTTCCAGAGTACATTCCAATTTATTTTAATTAATTAATTAATTAATTTATGGCTGTGTTGGGTCTTCGTCTCTGTGCGAGGGCTTTCTCTAGTTGCGGCGAGTGGGGGCCACTCTTCATCGCGGTGCGCGGGCCTCTCACTATTGCGGCCTCGCTTGTTGCGGAGCACAGGCTCCAGACGCGCAGGCTCAGTAGCTGTGGCTCACGGGCCCAGTCGCTCCGCGGCATGTGGGATCCTCCCAGACCAGGGCTCGAACCCGTGTCCCCTGCATTGGCAGGCAGACTCTCAACCACTGTGCCACCAGGGAAGCCCCTACCTTCCAATTTTGATTTTTGATTTTTCTTCCACATAAATAGTGCAGAATACAATCTCCTAAAGTACAAAAATAGTGCAGAAATACAATCTTCTAAATGCAACTCTCTTACCTAATAGGGGTAGGTTCACAGAGAGAGCTCCATTCTATCTGTAAAATCAAAGCTCAAGTCCACAATATCTCTTACCTGACAAAGGGCAACTCTCTATATTTTTGGAGGGTGTAAAGTGGATACTGTGGGTGCCCCTCTCTGGATTCCCCAGCTGCAGGGATTCCAGGCGGAGCTCAGTTCACAGCTGCAGTTCCTCACCCAAGGTAACACCCCTTCCTAGAGGGTGGCTAATGAAGAGATACAGAGGCCAGACCCCTTTGCCTCAATGGGAGACGATTCTGAAGGGCCTCCCCAGCTCCCCTTTAGGATCTGCTGAGGCCCCGGCTGCAACTGCTTTGTAGGTCAACTCCTGCCCAATCCTGCCTTCCTCACCCCCTTATGTGTATTTCCTGAGAGCCATCCCCAATAAACTTTCTAACCTGACTGCATGTCAGAGTCTGTTTCTAGAAAACCCAACCTAAGACAAGCAGTGAACCGAGATACAGAAAGGCTGAGTGACTTGCCCCTGCCATACTGATAGGCAAACATAGATAGAATTCTGGCAACAAATGCATAAATCACATAACGTTGTCGTGAAAAGAATCCTTGGAAGCTATCAAAGGCAGCCCACCCTTTTCCAGACAGGGAGACTGAGGCAGAGAACCAAAGCATTTGTTCAAGGAATCATAAGCTAATTAGGTGAGAAAGCTCTGATCAAACTCCACACTTTCTGTGGCCTAGTCGGGCAGACAATATTCTAGCATTTAATCAGCTCCCAGGAAACCTTGAAAAAAATACAAGTCAAACTGAACTTTGAGAATTTGGAGTCACTACCAGGTGGCTTTTTAAGCCCATCCTCCATGGACAACGTCTCATTGTGACCTCCTGCTATATGAAGCCATTTAACCTTCAAATCATCACCCAAATAGAGGAGCCAGGTCTGAATCAGAGGTGATAGTGCGCTTTATTAACAAACAAAACAGTACCACACAGGCGAAATCGTACTTCAGTGGCAACACATACACACATGTGTACTCCCACGTGTAGCACTGGGGCACGTTTCAGACAGAACATTAGGCGCCAAGTTCACAAACTAAACACAGTTCACAATCCTTCGATATTTTGTCTTCAGGCTAATATAAGTCCTTATTTAACAGCTGTGACAAAAAGGTTAACTTTTCAAATCTCATTCTCAACCTTACTATGGAGTGAGGCTGACTCAGCCTTCAGAACTGTGAAGCAGCTGACTTAACAGGGCCAGGCTCGATCAGCTGCCTAAACTGACTTGAGTATCTCTGGGTGGAAGAGAAGACCTATGGCATCTTGGTGCTGGACCACCTCATGTATGTTGGGAGTTCTCAGCTCCAATTTCATGCCTAGGCACACCTGGGCTGGCATTTATTTTTGATAATCTGTAGCTTAATGGCGCTGATCTAATTAGGAGGAATTAATTGGTTTGCTAAAAAGTTTGAGAAGAGGGTAAATCACATACTCTGGAGTCCTTCAACATTCGAGACTTAGATATGTTAACAAGCTGATGACTGTTAAAACAATTGCCAGTTAAGTTGAAGTCAGCATTTCCCAAAAGGTGTGTCAGAACCGAGTTAATCAGTAAGCAAACAGAAACAACTGAAATAGATCAGGGATGTGATTTCTCAAAGCAGTTTGGTATAAAATGCAGCAAGTCCTTATGTATTGGAGCATATCCAAGACAATACCATAACTCCCAAGTTAGCTAAAACACTTTTCAATTGCAAGGTAAAGAGTGGCAGAAAAATCCTCCACTTTGCTTTGAGGACGTAATTTTGGATTTACAATAAGGTTAATTATGTAATAAACTTGGGTTGGTTCCTCTGGCAATGTTTAATTCCCAGTCAATAAAAAATAGCCAGCGGATTAGATTGCATTATGGGGAGATAATGGAGATAAAAAGGATATGAAACAAAATACTGAATATGGGAGAAGATAGAAGCAGTAGACTCACCAGCTATAAAACAACTGTGTGACATTTAGTACAGGGGCAAAGACAAGGGTATCACTATTAAAAATGGTATCATTCTACTATAAACGGTATACTCTATTATAAAAGTATAAAATAATCAAGATGCAGAATAATTGACCTGATTAATTTTAAAAAAGGAATTTGAATCTAGCTTATATAATAAATGTGTGGAAGCAGGTCCATCAAAATTTTAATTGATTTAAAAATTTTGGCACATAAAGAATAAGCTTCAGCTAGCTAGAAACTTCATTTAAAATGAAAGGCCTCATTCATCAAAGATGCAGGATAAGGTATTACTGGGTATCTACCACCTGGGTAGCTGAGTCCACAGAATCTTCTCAACGGCTTTATTTGATCACATCTGTGTTGATTTTTCTCAGATATTTATATTAAAAAAAAGATACTTTATGGCTGAAACCTTTGGAAGGGGTTTTTAAAAATCTGACAGTCTTTTTTTTTTTTGGCTGCACCTCAGGACTTGCGGGATCTTAGTTCCCCGACCAGGGATCGAACCCAGGGCCCCCGGCAGTGAAAGCACCGAGTCCTAAGCACGGGACTGCCAGGGAACTCCCCTGACAGTTTTTAAAATGGGAAAGACAAGAGGTGAGCACTGTTCTGAGCCCACATTTCTCCTAAGACAGAGAACTTAGTCTTCATATATAAAATCACTCAATTTCATGTCTTTTATAAATCTTAATAACTAAGGCAAGTGGGGTTATAGTAAGAGCCCTCATTTCCTTTCTGTATTTGATAGTCTCGAGAAATAACAATCACTCTCGGCGCCCCCTCGATGCTCTTAGCTGAGTGTCCCGCGGAGCCCAAAGCGTTTACTTTGAAAAAATTAGAGTGTTCAAAGCAGGCCCGAAAAAAAAAAAAGAAAGAAATAACAATCAGAAATTTGTATTTCAGTACTTATTTGAGAGAAATTGGCATGATGGTATTTACTCAAAGGTAACCATGTCAAAGATATATTTAAGTTAACAGATCTGCCTAATTTTACTATGGCTGTAGGAAAAAAGAAAAGATATATGCCACTAGGGGCCTTCAGAAGGCCAGGGTGTACCTGAAAAAAGGAAACTACTGCTTCCCTGGAATTGGCAGAGAATGTTATCGACAACAAGCCAAGTGACGTCTAGCCACCTTCCAGGAGGACGAGAAGGAGCCTATTGCAGTCAGTTTCACGCAGAGCGAATCAGGGAGGCCTCCTGGGGGACACTCTTGCCACTATTTGACTCTGCTCACC
This sequence comes from Balaenoptera borealis, assembly GCF_965194805.1. NCBI lineage: Eukaryota > Metazoa > Chordata > Mammalia > Artiodactyla > Balaenopteridae > Balaenoptera > Balaenoptera borealis. The sequence continues at coordinate 39,139,341 of NC_138881.1, read as the reverse complement.
TGGGGAGCTACAGACAAGTCACAGCAAGTCAGTTTATGCATTCTACCTTGGTAAACACTGTCCTTTTTAAGAAGAAAAAGAGGAAAAATACAAACAAACCAGCACGAAGGCTAGATGTCTAGAAACTTCACAGAAATTAGAAGATTCCTGAGGCAGCCGCCCACAAAATGTTGTCCCCTCACTGGTCTGAGGGCCTGAATCCTACCTCCACTGCTTTCCCTCATCCAAAGTGGGAGCTGCTCACCCCAGGAAGCTGTGAGTCTCTGGGCTTTAGGCCTACGCTTCACCCTTTGCTAAGGACTTCAAAGGACAGTCACAGGCTGGGCCTTAACCTACTCGGCCTCTACAGAGAGAAAGTTAAATGCTTCATTTCTGCGTTCATCAGACGTTTTGTGTTAAAGGGGAGAAAAACAGGACACAGAAACTGTTTCTTATGAGCATGTCAACTTTAACTTCTTGAAATTAAGAAATTGATCACAAGGTTATTTTCTACCAATCAATACGAGCTGGTCTACAGACAAATCACAAGATGGAGTTTGATCTTACGGAAATTAAGGAGGTGATACACTGAGATTAAACTGAGGGGTTAAATCAGTGCACTTAAAGATGATCCGATGACACAGCCTTTCAATTTGTCAACATTTTGCTTTAGATGATGCTGGGAAAGAGTAAGCAGAAAGCATGAAGCTGAAACTTCAGCATCGGGTCAGCAGCCTGAATTTGCACACCGCAAACCACAGGGCACTTATCGATGTGGAAAATCCGATGATCTTCAGCAGGCCTGTCACGGAAGGCAGGTTCCTCTCCCAGAAGGTGTGGGTGATTTCTACAGCTGGAACATCCTGGATGAATGAACATAGATCTTTAGCAGAAAACTCTTACACGGACAAGGAGGGGCAAAACATATCAGTAAAATCAGGGCGTGGATCTGCCCTGGAGAGTGGCATCTACAATGACATCAGAGGCTAGAAGATGAGAGATTTTTACATGCAATTCCTGGTCTATGGAGACGGAGCTGCCAAACTTACCTCTGATTCAGGTTCTTGGACCCATATGTCATTCTTTGCCACCTTCCCCAAAGCATTCAAGACCTGAAAGAAAGTGGCCATGGTATTATGAAGTGAGGTTCTGTAGCTTCGACAGATTCAAGGCCCTGCTGGCCACAGCTGAGCCTCGTGTGTGGAGTGAGGGGCAGGGAAGTGGACATATAGACCATCAGTGGTAAGATCTGGAAAGACCAGATGCCAGCTATGTTGCTGGACTCGGGAAGGAGAGCGACTCGGCTTCCTGTCTTACCTCTCTAGCTGCCCGTTCTCCGGCCTCTACTGCCCCTTCCATGTAACCGCTCCACTGTGTGGCCGTCTCCGTGCCAGCAAAGTAAATCCTGCCCACGGGCTGGCGGATCACCCTTCAAGGGAACAGAGAGGTCACACAGAGTTACCTGCGAAGGTGCTGAGGATCAATGAGCCAATCACTGCCCTCATCTACCCCGCAGAAGACAAGGAGACTCAGATTGTTTCCAAAACTCCCATGCAACTCAGCCAAAGGTGAAAGGTTCCTCCTTGTTTCCTGGGCCTGCACCGAAGGATCTGAGCTTTCAAGCCAGGGAGAATCAGGCTGTCAGTTCATCAATCACTAAAGGTGATGATGACCTTTTTCTAGCCAGCCAGAATTAGAAATATAAGAATGTGCATTAAGACCACACTCAGATCGATGTGCTGCATGTTTCCTGTTTGCAGTCCATTCTGCTACCTACAGTAAGGGGTGAGTTCTTCATGAGATCACATCTGACTGCAGACCCCAGCCATGCAGATACTCCCAGGGTGCCGGGAGGAACCATGGTGGCGAGTGGGAAGACAGGGAGAGAAACTGATTTGTAGCAAAGGAGAGACCCGAAGGATTATATGTCCGAAGGATTATATGTCTATCTCCTTAAAAAACAACCTCTGGGAGTTTGGGGTTAGTAGATGCAAACTATTACATATAGAATGGATGGACGACAAGGTCCTACTGTAGAGCACAGGGAACTACAGTATATTCAATGTCCTGGGATAAACCATAATGGAAAAGAATATAAAAAAGAATGTGTATAAGTGCATAACTGAGTCACTTTGCTGTACAGCAGAAATTAACACAACATTGTAAATCAATTATACTTCAATTTAAAAAAACCCTTCTGTACAGTTAGTTTCTATGGATTTATCTAGAGACTGCCTGAGGGTAGCAAAATGGACCTTCTCTTATGAAGAGGTCCTAGTGAAGAGACCCACGGAAAGGTTGGGCTGAATGAGCAACTGTCCCCTCCTACCTTGTCAGCTTTGACTCCTGCCACGTCTGCAGCCACTTTCATGAAATCTCCTAAACCGCTACCTCCACCCCAAAGGCCTTCACCTCAACCCACTGTCACGCCTTTTTCCAACTCAGGAATTCCTAGCTTCATCTATTCCTGATCCTAGTCCCACCTTCTAGACTCCAGAAGCACTCCAGTTCATCAGTACAGTTATCACTAACAAAGGCTATTCATTCTCAGCTTGAGATTTGACACAAATAGCCAACACTAACTGCCCTTTGGAAAAGGAATTGTAAAAAGCACCCAAGACCTAAGTAGATTTTCCCATGAATCATTTAATCTTTTATCAGATATTGATGACTTTCACTGAAATACTGCACAAGTCTAAAATGATTGATTCTGGCACAAACCTAAAATTGAACTAAAATCATTGCTTATTTAATAATTCAATCAAGAAAAAACAAACAAAAAGCTCATGTAAGGTAAGGGTTAACAAACCCTTCTTCCTCCTCTGTGGACACACGTGACCTTGAGTTAACTTTCTAGTTCTGTTCCTCTAGAAACCTGATGAAGGTATAATGCCATATATGTTGCCAGGCAGCACTGCTTGTGGTAAAAATGGCCCTCTTGCATCCCCACATTGGTAAATTGTATCTGGGATGGGAAAACTGTCATGAATTGTAAATATCTGGGAAGAGTCTATAACTTTGGGCTCTCTTGAGTGTGGTACATCTTGTAACTGGGCATGTCCCTTGCGGGGACCCTGGACACTGCCTACGAGGCTGTTATAAGAGACCATGGCTCCTGTGATGCATGGGGCTTCTAAGCTAAGGTGAACTCTCCCATCTTGCACACATGTCAACTCCCCGTGAGTGAGCATGCTTCCCTGTGAAGAGGAATGTCTGATGCTGCTCTGCCGGCAAGACATGTGTAGCCCATGTCCTTCTATGTAGACTGGTGTCCAGGAGCCTAGAGTAGCTGTGCGAGACTAAATGTTTAGTTGAGCTCAAGAAGGCCCCTTGGAGGACACTGCAGCTTGCAGAATTCTCACACGTAGCGCTGACATCTGAAATCCTCACCAGTGTCCTGCGATTATTTTATGTGCTGTCGGCTACTGTCCTATGTACGGACATACTTCTTTTCCTATGGACATCCAGAAATATACAAACTATCTGGGACATTAGAAATAAGAATGCTGATTCCTATTTTTTTAAATTCCCATTGAGCTTTGCTTGTCTATCTTTACGTTTGGCTCACGCCTTGTATCAAGTGGTATAGGGTCTGGGTAGTACCTTCCGTACTGAGTCATGATCCCAGGGGGGAAGTAGGCCGTGTAGCAGCCCCCGGAGTACTGCTCCTCGCACCAGTTCTTCTCTTCATAGTGCACCGGCTGCAGTTAAATGGGGAGAAAATTTCAAAGGGAAGACAAAGCTGAAATGCTACCAGTCAACAATAAAGGCTCTTATGTGCTTTACTTTAACAAAAAGTTTACATGAAAAAAAAAAGCAGCACTGTTTCTGCTCCTGGGCTCTGCGACCACGTGTGTTAGAATATTTAGTCCCCTTCTCACAGCCACCTCTTCCTGTCTCTCATTTACAGATTCAAGGCGTGTGTATGTCTCCTTGTTAGAATCTGCACTGCTTAGGAATCTTGAGAGATGAATCTTCTCTACGTCAAGAAAGAGGGACTTTAAATGTGGGAAGTTAATAAAATATAAGGAAAGTATTCAAAGATGTTGGATAGCTACAGATGATTAAAATCCATGAGGATGAAGATTTTAAGTGTTCCGTTAGAAATAAAATTATAGTCTGTACCAAAAAAAAAAAAAAAAAAGCAGCGCTGTTTTTCTAACTTAAGGGGAAACATGACAGTACCAAGTAATGGCCTTTTGTGAGGTACCAACTGACAAAACGTGTATACTCTGACTTTCTCAACCTCTTGCCCAGGAGGGACGTGAAGTATTCCAGTATCTGGAAGACAGGGCATCTCCATGCACATTCTGAAGTCTTTAGGACCCCATCAACAATCAGGTTCTGGAAAGGTCTGCTCCAATCTCCGCATTCTCTAAATAACAGACTTTACTTCCCCATCTACCAAGGCATTACTGCCGAAAAAAAAAGGGTGGGAGGGAGAAGGTAGAAGAAAAGCACAGTGCCTAAGAAAAAGGCTTTTTTCAGAACCCCTTCTCTCAGCTGGAAACGTGAATGATGGGAATCCTGCTAAAAAGGGAACAATTAAAGATGAAAAATGTTTCCCAAGGGACATGAGAGAACCTTCTCTGATTTCCCTAACACATTTTGCAAGTTTATTCTTTGAACAGTTCAGAGATAATCCCCTGAAAGAGCCCCCAGCTATCTGGTAGGGCCTTTAAAAAGAATTTCATTCTCATAATTGCTTTCAATGGTGGATTGAAAGCACTGAAATTTCTAAATGAAGTGTGAATTGAGTCTGCAGATAGAAAAACAAATTAGTATGACTTTGACCTGGGCAGAGAGTCCAGATTCAGTCTATCTTATCAAGTATATACTACTGTGTCTTCACCAACAAATGACGATACAGCTGGGATTTTATTTTGCAGCAGTCATTTGACATTGACAAGAGGGCAGGACCTCTGTTCTTGGAACTGATCTCAATCACCCTGGAGATAATACCTATAGCTCCTGCCTCTCATTACAACTGGCTGCCAGTTATCCAGTGAACATTTAAACAGCCCAGGAAACTGCTGCATCAGAAATTGCATACACTGACAGCAGCTTTTAATGGTGTTTTGTGATTGCTGAAGTTAAACCTCCAGTAAGCATATTCCTTCTCTTCATAAGACTGTCAGGAAACCAGAATCTGCTTTGCTTTACCACTTAGAGCAAACAGAGCAGAACCTGCTAGGGATTAAAGCTGGGGATTTCTTACTTGTAAAGCTTCTTGGGATCCTAGCACTTTGGCGTACAGCTCACAGATTTTCCTCTTCCTATAAAAAAGAACCAAAAAATGTTAAGGAAGTAATGACTGATGAGTATAGAATAAACACAATGTGTTCTAGGGCTCTTGCCAATGAACTAGATTTATTAAGGGAAAAATTAAAATCAATGGCCTTCTGTATGAACAGTTCCATGAATCTCTGCACTCAGATTAACTCTTTTCCTGAATAGAGTCATGTGCTTTGAAGATGCAACAGAATTTTTCTTCTCTTTTACATTTTTGCCTCTTTCACTACCTAATACCATATCTATTCAGTTAAAATGGGGAAAATGAGATTAAATTCAGTTTTAGGAATTGATTCTAAGTCACTTTTCTGGAATATGTAAAATTCTAAAATAATCTCTTTTACAAGTCTATAGTAAGTATGATGGTGTCTTTTAACTATCCTATATTTATGTTTTAAAGATCTATGAACATATAAAGCTCATTTAATCTTTTTTTTTTTTTTTTTGCGGCACCGCATGGCACGTGGGATCTTAGTTCCCCAACCAGGGATCGAACCGCACCCCCTGCAGTGGAAGCGCAGAGTCTTAACCACTGGACCGCCAGGGAAGTCCCCATTTAATCTTTTAAACATAACATAAAATATACTATATCAGGAAAGGCCTACGGTTATTCCAAGCTAATAACCTGTCACTTGACAGAATGGTCTGTGGACACAGTACTGGGTCCAAAGGGCATCTGGGGCGGGGGTTGGGCATGATGCGCTATGTGATGTTACCTCAAACAGTCTTTGGTCACCCGCATAATTCATTATGTAAATGACCAGCACAGAACAAGGCACATCTTATATATTAAAAATCAGTAGCTTAATTTATCTAAGCACTTCTTGAAACAGATACATTTTAAACTCACAACCACTCTTGGTGAAATTAAAAAGTTCTAATTTACTAAAATCACCCATTTTAGAAATGAATGGTTCTATTTCGGGAATTGTTTGAACAGGTTCCCACTGACCCAGTTATATACTTTAGGTGTTTACCTTCTTTAGTCTTTATATAGTTTAAATACTGAAAGTACTCCAACATAATAAGGAGCTACTGTATAGCACAGGGAACTCTACCCAAAAGTCTGTAATGACCTATATGGGAAAAGAATCTAAAAAAGAGTGGATATACACCTGAAACTAACACAACATTGTAAATCAACTATACCCCAATAAAACATTTTTAAAAGTGCTCCAAAATATTTTTTACAGGCTAATAAGCAACTGTAAAAAAATATGGCAAAGGGTTTAATTCAAATCTGTAAGACAAGCATTATAAGCCAAAGAGACAAACGGTAAAACAATGTTGAGCCGGGAAGAAAGGGGGGAAGGGAAGGTTATAGTTATTAGTAATAAACAGATTTTAAAAGACGCCAATTTCGGAATTCCCTGGCGGTCCAGTGGTTAGGACTCTGCACTTTCACTGCAGGTGGCCCGGGTTTGATCCCTGGTCGGGGAACTAAGATCCCGCAAGCCATGCAGCACAGCCAAAAAAAAAAAAAAAAAGACGCCAATTTAATGTTGCCAAGTTACATTAGAAAATATTTTTTATATGTGTCCCCAATCTCTCTGAATAATGTGGGACAAAATGTAACTTTATAGATTTATCCAAATGCTCACACTTACACCATTTACACAGCTCCTTCAAGGAGCTGTTCATACTACAGATCAATAATGATAAAGGAAAGGCAGAACTGGAAGAAGTCTCAAGACTACTGTCCACCTGACCGTCTCTCTCTGTCTAACCCAAGCCCCTCATTTCGGACGTGAGGAGGCTGAGGCTCAGTGCACTGAAGAGACTGGCTCAACATCACTCAGCCAATTAATGGCAGGGTCGAGGGTCTACTCTCCTGAGCATCCCTCCTATAGTGAGTGCTCAATAAAAATTTACTGAATCAAAATCCATCCTCAGCCAAGTACGGTACCCTCTTTCCTATGCTATGATAAGGTAGGTGACTGATTCTTACCTACTTCACATGAGTGTTACAAGAAATAATTCTGACATTTTGAGTCAATTAGAAAACAAAAGTATTGACAATCATTCTGAAAAACTTAATAATGCTTAACTTATTTTCAGTACATAAAAAATAATAAAATCTTTGTTACAACAGAGTGAACCTTAAAATCTAATCAACCTACTTCGTAGGCAATTTTTCATTCATGAACAATAAACTAGTAATAATAGAAATATAAGTCATTATTTACTATACTTCACATTATTAAATGAGTCAAGGATTAGTTCATACAAACACATCAGGAAATTATCTTCTCCATCCCTTCCTCTCATTAATATAAACATTTTTTAGAAAAGTTATATAAGGTAAGGATGTTGGAGCAATGCATTGATTGATTAGCTGGACTCTAAAAATAACACAACATACTTTACTATTTTTTTGAAATTAATTAATTAATTAATTTTTGGCTGCACTGGGTCTTCGTTGCTGCGCGTGGGCTTTCTCTAGGTGCAGCGAGCAGGGGCTACTCTTCGTTGCAGTGCACGGGCTTCTCATTGCGGTGGCTTCTCTTGTTGTAGAGCACAGGCTCCAGGCGCACGGGCTTCAGTAGTTGTGGCGCATGGGCTCAGTAGTTGTGACTTGTGGGCTCTAGAGCGCAGGCTCAGTAGTTGTGGCGCACGGGCTTAGTTGCTCTGCGGCATGTGGGATCTTCCCAGACCAGGGCTTGAACCCGTGTCCCCTGCATTGGCAGGCAGATTCTTAAGCACCGCGCCACCAGGGAAGTCCCAACAGAACGTACTTTAAATGATGGCCAAAAGAGGTCACTGTGCAAGTTGAATTTACCCACTGGTTTCTAAATCTGGCTGCTCATCATAATCACTCAAAAGGCTTGTTAAAAAATACAAGTACTCGGGCCCCACCCCTAACCTACCAAATCATAATCTATCAGCCTCAGAAAAATTTTCCAAACATTCTTTGGGAAATGTTGATGCAGTTGGTCCTGAGAACCATTACTTTAGTCAATGACACTCGAAGTTCTAAGGGTTTTTGCCTTATAAAAATTTTGAGAAGTTTAGCCACTATGTGGAATCATAACCAAATGTCTACATCCAGGCTGGTATTTATTTTACTATTAATAAGGAGGGAAAGCAGGAAATCCAAAAGAAAATGTCAAGCTTAGTGTGACGTAATGAAAAAAAGTACATATTAGATGCTATTTCTGACTTTGTCAGAAGCTAGCTGTGGAGCCTAGAACAAATCATTCCCCATCACTGGACCCCCAAATTCTTCTTCTATTGAGTGAGTAGGTGAACAATAAAATAGTTCCCTTCCTGACATCAAATCTCATGGCTGCTCAAATAAACAAATCCGTGTGCAAATACGGGAACTTCTGCGGCCTTTCCCTGACTTGCAAAGTCATCAAAGTAACTCTCAAAGCAAGGGCCGCTAGTGGATTTGCTGCTTAATTTTTAAATCAAATGCAGAGAGAAGTATACATTTGCATGCGTATTGGCCCTCTTCAAAAGCTAACAAAGGATTTAGGGTTACCCTAAAGAAGGGAAGCCCAGAAATGTCCAGAGGCAGCCCCCCAACAGCCTAATGAGTGTTTCCAGGTAAGAGTTCCAGGTAAGATTTTACTTGAACAAAGGATTCCAGTGTAAAACAAAGCAAAACAAATACAACAAAACAGAAAGAGAGAAAGGGAGAAAAAAAGAAAAAAGCCATTGTCCTAAAATAATTGTTTTCTACTAGGAAGCTCTTGGGAGAAGGGAACATCAGAGCTGTATCCCAGATAATCAAAGGAGCATACTTTTATGTATACAAGTTGGAATAGGTTGGAAGACCTATGTATGGATTTGCTTTTCAGAAAAAGTACCTGTCAGAGAAACTTGGAGAAGGGCTAATGGTCTGGCAAGGTGATTGGGACTTGGCCTCTTAAGCTTTATTCACAGCTAACTTTTTTATGATTTTTCTCCATCCATTTACTGGGAAAGCCTACCTCTCAACCACTGTAAAATGAACACAAAGATGTGAAACTAAATTGATATACACATATGGGCAAGGACTGAGTCAAGGGGGCGTAGCGAAATACAAAAAGGTTGATTTGTTGGGATTTTGAGATGAATGAATTATTGCATTTTTCATAATGCTGTTATCCTGTTGTTAGTGCAACAAGCACAATATAAAGCTAACCTTTTATACGTTTCAGGTGTAAATTCTTACCTTAGTTCTTTATGGACTTTAGCAAGGCGGTCAGCTTTTCGAGCAAGGATGAAGCTGGAGAGAGAGGTTACATTTGAACGATTAGGCGACAGTGGTTTATCTTAAGAGTTGTCTCTTGAAAGTGTTCTTGCCTCCACCTACTCAGCATTAATAAACTCTCCCACACCCTCCCATTATTTCCCTCTACTAGAGCAAATGCCAGACTGTCTTCATCTGCCTCTCTGTCCAAAACCCCTGCTAGGCTGTGGGATCCTAAACGACAGGTCACCTCCTACTCAGTATTTTACCCCTAAAGTTTAGCACAGTCCTTGGCATACAGTAGGAAATCGACTGTTAGATGAATTAATGTTGCGTTAAATGATTATCCTGGCAATGACTGTTGCTGTCTGCCAAGTACTTGATAAAAGCTGGAAAAACAAATATCAATAAGTGCTTGTTGGGACTTCCCTGGCGGTCCAGTGGTTAGGACTCTGTGCCTCCACTGCAGGGGGCATGGGTTCGATCCTTGGTCGGGGAGCAATAAGACCCCGTATGCCGTGAGGCGTGGCCCCCCCAAAAAAAGTGCCTGTAGTGGCTGCCATGGTGGGCCACCCAGATCCCTCTTCAGGACCAAATGCTCATTACCCTCAGCTTACAACCAACCCCTCCCTAGCAATTGCACTCTGTAGCAGAGAACTGCCTGGCGCAAGGTCCCATCCCTTCCCAGAATGACTGGCTCCGGAGTGCGGTGGGTACCAAAACCCAGCCCTTCGCCTCAGTGCAGACACCTCTGAAGGGCCATCCCCGCTCCAGAGCTTCCCAAGGGATGGCTTTGGCCTCTGTTGGGGCAACACTGGAGCCCAGCCTCTCCCTCTGCGCAATCCCGATTCCTTCCCTTCCCCCCAGGTAGCGCTCCCCATAGCAGTTCCTGAAGAACCTCCTGCACCCAAATCTCCATCTCCGAGTTGGCTTCCTGGAAAATTGGCCTAGCACAGTCCTCAAATTCAGTGACTCAGTAAAACTCAGTTATAATCTCTCTGCTTCCCTTTAATCAAATAGATTCTATTTATTATACTGATATTACTAATTGCATGTATATTTTAAAGAATTGAATTGTGACAAGAAATCCTTAGTTATACTATTATTAGAAAGCTTTCAAAAAATCCAAATGAGCTAAAGGACAATGAAATTATTTCTCCATTTAAAAAAAGTTTTAAAATTGTATTTTTTTGTCCTAGACCGAAAAGACAAGTAGATCAAGACTGAAAATGCGAGGGCTGAAAACAGGTATTTCATCCTCTCCCTCAAGCCCCCCTCCCAATTAAACTGTTCCTCAATTTGATTGGCAATTCGTTTAGAGTTGTTATCGAGATCATTCTGGGAAGCAAAGATACAAAGCTGTGGACTGTTTAAGAAATTTGAACCATTGAACTTCTGGGGACATAGTCATGATTTTGGTTGATTTAACTAACACTTTATGTTGTGGCTTGCTGGTAATGATTTTAGTTAAATTTTAGGTTTCTGCAAGAATCAGTCATTTTAGACTTATGCAGTATTTCAATGAAAATCACCAACATCTGATAAAAGATTAAATGATTTATCTGAAAACCCTTTTAGATCTTGGGTGCTTTTTACAGTTTCTTTTCTAAAGGGCAGTTAGGGTTGGCTATATCTGTCAAATCTCAAGTCATGAATGAAATAACCTCTTTGATCTAATTGTAACAATGGACAATTATCATTGAACTTTCTTTGGTGTTTTATTGGGGAAATTAAACATCCTGGCTTTGGGCTGGGAACATTTCACAGCTCTAAAGTACAAGGTCCTTTCTAGTTTCCAAAAGGCACTAGTTATCACAAACAGTGCTGGGCAATTATACCACCCCTGTCTTCAAGGCTTTCATTGCCTAGAGCAAAGAGCAGGGTAGAGGCAATATAGCTTCAAGGCAAGAACAGGGTGGAAGCAATTGTCCAGATAAAACAGATCAGAGTATCACTTTCTAGGAACTGCCTAAATAAGCCCATTACCATCTAGAAGGCTTCTGCAATACATGTCCTTGTTAATAAACGTAAAGAAACCCCAGAAGAGCAGATGCTGCAACATTTAATACCCAGGGCAAGAAGAACATCAATATTCTTTCATCTACAGTTGGATTGATCTTGACCGACAAGTCTCCTGAAACCTCTACCTCAACCTCCTGCATTTCTTTGGCACATAGAAGGCGATGGCAAACTGCCCAAACAATCTATGTGTTTTCTTGCCCAGGGGGGTCAGAGGTGAACAGGGTGCAATGTTCCTATAGTCTTTACATTGTGAGCACCTGCCTTTACCAGGGAGGCTGGTGCTATTTCTTATATTTTACAGCCAGAGAAGTGGTTATAAAATGTCTTGTTAGCAGTCCAGTAGCATAGCCTTTTTCTAAGTCCCTAGGGTCATGGGTCTGCTCCTTTTGATTTTGTAATTTCCCTTCAGTGATGCAATGCACATGAGCTAACTCTCCTCGGGGTGAAGGGGAAAACCACTGGTTTCTAAAAGTCACTGACTGCTATAGAAGCTGTGCTCTTTTATTGCAATGTGGTAGAATAAATAGCCCTTTTGTTCATATTGCTTTGAGGAGGACTAAAAGACATGGCAACTGGGAGGCTACGGCACTCCTTAGAAATTTCTTTGTGGGAGCTCCGATTCCCTCTCTGGAACCGTAGTCTCCAGAGGGCAGAGCAGCTGTGTGAGGGGATGGTAGGAGAGAAAAAGAGCTCTCCTCTTCCAGACACAGAACCTTGCCCTGGACCATCTGTGGTGAAGTAGCCATGGAGTGACCTACTGGATAAAGTGCCCTACACTCAAGGCCCGGCTCTCCTTTGAACTGCACTTCCTCATTAGTCATCCATCTTATCTCCCAGGGTAACAATTAACATATTTTTCTTCACTTTCTTTTTTTTTTTTTTGGCTGTGCCACACAGCTTGTGGGATCTTAGTTCCTCGACCAAGGATCGAATCTGGGCCCTCGGCGGCGAAAGTGCGGAGTCCTAACCACTGGACCACCAGGGAATTCCAACAATTAACATATTGACATTTGCTATGTAGTGATGTCTAGAATGGAGAAAGGAATAAAGCCCAGAAAACATAACTTTGGAAGGTTTTACAGGATAAAACAGTTCTCATTCCAGAATGGTTGTCAACATCCTGTAGGCAAGGTGGTCTACCATCCCGCCTGTCTAGCTGCGTTTTTCACTCTGTCCTCCACATGTAAGTTTACGGGGGAAAGAAACATACGGGCACAAGTTCAAAGTGCTGTTAATTTTAGTACAGTTTCTCAGTGTTCTTGTGCCACATACTCTATTACTCTAATATTTTCATACATGGAAACATGACATAAATTGTCTGTAGGGTTATTTAGCATTGCTTGAGCTCTGGTCCAAAACAACATGTTCTGCCAGCACACACACCAATACACCAACAGAGTTTGAAAAATGCAGAACACCCAGCTCTAACTTACCCCATGATGGCGGGCAGCGATCCATCTGGCTTGGTGTCATCCAGGGTTATTGAAATGGGAGCTTCCTCATCTTCGATGATCATACAGCCACAGTAATCTTAACCAGAAGAAAATCAATAGGAGATTGAGTAACCTCACCAGAGATTTAAGAGGGATATTTATATATATATAACTCTTTTGCTAAGAGGAAGGCAAATCTTAAACTATTGGTCTTTGCCCCAACTCTAGAAGTTATTTCCTATTAAACACGCACACTGACTATACAAGGATGTTTGGTCGGTTACCCAGGCACATTAGAAAATGACCCATCTCAATGACCTTTACATAAAGGTCAGGTATGATCAGTGCATGAGTAAAATGGAGATGGCCCTGGAGTCCTGGAACACATGGGAAGGAGGGGGGTGTGTTAGAGGGAATCACCCCTGTGAAACCATGGAAGAAGTGGCAGGAAGGAATCCTTTCCTTCCTGAGTATGAGCTGAAGGCTTAGCAACAACAGGCACCATATCTGCCCAGACTCTGCCTCATTTTATCCTCACAACACCCCAACAGCAGGTCTCATTGTTACCATTTTACACAGAGGCTGAGGCTGAGAGAGGCGAAGTGTCACTTGAGGCCACACAGCTAGTAAGCAAGTGGAGCCCAGGGATGTGTAACTTCAAAGGAGTGCTCTTTCCATGGTGCTCCTTTGTCTCTGCTCATGAAGAGTAAGTGGCGAGACATATGCCAGGGGTCTGGGCAATGTGGCCCTGCGACCAGAGGGACCTCTTCCTTCCCCCTCACTGCCAGCAAGCGCTCTTGGGGTCATTTTGTGTTGCCCGGGGCTATGAGGAGTGGACAGACTGAGATTTCTGATCCTTTCTCTACCAACTGGAAACACTTATCGTTTTTTCTGTTCAGTGTGTAGTATAAAATGTTCCTAAAAGAACATGGTCTTCGCTTAATACAATTTAAACATGAATAAGTGCAACCTACCCTTTTTCTTCCAAAAGGCCTCCTTGTAATACATCATGCACTTAATGATAGCCCCCATTGGAAGACGCTGAATTAACTGGTTTCTCTCTGAAGGAAGCTCTGGTCTGAAGTGTATCTTGGCAGTCAAAGTTGGAGGGACGGCACTAATTACGTATCGGCACTAAAACACACAGACACAAGATACCATCTCAAACGTGAGTCGCAATCTTTGCAGGGAGCGTGAAACATCACATTTACCATTTTGAATGACAGTGAGCGGTAACAGTGTACAGTATGAGGCCACTGTGAGGCAACAAAACAGAATAAGGCAGTCAACCAAGGCTGGTAATTTGGAAGACTGAGTCAGAAATACACCAGCATTAATTACGCCACTGCTTGGATTATATTTGGTTAGAAGCTGCAGAAGACAGGAGACCTATTTAATATAAGCGTCTCTTTTTTTTTTTTGGCCTTGATGTGCGGCATGTAGGATCTTAGTTCCCCCACCAGGGATCGAACCTGTGCGCCCTGCTGTGCAAGCGGGTAGTCCTAACCAATGGACCACCAGGGAAGTCCCATAATATACGCTCTTTTTTGACGAAACTGGATTACCTCATAAAGTTGATGATTCAACGTCTCTATCATGATGTTGTCACCTGACTGGTCAACATAGGTGACAGGACACCTCAGCTTCACTCTGTCCCCGAGGAGGTGCATTATCCGCTCGCTTACTTGACCAGATCCACCTACAAACTTCCGTTCCTACAGGAGAAGGCAGGCAGGAAATGAAATGTTATAAAATCCCAAGGAAGGAAGATCATATTTACCACTGATCAGAAACCTCCAGAAAGTCACAGGCCATATCCCCACCCTCTGCACCCTTAACTATTGGAAGAACTCATTAGGACAGAGGCAGTCTACCAAGATACCTCAATCATCATGCTCTACACAGCGTCTGGTGACGAAAAGCTGTTACCAGCTTATAAAATCACAGAATGGCGGGGGAGGGATAAATTGGGAGATTGGGATTGACACATACACACTACTATATATAAAATAGATAACTAATAAGGACCTACTGTATAGCACAGGGAACTCTACTCAATACTCTGCAATGGCCTATGTGGGAAAAGAACCTAAAAAAGAGTGGACATATGCATATGTATAACTGATTCACTTTGCTGTACACCGGAAACTAACACAACATTGCAAGTCAACTATACCCCAATAAAAATTTAAAATAAAATCACAGAATCAGAAGGAAGGTTCCCCTATACCACTGGCACCTTGACCGAATGCAAATAACAGCAACTCCGTGGGCTTCAAGGGCCCAGGAGTGCAGTGCATGGAGGGAACCCTGGGACGGGGAGGGTGCTGTGCTTCTCCCAGGGGATGCGGTTTCTGTCTTTCTTTCTTTCTTTTTTTGATATTTTTAATCACTTAATAGTGGAAAAGTAAAATATATAAACCACTTATATGGTATAATCTTAATGAGGAAATACATTAAAATGTTAACAGTAGACGGGGTGAGATTATGTGTGAAGCTTTTGTCTTTATTCTTTATGTTCCAAGTATAAACACAAACGATAATGACCTTCTCTTTGCTAAAAACTGTTCAACTCAAGACAACAACACTTGATTGATCTCCTTCAATGGGCAAGGCCCTGGCATTAGGCTCATTAGAAGACACAAACAATACAGCAGACATGAAGTTGCGTGATTTTGGAACCAAAAAGGCCCACATGTGACCCAGCAGCCGATGGGTAGGGGGGCCTTGGCTTCATAGTCTGTATGGGAATCTAAACTTTCAGAAGGTTTCTTTTTTTTTTTTAATTTATTTTATTTATTTACTTTTGGCTGCGTTGGGTCTTTGTTGCTGTGAGCGGGTTTTTCTCTAGTTGTGGCGAGCGGGGGCTACTCTTCGTTGCGCACGGGCTTCTCATTGCGGTGGCTTCTGTTGTTGCAGAGCACGGGCTCTAGGCGCGCGGGCTTCAGTAACTGTGGCATGCAGGCTCAGTAGTTGTGGCTCGTGGGCTCTAGAGCACAGGCTCAGTAGTTGTGGCGCACGGGCTTAGTTGCTCCGCGGCATGTGGGATCTTCCCGGACCAGGGCTCGAACCCGTGTTCCCTGCGTTGGCAGGTGGATTCTTAACCACTGCGCCACCAGGGAAGTCCCAGGTTTCTTTTTTTTTTAAATTAATTATTTTTTTCTAGTTTCACTGAGATGGGGATGCGGTTTCTAACTCCCCTCGGTTTCTTAAAGTCCCAGCCCAGGGTTCTCTAGGCAGAACAGGCTCTGGTGCTCACAAGGATCACCTGGTCATCACCAAATGATGTTCTAAGAATCCAAACCTCAGCTCTTGAGAACTTTTTGCCAAAATGCCTGGAAGTTTCACTGCGGGGGCCGAAGGGTGAAGGCTAAGCATCTGCCTATTCCTCCAGACACTGTGAAATAGTTCCCCTGAGCAGCTCTGTAAGACCACAGGTGCTCTGCCCTACCGCCATCTGCTACACTCACCATGGTCATGCTTCCAGCTTAATCTAAGGTCAGTCCTTAATACAGTGCATTTTGTAAGAAGCAGGGGGAATGTTTTTAGCCTGCTGTAGAAGATTCATTGAATGGTTAGAAATACATGTAGGTAGACTGAAGAACAGCCCAACATTTGACAATCACCTTCTTCCAGAAAGCCTGTGTCAGCAGCCACAGAATGATTCTTACACTTGAATAACTGGTTGTTGTTCTAATGACACAACCACAGTTCTTTATAAAAATATTCCCACAGCAGTTTAGCCCTAAATTCATGATCCGTCCTTCCTCACAAAACTGGGACCATTTAATTTATAATTTGACTTCTGTTTTCCAAGAGTTACTTTGAATGTTAGTATAGTGGAAAGACCATGAACTATTTCCATTTGTGTTCACTACCCACTCCTTCACGTCTAGTATTTCTTGAACTAAGCTATTAAAGGATAAGTCTAAGTTCTTTGTAAAGATACTGGGATAATGGTCTGAGATTCATCATGTGAACTGTGCCCTCCAAAAGGTCATGTGGAGTTTGCCTAGAAGTATCTTGGCTCCTCTGAATGAGGGATATAAATATAAAATACGAGTCACGATATCTCCGAAAGTAAGATATAGGTTAAAAAGAGTAATGTGGGATTTCTGTGTAAAGACACTTAAAAAATGCAACTGCCTTAAGTTTGCTAAAGCTAAGGGTCAAATGGGCAATAACTCTTGGGACCACAAGAACAACTTGGGGACTTCTGGAGATCTCCCAAGGAGAGGAACATTTCACTCAGTTGACAAGGACTCTACACCTCACACTATGAAACAGAACATAAGTTAGAAGTAAACTGATCCTAATTAAACCTTATCCCATCGAGGCATAACATTCCTAGAAAAGAGATATCCGTTTTCTTCCGATAAAGGATAGCCTTGAAACAAAGAATCTCAGAATCTGGAAAATCAGGGAATTAAGATTCTGGTTTCACCACTGGTTTGCTGTGTGTCCAGCCAATGAGTCAAATGAGTTCATTCATCAGTAATGGAAGTAGTATGGAAGCTGGGCAAATGCTAGTGGGCAGCAAAAATTTAGAAGCCAAAATGTAGAATCTACTATTGAAAGAGTGACCAGTAAATCACTTCCATTCTATAACAGTTAACATAAAATAATAACTCCGAGACACAGAATGGGACAAAAAAGCCTCATGTCTGGAACAGAGATGACTTTAAGTACAATTTTACAAGTACTAGAAATTTTTGTTAATTAGTTGATTTTAGTAATTTAGCTCCTCCTACATAAATAGTCTAATTTTACCTACTTCCAAAAGGAAGAAACTGAATTCCTCAAACCTAATTAATTCAAAATGAAACATGCTTTAGTTGTGAACTTATTTTCAGGAACGAGAAAAGGAAATGAGAAATTTTGTTTTCAGAAAAGTTTTTTGGAGATCGTTTCAAAAATCCATGTTTCAAATTCACTCATGTTTCAAAATATAGAAGCAAGTATTAAGCTACTGCACTCGATGAGGGCAAAATCACAAATGAAGTTTAGTGTGAGAATGGACACTCCATACCTGGCCCCCATTGGTAATGGAGAATATCCGAGTGGTGCCTCCACACTGCTTCACATACCACAAGAACCACAGGGCAGACACCTCGTGGGGTTCAGAGGTCACATTGATATTCACAAAGAGAGATGCAAACTGCCTAGCAGTCCTGGTCACAGAACAAGAGCGGAAGTCAGGAGTAAATACGTACATGCTTCACAGGACATTATCTTTTTAAAACACAATTTAGCATGGCTAGAAAACAGTTCTATTGCTTTTGAAAAAAAAAAAAAACCTCATGGACTCAATTTCTGAAGGAATGCAGATTTTAACCCTTGGGGAAAATAAACTTTTCCCTTACTTTTAGGAAATTATGGGTTAGTCCAAACATGCTAATCCCAATGCAATCTAAAGGGTTAATATGCTTGTCAGAGTTCATTAAGGATATTGTTTGCATTTATTTGAACAAACTTTCTCTCCTTAACACCCCCCCTGCCCCCACCCTGGTCCAGGCTACCACTGTCCCTACCTAGTCATATGACTACAGCCCCTCATGATCCTTCTCTACATTACAGCCAATTAAGTCTTTTAACAGTCCAAAACTTAAAAAAACAAACAAACAAAAAACCCCACTCTGCTTAAAATCCTTCAATGACATTCACAGCAAAAGGCAAAAGTCTTGAATATGGCCAATATATCTTGCACCATCAGCCTGTCAACAACTTCTCCAAACTCTCATTCCATCATTTCCTCATGGCATCTTTATGGTCCAGGTATACTGTCCACTCGTTGCTAAAACATGTCAATCTCCCCATCTCAGGGCCTTCATAAGCTGTTCCCTGTTCCCTATACTGGGGGGGGGGGAGCATTTCCTACACTATCCAACCTTCACATTTCCCGCCATTATTTATGGCTAATAACTGGAAAATACCATGCCTCAACCATTTATCCTTCCATCCATCCCATCCACTATGATTCATTCCTGAAAGAAACCATCTCTCCCCTTCATTATTTTTCCCCATCTACTAAGGCTTGCTACTGGAACATCATCCCCCTCACTAACCATATCTCCTGTCTCCTCCATCCACTATGGCTTATTCCTGAAAGATACCATTCACTACATCATCCATCTTTCCTGTCTTCCCCCATCACTGTGGCTCACTCCTGTGAGATACCAACACCCCACACCATCTATTGGTCCTGTTTTATCCAATTCATTGTGACTCATTTCTGGAACATATATCCTCCCCATACCCACATGTCTGATCTCCACTCATCCACTGTGCTCATTTGTGGAAGATATATCAACCCCCAACACCATCCATCCTTCAGTCCTGTATCCCCCATCAATTGGCTCATTCCTTTAAGATACCATTCACTCTTCCTGTCTCTCTCAATAACTGATACATCATTGGAGGAAAGCATCCCCCTCACCATCTATCCTTCCTGACAGTCCCCCACCATTAATTGCAGGTCATTCCTGGAAGATACCATCCTCCTACATCATCCATCTTTCCTGTATCCCCCATACACTGTGATTCATTCCTGGAAGATACCATTCTTCACACCCAGCATGCACCAACCTGTCCCCCACCCCCATCCACAGTGGCTCATTCCTGAAAGATACCATCCCCCACATCACTCATCTATCGTGTGTACAGCCCATCCAGTATGGCTCATCCCTTCCTGATACCTTGCACCCAGAACATTCACCCTACCTGTCTCCCCTTAAAATCACTGTGGTTCATGCCTCATGATACCACCCTTTCACACCATCCACTCTTCCTGTAGCATTCTCCCAACAAGCACTGTGGTTCCTTCCTGGAAGATGCCATCACTCCAATGGCTTCCTGTCTCCTCCTAACCACTGTATCTTATCTTGGAAGATACCAGTTCCCTCACTATATTACTCCTGCTATATCCCCCATCATTGTGGCTCATTCCTGGAAGATACCATCTCCTCACACAACCATACCATCTAATCTTCCTGTAGACAACCCCCCCCGACATAACTGGTGCATTCCTGGAAGATGCCACCCTTCCCCCCCAAACACACACCATTCATCATTCTTGTCTCCCCTCATGCACTGTGGTTCATTCCTGGGAGATACCATATCCTCACTCCATCCACTATTCCTGTCTCTCCCATCAACTGGCCCATTCTTGAAAGATATCATCTCAACATATAATCAACCCTTCTGTTTCCCCCCATTTTATTATGGTTTATTCCTGGACCACACCATCTCCTCACACCATCACTCTTCCAGTCTCCCCCCCACATGCTATGGCTCATTCCAGGCACATACCATCCAAACATCATCCATCTTTCCTGTCTTCCCCATCTACAGTTCCTGGAACATACCATTCCCCTATACCGTGCACCCTTCCTGTATCCCTCCCCCCCAATCCACTATGGCTCATTCCTGGAAATTCCCATCCAACCACACACATCCTATCTCCCCCACTCACTGTGGTTCATTCGTGGAAGATACCATCCTCCCACACCATGCACTTTTTCCTGTCTACTGCCATCTACTGTGACTCATTCTTGGAAGATGGCATCTCACACCATCCATCATTCCTGTCTTCCCCCATCACTTGTCTCATTCCTGGAAGATATCATGCTCCCACATCATCCACCCTTCCTCTCCCCCCACCTCAGTCATTGTCACTCATTCCTGGATGACACCATCCACTTACAGCATTCACTTTTCCTGTCTTTCCCATTCACAATGGCTCATACCTGGAAGATACCATGTTCTCACACCATCCACCTTTTTGCCCGCCCCCCACCGCCATCAACTATGGCTGACTCCTGGAACATACCATCCTCCCACACCATCCATCTTTTCTGTTTCCCACATCCACAGTCAGACATTCCTGGTAGATACCATCTTCCCACACCATCCATCCTTCCTGTAACCCACCATCCACTATGGTTTAATCCTGGCATATACCATCCCCTCACACCATCTACCCCCTTACTGTCTTCCCCTATCCACTGTGGTTCATTCCTGGAAGATACCATCCTCCCACACCATATATTTTCCCATATAACCACAATCCACTGTGGCTCATTCTTGGAAGATGGAGTCTCTCACACCACGCATCATTCCTATCTCCCCCAACACTTGTCTCAGTTCTAGAAGATACCTTGCCCCCACCTCATCCACCCTTCCTGTTTCCCCCTACAGTCACTGTAGCTCATTCCTGAAAGATACTCTCCCCTCAAACCATCTAGCTTTCCTGTTGGCCCCTGCCCCCCCCCCCAAACTCACTCTCCTTCATTGCTAGAAGATACCATGGAAACTTCTAGTCTCTCCCCAAAACTGACTCATTACTGGAAGACAACATCTTCCCACACCATCTACCCTTGCTGTCTGCCCCCATTAATTGCATCTCATTCCAGGAACATAAATCCCCCTATCTCATCCATCCTTACCATCTCCCCCTATGCTCTGTGGCTCATTCCTGGAATATACCATTCCTCCACACCATGCACCCTTCCTCCCCAACCCCCATCCTCTATGTCTCACTCCTAGAACAACCATCCTCCCACACCATCCATCTTTTCTGTCTCCCACATCCACAGTGGCTCATTCTTGATAGATACCATACACTCATCCTGTCCCCACCATCAACTATGGGTTAATCCTGGAACATAATGTAACAGGGAAGAGCTAAATCGGACTCCACGTTGGACCTGTTTCTTTGACTTTAACCTTTGCTTTTCGTTGCTTTTGTTATTCTAATCATACATAATGGCCTGCCTCAGGGAACCTTGCCCCTCTGCTGTTCAGCTCACAGGGAGACAATCTGACCCCGCCCACCTGTGAAGGGCTGCAAGAAAGAAGAAACTAACGCATCCCCTCACAGAGGCTGGTCATTCCAGGAGATGTTTTGCAAGACTGATGGCCCTTTTACTTTACTTCCTCACCGCCTCTCCCTCTCGGATTCTATAAAAGAAACTGGCATCCAGACTCCGAGAAGATGGTTTTTCAGAGACACTAGTCTGTCATCTTCTCTGTCTGCCGGCTTTCTGAATAAAGTCATATTCCTTGCCTCAACATCTTGTCTCCGATTCACTGGCCTGTCGTGTGGCGAGCAAAGAGAGCTTGGACTTGGTAACAATAACATCCCCCACAGGATCCATCCTTCCTGTCTCTCCCCTTGCACTATGGCTCTTTCCTGGAAGATATCATTCCACCAAACCATCCATCTTTCATGTCTCCCTCCATGCACTGTGGCTTATTCCTGGAAGACACCATCCTCTCACACCACCCACTCCTCCTTTCTCTCCCATCAACTGGCTCATTCCTGGAAGATACCATAACACCACACTGTCCATCCTTTCCCTTTCCCCCATGCACTGTGGTTCATTCCTGGTGACACCATCCCACCAAACAAACCATCCTTACTGTCTCCCTTATGTACTATGGCTTATTTCTGGAAGATACCATCCTGTCACATCATCCACCTTTCTCCATCTATGCCCATCCACTGTGGCTTATTCCAGAAAGATATCATCATTCACATCATCCATCCTTACTTTCTCCACCATCCACTGTTGCTCATTCCTTGATGATACCATCTCCTCACACCATACTCTTCCTGTCTCACCCATCAGCTGACTTTATTCGTGGAAGATATCATCTCCCCACAGCATCCACTCTTCCTGTGTCCTCCATCAACCGACTTATTCTTGGAAGTTACCATCTACACATACCATCCCTCTTTCCTCTCTCCCCCCATTCTCTGTGACTCATTCCTGAAAGATACCATCATCTCACATAATATATCTCTTATATCCTCCACCAACTGGTGCATTCCCCAAAGATACTATCCCCACACCACACACCCTCCCCCCATCTACTGTGGCTTATCCTGGAAGACACCATCCCACCACACCATCTATCCTCCTGTCTCTACCCACGCACTATGGCTCATTCCTGGCACATACCATCTTCCCACACCATCCATCTTTCCTGTTTCCCCTGTCAACAGTGGCTCACTCTCAGAAGAAACCATTCTGCCACACCATCCACCGTTCCTGTCCCCTGCATACAATATGGTTTATTCCTGAATGTACCAACCCCACACACTATCCACCCTTCCTGTCCCCCTCCATGGTTAATGGCTCACTCCTGGAAGATATCATCCTACTGCACTATACATCCTTTCTGTCTTCCCTCATGCACTATAGCTCATTCCTGGAAGATACAATCCGACCCGTCCACCCTCCTATCTCCCCATCCACTGTTGCTCATTCCTGAAGATACCATCACCTCACACCATCCACTCTTCCTTTCTTTCCCATCAGCTGGCTCATTCTTGGAAGATACCATCTGCACACACCACCCATCTTTCTTGTCTCCTTCCATCCACTGTGGCTCATTCCTGAAAGATACCATCCCCTCACAACATCCATTTTCTTGTTTCCCTCATCTACTAGATCATTCCTGGAATATACCACTCTGCACACCATCCAACTCCCCCATCCACTGTTACTCATCCTGCAAGATAACACTTCCCCACACTAAACACCCTTCCTGTCTTCCCCCATCCACTATGGCACCTTCCATGAAGATTCTTAATTCCCACAGCATCCACCCTTCCTGTCTCCCCCCATCTGTTATGGCTCATTCATGGAAGATACCATCCTCTCACACCATCTATCTTTCCTGTTTTCCACATCCATTAGGGCGCATTCCTGGAAGATTCCTTGCCCCGACACCATCCATCTTTCCCTGTCCCTTCCCATCCTCTGTGGTTCATTCTTAGTTGATGTACTAACTCCTTGGTTTCTGTTTAAAGATTGCTTCAACAAGGAATCTGTCCTTTGCCATCAGACAGGTCAGGTTCCCAGTTTCAGTCTCTCCTAGAATTATATAATATGTGTATAATGACAGTCTCTCCTGCTAAAAATATATCAACTCCATGAGGTTAGGGGCCATGCCTAACAAGTTCACCACCATTCCTCAGTGCTTCATACTGTGCCTTCACATAGCAGCCCCAAAATGCTGGCTGAATGATCTGTAAGTAACTCAGCTAATAACACAGATTCTCAGTGAAAACATATAGTTTATATCTTTCATTAATATAGACTAGCTTCCCTCCAGTTCTTCTATATTTATATGAAATTACTTTAATATCTTTCCAAATTGCTTCTGTAGCTGACCTCTATATTATCTGAAAACACAATTACTTCTTTTATTGCAAAGCACACAACCGTTTCATTAAAAAAAAGTTCAGCTTCCTTCACCTACTTTTCTTCTTACGTTTTAGATTCATTTTATGTTCAGTCCTGCTCTGAGTGTCTAAAGGGCCCCCAAAGTTGCTACTGATGGAAAGGTCATTAAGTTTCCTCTTAACTTTTTTCCTATAACTTATGAAGAAAAACACTGCAGTTCAAGATAGGATAGGAACGATCTGAAGGGAAGATAAAAGAAAATGTTTTAAATAGTCAAGGTTACTTTGTCCAGCAGATTTTTTCGATGAGATCTTTCATGGTCATCTTATCCCATTCCTCCGCATGTGGTGCCTCCCACGGTGCATCAGCTGGAATCTGCAGAGAAAGAAGGGCCCACATTTAGGTCTGATGGTTACTGCCCACTGCCCTGCCAAGAGGCCCTCAGGAGAACCTCTGAAAACTGGTTTCTCTGTCTATGTTGGACTGTGTGATTGGCATAGAATTCTATGTATAGATAGTGGTGGGTTTGGGATGGATAGCTCTTTGGATTCTATGCCTTAATGCTGTTGCCAAAATAATAATAATAATACATAAATATATGTATAAATTAATATGTAATTATGATGGTCAACATCATAATTATTATTGAAAGCTAACACCCATTTTAAAACTTTGGGGAAACAAATCTTTCTCTCCTTTACTATCTCAAGTGGCATGACATATGGATAAGATCACTATAAGTAGGACTCCTGGCAAAAATATGTCACATAAATTCTCAGTGGCATAGGTTGAAAACACAGGCACACACATTAGTATCAGAGACATGTGGGTTCGAATCCTGTCCCTTGTTGTGTGGTCTTGGGGAAATTATGTAACCCCTTGGCACTGATTTTCTTCATTTGTAAAGTAGAAATACTACCAGCTTGGCAGAGTTGTTGGGTACACTGGAAATGATATGCATCAACGTCCAGAGCAATGTTCCCTGCACTGTGGAAGGATGGATACTAAACATTTGCTATTGATATTTCAGTAACAGGCCACGTGCAAGCTGCACACACACTTTACCTCCTTTCCCATGTTATCCATTGTCCGCCACAGATTGTTGTAATCCAGATAGGCAATGGGATTCCACACTGGAGGGAAGGCACCCCGAAATGGATAAGTTCTCCCCTGTAACATTTAAAAGCAAAGGATAATACCTTAAATTAGGATGACATTCAAAAAATCCCAAACCAACCAGCCTAAGAGCCATTTTCAAGGAAACAGGATCCTCTACTGTGTCAGAAACATCACCTTTGATGGACAGTAAATATATTTGACCTATACAGGCCCCAAATTTCAACTAGATTAGCAAGATTTCCCCGGTGTTATATTACCCATTTTTAATTTACAGGAAATAATAGCCTTGAACTTGTTTCTACTTACATAGAATAAACAAACAAACAAATAAATAAAGGTAGCTCATATTGATGCCACAATATCCTCAGCTCCTGAGTTCCTATCTAATCTCTTTGAAAGGATGTTCCCACTCAGATGAGAGCAGGATGATCACATGGAGGACTGTCTTTGGACCACATGGAGGACTGTCTCTGGACCACATACAGGACTGGAATAACGAAGTGGAATATCTCAAACTATGCCTTAAGGTTCACACAGGCTAAATAAAGACTGACTAGACTATGGACCATGCCCAAAGTCAAGAATCAAAATATTAGAAATATGGAATAATGGGCATTTGCCATTTTGGGTTGTCCAGCGTCTGTTCCCCTTTCCTAGTAAGCACTTTGGTTTCTTCTTGGGAAACTGCATCTTCTCCTCTGTGAGTAGATGTGTAGAAAGGACAGTCCTGGGTACCATCTCCCATTACAGAAGGTGATGGTTTAGATTCTTTCTCCTGCCTCGGCCAGGCTGTGAGTCTGTGATATGAGTTTGGCCAATCACACACTCTCAGAGGACTCTGACCCTGCAATGGGTCACCCAAGGACAGAGGAAAGTTGACTCTGGGTTCTCCTTCCCCATGGCAGCATGCTGAGCAGATGCTTCCTGCTATAAAGACCATGGTTGTGGTTCCTGCCCCCAAATTGCTAGAGTTTCCTTGGTCTCTGCCCATTCTTAAGTGTGGCCCTTTAGCCTCCCATTGATTTTGTGGGCCCTCTGATATCCTTTCAGTAAATCCTCTCTTGTGAGCCTGAGTTGGTTTCTATTGCTTGGTACCAAAACCTCCAACACAAAGACAGCTAATTATTAGCCGCCATTTACTTCATTTCAGTTGTGTGACAGGCACTGTGCTACTGTGAGGGGAGGGTGAATCCTTAGGAAAACAGAGCATGTCTAGATAGTTTCTGAGACTTTATTTCCTTTTTTTTTTTTTTTTGGTCGCACTGCACAGCTTGCAGGATCTTAGCTCTCCGACCAGGGATTGAACCTGTGCCCTCTGCAATGGAAGCACAGAGTCCTAACCACTGGACCGCTAGGGAATTCCCTTTATTTCCTAATTTAATTCCTTTTTCTTTAAAACATCTTGTAAACCTTCATAAGGTGAAAACATTGTCTATTAATACAATTTTGCACAAGATTTTGATTGTATCAAATAGAAACATATTCAATATTTGTAGAAAGCCTACTGTGTGCACTGAACAATATTAAGAGCTGGATTTTTTACAAAGGGCTAAAGCAAAACTCCTGACCATCAAGGCAGAGACATGAGACATCAGAGCATTTGCATTCATGTGTGCACACTCATACACACACACTCCAACTGAGTAAGAATATATGGCAGATACTAAGTGACAAAGAAGTAATTTTCCCTTCCACAGTAGCAAATTCAAATAACCTTGGCAGATTATGTGACCTGATTTCTTATCTGAAAATGCTATGCTGCAGTGCTCCAATATAACTTTTTAAGACTCCAAATCCTTTATCATCATCACTACCACCATCACCGCCATTATTACTAACATTTATTGAGATCTTTTTCCATGCCTGGTACTGGCCTAAGCTCTTCATGTGCGTTATCTCATGTAATGCTCACCCCAACTCTCTGGAGGCAAGAACTATTAATATTCCCATTTTATAAATGAGGAAACTAAAGCCCAGGGATATTAGCTAGAAAACAGTGGGACAGAAATTTCCTGCTCCCAAAACCCTTGTTTATAAACCTTGAGATTTCCAGCTTCCTATATGGTTGATGGAATGTTGAGATAGTTTTGTCCTAGAGACATCTTAAACTTCCTGTTTAAAAGAAAGAGAACTTTGAAATGTGAAACTTATAAATCTTCCACACATCTTTTATGTTTCTAAGGAATAAACAAGGAAACTAAGAAGCTCTGGGGTAACAGGGTCAACTTTGGAAAATGCAGAAGCATGTTCTGAGAGAAACAGGCAGACACAAAAATAACTATGGAGAGGAGAGAGACTGGGTTAAGTAATAGATCACGGGCAGCTTTCAGAACAGTTGGTTCTTGTTATAATTCTTCCCTTAATTGAAATCGGGAAAAATCTATATGTTCCTTATGTTCAAGTAATAGTCTCATACCAAACTGATCTTCACTTTGAAAAAAAATTGTCTTAAAAAAACCTTCAATATGCTTAATCATCTGGGGACATTAAGTACTATAAATAAAATTCAACAAAATGTGTCCCACATTCCCAATGAACTTCTTCACGGGATGATACCAACCAGAATATGATTTCACACAAGGTCCTAAAGACCCCATGATCTGAGCTTTGATAAACAAAGGGAGGTGGCAGGAGAGGTGAAGAGTTCAGGGAAAGAGAAGGGTCTAGCCTGGCAATCATTTTTAGAAATGGGAGCCATGGAATATTTTAAAAGAAGATCATAAAGGCCCACCATGACATTAATTTTTATCCTGTTGACAGAGGCACCAAGTTGATAGAAGGATTTCATGAGTGTTTCACTCTTAGCAGTTTTTGGCTTTTCTCTTTTTTGGGGGGGGGCTACTTTGGGTCTTTGTTGCTGCGTGCGGGCTTTCTCTAGTTGCGGCGAGCGGGGGCTACTCTTCGTTGAGGTGCACGGGCTTCTCACTGCGGTGGCTTCTCTTGTTGAGGAGCACGGGCTCTAGGCGCATGGGCTCAGTAGTTGTGGCTCGCAGGCTCTAGAGCGCAGGCTCAGTAGTTGTGGAGCACGGGCTTAGTTGCTCCGCGGCATGTGGGATCTTCCCGGACCAGGGCTCAAGCCCGTGTTCCCTGCATTGGCAGGCGGATTCTTAACCACTGCACCACCAGGGAAGCCCTGGCTTCTCTACTCTTAATCCACAGAAAAATCTAAATTTGCTAAAGAAATGCATGTATGTGGGAACAGGCACGTACCTCTTCCTTTCTCACAAGCCCCTGGAAGGCTTATTTCCTCCATGGCCTGCGTCTAAACTAAACAACTCAAGACTACTTTTTGCATGTGTAAATCTCTAAAGTAGGGCAATGGGAGGGCCTGGAGACGGCTCTTGGTTGGGTGAGAACTGCTTGCAAACAGACCTTCTCAGTATCTTAAATGTGATTCTATAGTTTCCCCACAAAAGTGTCAGCTGTTTCGCAATCCTAAACCACTTCTCAGCAAGAAATGCCTTTAAGACCTAAGAGTGTGAGGCAGGATCTCCTGGAATACTTCTACATGGCTACTGCTCTTGAAAAATTAAAATTAAAAAAAATCTTGGGTAAAAGTCAAGTTCCATTTTGTGCCTATACTATGAAACCTTCCTACCCTTACTAAGTGGCCTTTAATCTCTAAAATGTCTCTGACACAGCAGAAGTTGATGTCGAGTAGAATACAGTGTCCCTGGAATTGTGCCCCAAATACTTAAGTTCCTTTGAGAAACCACACCTTCAATCTACCAGTGTTCATAATAAAGGGAGACTATTGCCAGGAGAGGACAGTTTTTTTTTTTAATTTAATTTTTTTTATTTCTTGGATGCTCGCCCAATTAGGGCGGGGGAGGGCGTTCTTAACACACTGATGGTACTGAGCAAGCTATTTTATGTTATTAACATTTTATTAAGAAATATGCCATATATGATAAAAATAGATAGCTTAAAGAGGAATAATAGAAATGAACAACCATGTGCACACCATCCAATTTGAGAAGCGTGATATCACCAGAAGTTTAGAAGTACACCATGTGCTTCTCCCCATCACGTCCAGCTCCCTCTGCCCAAGACAGAGCCACTGTAGTGAATTTTGTGTTTACCATTCCTTTTCTTTTCTTCCATCTGCCCTGTATACATACATAGATGATACACTGTTTTGTTTTGCCTATTTTTGAGCTTTATATAAACGGACTAAGACACACACTAATGTCCATTGTGGAGCAGTGAAAATGAATGAACTGTGAACAACACCAATCAACATGGATGTATTGATATCTTTAAAATATGTTGGTGCGGGAATTCCCTGGTGGTCCAGTGGTTAGGACTCGGCGCTGTCACTGCCGGGGCCCCAGGTTCAATCCCTGGTTGGGGACTAAGATCCCACAAGGCGAGCAGCGTGGCAAAAAAAAAAAAAATGTTGGTGAAAGAAGCAAGTCAAAGAATACATATAGTATGAGTCCATTTATATAAAGCTCAAAAATAGAGGACAGTTTGTGGCTCCCACATCATCCTTTATTGTTGGTCCTATAAGATAAGCCAGCAAGTAGCATTTACCGATTGGCATGTTGGAGAATTTCAGCTCTCTGTACTTTTATAGTTTAGTTAAACAAAAGGAAATGAGCATTGGGGCTTCCCTGGTGGCGCAGTGGTTAAGAATCCGCCTGCCAATGCAGGGGACACAGGTTCAAGCCCTGGTCCGGGAAGATCCCACATGCCGTGGAGCAACGAAGCCCACGTGCCACAACTACTGAGCCTGCACTCTAGAGCCCGCGTGCCACAACTACTGAAGCCCGTGGGCCTAGAGACCGTGCTCTGCAACAAGAGAAGCCACCGCAATGAGAAGCCCGAGCACCGCAACGAAAAGTAGCCCCCGCTCGCCGCAACTAGAGAAAGCCCACGCGCAGCAACGAAGACACAACGCAGCCAAAAATAAATAAATAAATAAATAAATTCATTAAAAAAAAAGGAAATGAGTGGTATTAAAGAATATCATAGGCCAGGGAGGAAAGCTGCCAAATATTTTTCTTTAATCATCTTGAAAATAAACAGATATGTTCTGCATTGATTTAGGAACATGTCTGCCCAACCCATATGAATTCCTTGGCACCATTCTCGTCCCACTGTTTTGTGACAGGCCTGTAAGAGAAATCTTTTGGTGGTTTATTTTCTATAGTTCATAACAATGCTTTAAATAAAGGAATCATCTAAAAAGAGACCCATTAAATAAGATCGTGTTGTATCAGTAGTTAAAAAAATCATCTTCTTCCTCCTTCCATATGCAGGTAGACAAACTCTTTTCAAACATTATACATAGTGCTACTTTACCCAGAAAAAGCCATCATAATCGACATGGAAACATCTATCCTATCTTTTTTTCTTTTTTTTTTGGCCATGTCACGAGGCTTGTGGGATCTTAGTTCCCCAGGGACCAGGGATTGAACCTGGGCCCTCTGCAGTGAGAGTGCCAGAGTCCTAACCACTGGACTGCCAGGGAATTCCCGTATCCTATCTTAATGTATTGGTTCTCCCAAGCGGCCATCTGGTTCCTCTGTTCTTCTTTGCAAGACCCTTTCTTCTCTCATCTACTGACTCTCCCGGGGTCTGATCCTCAGCCTCCCTTGGCCCACCCATTTCCCTGGGGAACTCATCCATCGTCTGGATTTATTATTATTATATTTGCACAGTCTCATGGTTTGCATTTTTCATGCCTCTGCTCCCTCTACCTCTCACACAACTTCAAGGTCTAGCAGCACATTCCTAAGTTCATGACCTGATTTTCATCTTACGCTCAGTCCCCTCTCTTAGGACTTGTACAGCTAAAACAACGGGCACTTGAGTTGTGCAATCTCATCCCTGGAAAAAGAGAACCATTACACTCAGGTATAAATAATGCCATAACATCAAGAATAAAAGGTTTCAAATGCATTGTTATGCCATCTTTCCCAAGGGACTCTAGGTATATACAGACATTACAAACAAACCATTTAATATAGAAATAATATGAGTTCTTCTGGATGCTCTTGGGTAAGTAAAGAGGGCATTGAAAAAAATATTTTTCCTCTTTCACAAATGCCATTAACTCAGAACTAGGCAGTTAGAAAAAAGATGAAAATATTACACTGTGAGGATGAGCGGCTGTTTTTCTTTAACAGCTTTATTAAGATATCATTCACATACTCTATAATCCATCCATTTGAAGTGTACAATGCAATGCTTTTTAGTATATTCACAGAGTTGTGAAACCATCACCACAGCTAATTTTAGAACATTTTCATCACCCCAAGAAGGAACCCCTACTCGTTAAAAGTCACTCTCCATTCTCTCCTACCCCATTTTGAAGAACTGCCAAACTATTTTGCAAAGCAGCTGCCACCCTTTTACATTCCCACCAGCAATGCATGAAGGTTCCAATCTCTCCATATCCTTGTCGACACTTGTTATTGTCTGTCTTTCTGATTCCAGTCATCCTGGTGGACGCAAAGTGGTATCTCATTGTGGTTTGGACTTGCATTTCCCTGATGACTAATGATAGCCAAAAGTCAAACCTAGCTTGGTGAGTGGAAGGTCATATTGTTGAGCCCATACATTGTCTCCGACCTTGATACCATGGCCACTTTGTATGTGGGCCCACTGAGCAAGTGATAGTGGAAAGAGATGGTGTGATGGCTTTGTACTGTGTCAACTTGTTCAGGCTGAACTGGATTTCCCAGAGTTTTCTTTCCTATATATTTCCGGTTAGGGTCACAAGAGAGATTCTTATGGGAAATTTAGAGAGTAAAAGTGAAGCAGCCACTCATTTTGTAGTTCACACACATTATTGCTGATTTTCATGGCATGAGATAGCGTCTGGGCCTGCAACTACTCCACCCTTCTGGGATCTTCCTTCAGCTTCTACAACTCCTAGGCCTGGTATATGTATTTAGCTCTATGATGAAGGGTCCTGGCTTCTGCAAGACATCACAGTGTCAAGATCAGAGGCAACAAAGACTGATCTGGACTCCAGCTCATGCTTGTGGGTTCCAGCTTGTTCTTGCTTTCCTCCATCATACATCTATCTTCCCTTCCTGACTGCCTGCCCTTCAAGCTCCAGCATCAGATGCAAAGACAAGAGCCTTACAAAGACTCCCACAATTAGGTAAGGCCAAATCCCCATAATAAATCCTTTAATAGTTTTGCTTATCTCACTGAACTTTGACTGATTATCCTAAGGATGGATCATCTTGCACCTGATTACTAAAGCTTACTCTGCAGCAGATGCCCAATGGTCAGCATTCAACATGGGACACAAGGGCAACCCCAGCCAGTGAGGGACATGGATAAATTATCTCAGCTTCTCTGTTCTTCATGGGGCAATTCTTTGGCACATTCCACACAGTTCCTCAGGGAGAACTAGGGGGAATCGAGCCTCAGTTGCCCACAGCTCTAACAACTCATTAACCCTTTATTGGCATTTATTCCCTTCCCTCCTATAACACTGTCTTCAGGCGCTATATCTGGAGGTTGGTAAAGTGCTATATTGAGATCCCTCGGATATTCTGAGTGATATACACTCCTATAGAGAGTCTGGGGGGAAATGTGTCTTATACCGAAGTCTACATAAGTTGATATTGGTGTTTGATGTGTCTAGTACTTGAGTGGAATAGCTGAGACATTAGAGGATAGGTGGACAGACCCTTTTGAGAGCTTTTTCTTTGGGGACCTAGAGTTTTTAGGGAAAGGTACTCTTCACTGTTACCAGATTTGATCTAGAAAGATCAGTATCACTATCTCTAGTGAGAATGAAGGGGCTTTGGTCCCAGTAGAGTAGTGGTTCTCAACCAGGAGTGATTTTGCTCCCATTTGGCAATGCCTGGAGAAAGTTTGGGTTGTCACAACTGGATGGGGGATGCTGCTAGATATCCTACAATGCACAGGACGGCCCCATTACGACAAAGAATTATCCAGTTCCAAAAGTCAATAGTGCCCTGGTTGAGAAACCCTGCTGTAGAGTAACATATAAATGTGAGTGAGTATCACTAACTTTTCTGGAATCCAACCCTTTCCATTTGCAAGATTCCTGGATTTGTAGCAGAAGTTGCCTCGGAATAACTCAGGGTGCAGGGTATAGGGATCCTGCCGCCAGGCCTACTAAATTAGGGGTGTGTGGCCAGGCAATCTCTGTTTTTAACAAATCCCAGGTAATCCTAATGTTCACTAAAGCTTGGGTCTTATCACGTTATAGTGTTTGTATAGAATTCCTCTTATTCATTTAGCTATGCATGTTGTCAAATTATTTGAATGAAGAAAAGTAAAAATAAAAATACCTACGCCATTTCTTTTTAATCCTTATCTTTATTAAACTTCAAAAAAGACTAAAGGAAATGGGGACTTCCCTGATGGTCCAGTGGTTAAGACACCGCACTCCCAATGCAGGGGGCCCGGGTTCAGTCCCTGGTCAGGGGACTACAGCCTGCATGCTGCAACTAACAGAGCCCACATGCCGCAACTAACGGAGCCCACATGCCGCAACTAAAGGAGCCCACATGCCGCAACTAAGACACAGCGCAGCCAAATAAATAAATAAATTTTTTTTAAAAACTTAAAAAAAAAAGACTAAAGGAAATGATATTTCTGTTATGGTTGTCCATTTTCTTCATTAATATTTATTTCCTCTTGAATCTTTTTCTTAAAAAATCATTTACTCTTCTTCCTTACATTTTTGATTTTACTATGCCTGGATTCCATGTCTGATTTCTCTTGCTTTTTACTGCTCCAAGGTAAA
Organism: Balaenoptera borealis; assembly: GCF_965194805.1. Classification (NCBI taxonomy): domain Eukaryota; kingdom Metazoa; phylum Chordata; class Mammalia; order Artiodactyla; family Balaenopteridae; genus Balaenoptera; species Balaenoptera borealis. The sequence goes on along the minus strand of NC_138881.1, from coordinate 39,105,384 downwards.
ATCTTGTGATCATAATAAGTGAGATGCATCACAGGGTGGTACATTTGGACAGCTTTTGATAAATTTAGCAAGTTCACTATGTCTTTGAAGATATTCAGAGGTCCACATTATATATGTATTAAGTTTTTAATATATATGTAGGTGTACAGTAGGCATACCTTTGTTTTATTATGCTTCACTTTACTGCACTTCACAGATGCTGTGTGTTTTTTTTTTTGTTTTGTTTTTTACAAATTGAAGGTTTATGGCAATCCTGTGTTGTCAGATGATGGTTAGCACTTTTTAGCAAAAAAATATTTTTAAATTAAAGTACGTACTTTTTTTTATACATAATGTTCTTGCACACTTAATAGACTACAGTATAGTGTAAACATAACTCTTATATGCACTGGGAAGCAAATTTGTGTGGCTCACTTTATTGTGATATTCACTTTGTTGAGGTGGTCTAGAACCGAACCCGCAATATCTCTGAGGTATGCCTGTGTGTGTGTGTGTGTGTGTATAATTTGTTTAAACCCAGCTGGTACCTGGCAGAGGCAGAGTTCATGTCTCCATGCTTTTGGTTCAGGCTCCCCCGGCCCCTACCTCTGTGCCTCAGTCTCCATGTTAGAAAGATTGGACCTGCAGTGCCACTGAGCTGGATCCTCCATCGAGAGCCTATTAGGATGTGCTTCTAGGCCTGGAGGTTGTAGGCATGAGTGAATATTGATCTGAGAGAGACATGGTCCCAAAGATCTCACCTCGCTGCCTACGTCGGAAACCACTTCAGCTTCCTCTGATGCACTAGAGCACTTTGTTCATTGCTCATGGCACTTTGCCGTTTTCTACAATGTATTAAACGGAATTAAGTACATGTCTTGCCTTCTGGACTAGTCTCAACACACCTGAGAAGGACTACGCCTCATTTCCTACACTGCCTTGTAAATACCAAGGTTCTAAGAAATGCTTATTAAATGAAGGAATAAGAAGAAGAGTGGAATTCTTGCTTTTTTATAGCCCATCTCGTATCACATCTAGTTCCCCCAGGCCCCAGAAAGAGTCCACTCTCTTTCTACACAAATGACCCCCTCTTTTCCCGCCTCAGACAAGACCTTCGAATGAATGCCAATTTTGCACTGATTTTTCCTTATCAATTCACAGGCATACCTTTTCTAAAATAGCCATAATCAATATTACCATCAAATTTACTAGAATGCACTATGTGTAAGGTGTGAAGGGAAGAGAAAGATGGGAGACTCACTTTCTTAGGGAACCTAAATCCCTAAAACCATTTTCTATGTTTGCATTTCTCACTCTGATCTTTCTGGGTGCTATATGAAAATGAGTTCCATGGTCATAAATCTGGGGAATCCTGGTTTATAGTTAAACAGCTTTTTTTTTTAATTGCTGGTCCTCATAAGACTCCTAATTTGCTAATGGACATCTTGGCTCTCAAAGATAGGGTTAGAATATGGAGCACTTCCAAAATTTATCTGACCAACAAACCTCCTCTTTTGCAAAGCACTTTTGGGATTAATATTGCTTGGAAAATATTCCCTTAGGCATGCTTTCTTCATATTCTGGCTAGCACTGGTAGGGGCCTGAGAGAACACAGGAAAACATGGGTTAGAAAGAAGACCTACAATAACCAGAATATTTTCCAAATGCTACAAATAGGAGTAAATTCTCACACATACCTCTCCTGCACAAAAGGGTACACCATCCCACAATACTGAGTCAAATAGCAGAAATCAAATGAAGTTGTTAGGGGAACCACTGACCGAAACCGCCCGCCCTGGCCAGGCACCATAGTAACCACTTGCATGAGTTATCTTACAGCAGGAGGTCCTGGTAAGGAATGCAGAACTAACAAGCTACCACCAACTAGAAGAATTCGGGAAAGGTCAAAAGGAGAGAGGAAATGCCAGTCCGCATGGTCTACCATCTTCCCAGAATCCTTCTCGCTGGAATCCATCTTGGCTGAGCGATGCACGCGCCACCAGGAAGGACCCTGAGTCAGAATGATTAGCCAGAGACAACCGGAAGCTAACCCCATTACCATAAAACCCGAGACTGCGAGCCACGTGGCAGAGCAGTTCTCCTGGGTTCCCTTACCCTGCTGCTCTCCTTCCAGGAGCCCCTTCCCAATAAAGTCTCTTGCTTTGTCAGCACGTGTGTCTCCTTGGACAATTCATTTCCGAGTGTTAGACAAGAGCTCACTCTCGGGCCCTGGAAGGGGTCCCCCTTCCTGCAACAAAATCACTTGTACATCTAGCTAAAACTGCAAGTGCTTTGTGCTGAGTCTCAGGTCTGGGCTCTGCCCCCTTGGAACAGGGCAGTACAGAGGAAAAGTACATCAGAGCAGGTGGAGAGGGTCCAGGGCAAAGCAGAAATTCTTGCCAGAGAGGCTGTTAACTGAGAGCATTCACTTTGTGTATCCCAGTGACCGGGTAGATGCAGCCCTGCCCCTCTACTGGATGGAGTTACCTCAGTGATGGCTCATGCGATCACGATGGTAGAGATGTGATAAGGGCTTGCGCTGGGAGGGAGGGTGGACCATAAGATTCTTAGCACAATCTTCCCAACATTTGGACATCAGAAAAGTATTTTTTAATACGCTACAGATTGGGGGAAAGTCACAGATACTCAGGACTTCTTGGGTGGGTGCCCAAATAATTATGTAGATTAGCGAGTGACTGCACCCATGTCTGTGTCTCAGGGTTTCCTTTTATCACCCGCTGCTGGTCAGGAAGTACGAGCCAGTAGTGATTTCCTCCCATGTGTCTAAAGCCTGATGTTTTTTTCAGAGACATTTATCTGTTGGATATGGCTGTGGAAACTAGGCCACTGGGTACTTTGGCAAACACACAAAATTAAATCTCAGCCTGAGGTTCACTGTGTATCGTTTGAGTCTGACAAATTACATGAGAGCTATGGGAATGAAAGCAAATGGACTAATAGTTCGGTAATTATTTTCTTTGTGTGAAAAACCTGATATGAGCAAAGTCTTTTAAATGAAAAGGACCCAGTTCAACAGCTTTTGGGATCAAAGTGTTGATTACATTTAACTATAATTAACACTCAAATTTTCTGTGATTCCACCTAGAATTTTCTTCTTCTAGTTGCACTAAACCCAAGCACAAGGCAAAAAATAAAATGAAGTGCTATGAAAACAATACTGGGCTGTTCAGATATAAAGTATCAACATTATTTCCATTATTTGTCTCTTTTCAGTTCCAAGTTCTGTGTCTGCTAAGGTTAATTATCAACTAGGCTTTCACATCTGTCTGTCGTCTGTCTGTCTGTCTCTCTTTTCTCACTCACTTCTGTAGGGCCTTGAACAAAATACTTGCATTCTTACAACTTTCTCCTATCTCTAAAGTAAGAATAACTGTCACTTACTAAAACTCTGAGATCCACTAGGTTTTCAAAAGGTATTCGTTCATTGAGTTTGATACACAAGTGAAAAAGCTTGGCGTCCACACCTGAGACAGAAGGCTATATAGTAGCATCGATCTTGTTAAGTGGCAGGACAGGGCAATGACAGGAAAGACTTTCTGGCAGGGTCAGTGGGACAAGAGGACTTTCCTTCTTCAGGAGGCCCAGAATGGACAAGATATGGGATTTGAAACTGAGCAGGACCCTGTGGGGGTCCTCCCTGTAACAGATCCTTTCCATGGACCCATTTCTACTTCATAGGAAATAGGCTTCATTCAGCCTCCTAGACCTTCCCTAAGTTCCAAAGGGCAGATTCAAACAGTTGCTAATGAGGGAAGGAAGGGGGATGCAGAAACAAAGGAGGAGCAGTCAAGAAACAATAGTGCATACTGAGCCTGTGCTCTAGAGCCCGCGAGCCACAACTACTGAGCCTGTGTGCCACAACTACTGAAGCCTGTGCACCTAGAGCCCGTGCTCCACAACAAGAGAAGCCACCGCAATGAGAAGACTGCGCACCACAACGAAGAGTAGCCCCCGCATGCTGCAACTAGAGAAAGCCCGCATGCAGCAACAAAGACCCAACGCAGCCAAAAATAAAATAAATGAATAAATAAATTATATATATGTTAAAAAAAAAAGAAACAATAGTGCAGCGATGAAAGCAGGGTCCTGGTTCCTGCTCAAGGAATATACATAACAATATCTTTGAGTGCTTCTGCAGGAACTAAGGTCCCCACCCAGGTGGAGGATGGTAGTTTCAGGCTGAGCACAAGATTCCTGGAGCACCGCCCTGTTACCTCACCACCCACCAATCAGGAGGAAGTCACACACCCTGCAGCCCTCACTCTAAACTTTGCCTATAAAAGCTTCTACCCGAAAACCATTGGGGAGTTCGGGATTTTTGAGCATGAGCCACCGTTCTCCTTGTTTGGCCCTGCCATCAACCTTTCTCTGCCCCAAACTCCGACGTTTCAGTTTGTTTGGCCTCACCGTGCATTGGGCCCTGGAACTTGTGTTTGGTAACAGATTCATAGGACATTAGGGCGTTTTTAAAGGTTTCAACTATTAGAAGGCTACTCTGCAAAAGTTTATGATTAAGCCTTTTGGTTGGGGTATTTGGGTGTGTGCTCTGAGGTGGGAGTAGGGGCTACAGAGGGAGGAAGTAGAAAGCAAGGACGGGGGAGGCTGGGGGAGATATGAACCTCAAACTGGCAACTACATTCTAACCTGAAAGGTCAGAACCTCTAGGAGTTGTGTAATCACAGAGACTAGAGCAGTTTCTCTTGAGGAAGCTGCTTTTATGTTTCATTCTATTCACAAGGTTCTTTTAGCCATTAACCAAAATGCTAGGGCCCCACTTGAGGAGGTGATCGAAAAGTTCCACAGCCTCAGTGAGAGAAATGCTTTGTGTCTGACCTAATCCCCTTTCTATGCTGCCAGTGATGGCCAGTCCAAGGCAGGAGGGTGACTTTAGACTACTTCTCAATGAATGGCTAGAAAATGCCTTCTGTAGTAAATTACTTCCTATTAAAAATGAATGAAAGGAAGATGAAAAGCATTCTGTGGATGGTAGCACAACAATATGAATGTACTTAATGTCGCTGAATTGTCCACTAAGTATGGTTAAGATGGTAACTTTTATGTCTATTTTATCACAATTTAAAAAAAAAAACAAATGAAAGGGGAAAATTGAATCATTAACCTGACTTTGCTATATATAGGGCTGTCACTTCAACTGAGTAGAAACTTCATTCTCTAGAAACTAAATCTGAGATTTACTCCTGAAAGTTTATAGGAAAAAGAAAGGAGCCTTTGAGAGAAAATGGCTAATGCTGACCTAGCTTTCTAAACAGTACAAGGCTTTAAGAGTAATTCGTCATTAAGCTTTCCTATGATCCACAGGAAGTAAATGAAGTCTTTTAAAAATGGAGAGGAAAAAAAGAATGGAAGTTACTAGCAACTGTTTTTTACAAGCTATGTCTATATATCTTTATACTGAATACTTGATAGATTAGAGTGAAAATATGTAAACATTTTGAGTCTCTCTGCTTTTAAAATCCTAGGTATAATTATAGTTTAGAGGAAAAAAATCCCTTTTGTATTACTTCATTTCTATGATCAACAAAGAATTTTTTATCATGAACACAGGCCCATTACCACTTGGCTGTCCTTACCTAATTGTCTTTCTTCATCTTCTACTCTGACTTACACAAATTACTTTAAATCCTCTTTTTTCTTTTTTAAACCAGGCAGAATATAATGGCATAAAATAAAATACTCTTATCTAGATCATACTTTGATTATTAAGTTTACATAAGTCACTTATGAAAAAGAATATACAGCCAACAATTCCAAGCCATGCCCCAGACCTCTAGCCTTAGTATTTTAACACAGTAATAGAATCCGTCTTCTTCAGCCTGCTGAGCCTAACTGGGCTGGCCTCGGGGTTTCTCAGGAGTCAAGTGCTCACTGAAGCCCAGAGGGGGACCAGATCTATGGCTCAGGATACAAGAGAAGAGGCCACTCTGGTGAACAGTACCACATATGACTCCTAGGCACACCCACTCCCCTCCAACCGCTGGAGTCCACAGGAGCCCTTACAGCCAAAGTGGCATCTTAGGACTCCAAAGCCTGTTGGGGTAAGGTGATTTTTGTCATATCTTGGAGCAGTTTATTAAAGGGGTTCACAAGTTAACTCTGCTCACAGAATAAGGAACAATGTGATGTAACTCACAGAACCTGGGCTCAAGAGATGGAAAGCCTCACGTTGGCTCCTGATCTCTCTGAGACTCAGTTTTCTCATTTGTAAGATGGGAGAAATAATGCTTATTACCTCAAAGGATCATTGGGAAGCTCAAATGAGGTAACACAGGTATAGGCACATTACAGATGGAAGACAACACCAATGCATAGAGCGAGGAGGGATGAATTTAGGTGATTAAAAGAAAGACACGACAATCAACATCCCTACAAGAGCCTAACACCTTTGGCTTCTTGAGTTTCCTACTGAGACGGGTTGAAAGTGAAAGTATAATTTTCTTTGACAAAAGAAAAGAGTTCTATGAGTTGGTATGGAAAGGTGTTAAAAGCAGCTTAAAAATATATTGTCCCCAATCCAAAGGAAACACCCGATTAGAAGCAAGAGGTCAAAGACGCAGTTATATCTGGCAAGCATTAAGACAAACTGATAAAAAATACATCCTCTGCTTTCAATACAGCCTACTGGCTAAAACAAAGTTCACCTCTTAGCAACAACAAAAAAAATTACTTAGTATTCCAGAACACACACGTTCTGAAAAGCCTGTGGTTTCAGTCGTTGGCATAGAAACATGGAGTAAATGGCTGTGGGAAGAACAGAACCAATACTCGGAAAAATTGCTTGCTAAGCTGTTACTATCAGGAAAGCCTATGTTGTTTTAAATAAATCTTTATCACACCGTTCTCTAAAAACAAATGTGTGGTCTATATTTATAGTCTTGATTTTTATTTAGAGAGGATGTGAAAAGCAGGGAGAAAGTGAGAATGCATGAAAATGTCAGTATCTCCTTTAAAGTAGTTCCTGCAAAATGCCTTGCTCCATCTCTGGCAGTGTTCTCCCTCTTGACACCCTACTTGCATTATTATGATCTGGAGGAACCCATGGAAAGAAAAAAAAAAAAAAGCGGAATCAAGTGTTTCTTTCTTCTTCTCCAAGACCTGGCACTGCTAAATTTAACAGTCTCCACAACTCAATGAAACTAACTCATAAAACGATCGTAATGATGGTGCATCTTCTTTACTAATGCAAGTAATCAATCAATCGATCCAAGAGGCATTCAAGTCCACCTGCTTCCTTTACACCTTCCAAAAGAAAAGAATCCATAGAGAACATTTTAAACATATCTAGCTGACACCACTTCAAAGCCACCTTTTAGGTTAAAGATATGATTAATTTATATTAATTTCACAAATCAGATGTAGTCTCCGAAATAAAGCTGTATTGAATTCACAACATTCATAAAACCTGCTCACCGTAGGAACCAGTCAAGAACCCTATTACATGAGAATCAGGATCTACTAAACCAGAATTAGAATAGAGATTCTATTCACAAGATCCATGAAGGTTAAAGGCAGAAATGTTAGCGAATATTATTTATTTACTTATCTCCTCCCTTGAGATGGCAAGCTCCATGTGAGCAGAAACTTGGATCATGTATCCACCACTGTATTTCCAGCCTACAACAATATCTGGTACAGAGTTGATTGTCCAGTAACGACTTACTGAAACAGTGAATGAATTTAGCATAACCATATGAACCTTCTAAAAATAAAGCAGATAGACTTAGTCTCTGGGGGAAGGGACAGGTTGGAAACTACCACCTAACATCTGTCCCCAGTGCTTCTGAGGCTCAGGCTTGGAACTCCACATAGTCATGTCAAAACTTGCACTGTAAACACAATCTAGCAAAGGTCAAGAATAGTTCTCTGGTGAACACTAAAAGTCATCCTAGAGTAGGTTGAAACTGGATGCACTACAGTCTGCTGACAGAAGAAACAATGGAGGCATTCTTTAAGGCTGTACATCAGGAAAATTTAAGAGCTGAAGCAATCTGGATCATAAAGAATATGGCTTGGTGTAACTAGACAGTGGCAATCTTCCAGTGATTCACCCACTTCATTTCAGTGTTATTTACAGAAAAGAATACACTGTATTAGATTACAGAAGCTGGGGTTGTCACGAGAGCTGATGCAGAAAGTGTCACAAAGACAATTTGCATTATTAACCCGATCTACTATCATGTCGGGGGGGAAAAGTCCATTTTTTCCCTAGAAGCGAACAGAACAGTGAGAGTTGATATATTCTTAAATAAGTGGAATTATTTTTTGCTATACAGTTTATTATCAGTCTTACCTGGAATAGTTAGATGAATATCTTTCTGCTTTTTCCCTAATCTGGCCTCCTCACTTTCTAGTTTCCTGGTCATTATAAAAACATCCACTACCCTGAGTATTTCTCATTGCAGAAATGATATGATTTATTAGAAACACTAGCAGAAAGGCACTTATTCAGATAAAATAAATTAACCTCTAACTGATGCACTAGTTTTTTACCTTAACTTTGCTATCTACCTTGGGTGAAAATATGTGTTCCTTGGCAGGGTAAAGTATGTGAGAGGACGGTTTAATGGTAAGTATTTATTTATTTGCTGTGCTGCGCGGCTTGCGGGATTTTAGTTCTGCAACCAGGGATCCAACCTGGGCCACGGCAGTGAAACCACCAAGTCCTAACCACTGGACCGCCAGGGAATTCCCTAATAGTATTTCTATTCTCCATCTTTTTATTAGCTGAGATTGTCTTAAATGAAAAGAACAGTGTTTAGCATCTTAAATATGTGCTTATTTGTAAGTAAATCCTAAAATTCATGAAGAGCATATGCTCAGGGGGGGTAGGCAGACCATTACTAGTTTTATACCTTTGTTCAAGTCACTTTACCTCACTGAACCTCAGTTTTCTCCTCTGTAAAGTAGAGCATAAGTTTGCTCAGATTCCAGGATAATCATCAGACTCATATGCTTCCCAGTTGGACTAGACAGTGAATTTATACGACTGTTTAATTAGCAGTTGAGTGCAAAGGATTTGGTTTCTCTCCCTACATTAAATATGATAATACAGGTAAAAGTGCTCCATAAAGGTTAGTTGCTATTACTCTTACCTTTGTTATCACTTACTAGTCCGGGTAAACAACATGCCGTGCAGAGATGACAAAGTGGGGAAGCAAAGGAGTTTTTCCTTCTCGATCATGGCCTATTGAAGCCAGCATTCATAAACACTTTGTATAATTCTTTTGTAGTTTCTTCATTTCTCCCTTGACCTCTGGACCTCGTTTTTCTAAAGGCTGCTGGTTTGTTTTTTCACGTATCTCACTGCCAGACTCTCCCAAGCATCCCAATCCAACCCAGACCAGCTATCAGAGTTTCCCAAGATTCCTGACCTCCCTGATTGCACATCGGTGTGCATATACTTCAAGTATCCTTCATTCCCTGCTCTGAAAGGCCCTGAAGATGCCAGACCCACATGATTGCTGGGGTGGAGTGGAGGCTTAAATGTGTCTGTTGAGAAGTGATGTGGTTACTGGTGTGGGAATCCTGGCATTAGAATGAGTAAATAACCCCAGTCCTGACGACTCTAGTTCCAGGAAATGGGCTACAATGTCAGATCGGAAACTTGATTTCTCAAGGCACATTTCCAGACTCCAGCTGCTCCACGTTTGGCTTCAGTAAGAAAGAATAACACGGGCAACAGCTGCTGTTTCTTGAGTGGATATCAGAACTTAGAGTTTAAACAATCTCTTGTTTAAATAGTAGGAAACTGCACAACTGAGCTAGACTTCCCAAGAGTCATGGCTAGGTGCAGAGAAAATTACCAAAGTGTGCAAAGAAATGGATGCAAAGGATGAGGATGAATGACCCATTCAAAGTCTTAAGAAGTGGCCTCAAACTGCTGTGTTCCTTGGGGCCTTAGAACTGCCTCATAGGTGCCTCAGGGGCTGCCTGGGCTCTGTGTGTGTGTGTGTGTGTGTGTGTGTGTGTGTGTGTGTGTGTGTGTGTGTGTGTGTGTGTGTGTCTATTTCTGGTGCCTCCCCCAGTACTCTGCCTTTCTTTTCTTCTTGTTCTTAAAAACAAAACCAAATGCTTTCCCAAATAAAATGCTCCCCTATTGGTCAGTTGAGTAAAACATCAGGCTTACCTTGACATATTGAACAAGACGCTCATTTACGTTCACTTTGTAAGTTTCTAAACCCAGTTCCTTAGATAACCGTAAGATCCTGTTCTGCGTTGGTCCCACATAAGCCCCGCCAACGTCTACGTAATCAACATGTTGGTTCTGTAGAAACAGAAAAAGTGTCCAGAAGACTTTAGTTAGAACTCTAAAACAAATGTTTCTATGTCTTATAAAAAATAACCCTGTTTATTTTTTACAATTTAAATGTGCCTTACATCTCTCTTATAAAGTGCCACTGAAAATAGCAAATCTTTCTCCTCTACTCCAACCCTATAGTACACTCATCATTAAGCAATCCCATTTGTCGAGTTATTGGTGAGGCTGATTCAGCAATAACACGCATAAAGAATAAAGAACACTGTAGTACGCCCTGCCGATCTAGATCCTTTTCAAAGCATTTAGCTTTATTATCTATGCTTTTCTTTGGGGTTGTTGCTGGAGGGGTCACCCAGAGTTTTATTAGGCCTAATTCTCTGATTTCCAGCAGATGAAATCTTCAATCAGCCCACACTGGTGGGCTCCTGATCCTATTTTAAAACACTTGCAGGGAAGAATGCATCATAGGAAAAGAGTACCAAAAGGTATGAAAAGATTCATATACCTAAAAAATATTTTATAAATATGCAAACCTTCCTCCATAAACCGAAATTTACTTTCCTCTTCTTAAATGCACTTTTCCATTTTCCCCAGCTTTTTTAGTAACACATTTCCCCATGATTTAATCAATAAATTGTAAAAAAAAAAATAAAATAAAATAAAATAAAATTGTGCATTGATGAGTAATAATTCCTCCATGTGTTTGTAATAACTTCTTATGGGTCTGTTTCTATTTTGTTGTTTATACCAGTTCTAATTCGCGTTGCCGTTTCTCCTTGTTTGCCTGATTATTTTTTATTGCGTCCCACTGATTGAATTTGAGAAAATATAGAAATTATCTGAATCCTGAGAGGATTATATCTTTCTCAGAGAGGATTTATGTCTCCTTCTGCCCAGCACCTGGGGACGCTAACAATACTAGATAACTTTATTGCATTTTGTGTGCCTGAGACAATTTGAAGGCAGGTTGAAATGCAACGTGACCTAGTCCCTTTGCTGTTCACCCTTAGCGCTAGGATGCAGTCCAACCCGAAGCACAAGTTTACCAACACATCCCTCCATATACACACACTTTGGTGGGCTCTGGACCTGACCTTCAGTTGCCCTAGCTTTGTAAGACTTTTGAAAAGTACTTCTCAGTCCCTCACTTGCTTCTTCAGTGGTCAGCAAACTCCCACCTCTCCACCCCCAGGGGAAAAAGCAGGTCAGTGTTTTCTGGATGTTGGTCTAGTGATTCTTCACTATCTTGTTAGCTCTCTTGATGCTTTGAAGGTGTGTGTGTGTGTGTGTGTGTGTGTGTGCGTGTATACACAGTGCAATTTGTCTAGTCTCCTTATATGTAGTGGGAGGGTTGGGATAATTTACCTAATCTGTTATTTCCAAAAAATCGATTGTCTACAATTATGCAACCTTGCCCTTCCTGGGGTAATATAACCTGATATTATCTTTCCATTGCAAGATATGCTTTGCTAACATTTTGTTTAGAATTTTTATATCTGTGTTTATAAGTGAGACTGAGATTGCCCCATGATTCTCCTTCCTTCTCCAGCCCTTGTCTGTTTTCTTGTATTACAGTACTGTTAGTCTCATGAGTTAGAAATCATACTTTCTTCTATTCTCTAGAAGGCATTTGTATATAAATAGAATAATCTCTTCTTTGAACATTAGGTAGAACACACCTGTAGAGCTATCTAGGCTTAGTGTTTTCATTGTGGGAAAATTTTAAATTACAGATTCAATTTATTTTGCGGTTAAAGCACTACTCACATTTTCTATTTCTTAAATCAGTGTTATTTTTTATAAATTATATTTTCTCATCATATGTACATTGCATATGTTTCAAAACTATTGCTTTAAAGTTCATGACCTCTTCTTTTCACTTATTTATTGTTTATTGTATCAGTAGTTATATCTTCATTTTCATCCCTTTTATTGTTTAGAGATGTCTCTTTTTCCTTTTCCTTGAAAAATCTTATCAGACACTTGTCTAGTTTTAATAGGACTCTTTAAAGAATCAACCTTTGTTTCATTGATCATCTTCATTGAGTATTTTCTATACCATTGATTTATGCTCTTTTTTCCTCTTTTTTGGATTTTTTATACTCTTAATTTTCTAATTCCTTGCATGCTTAGCTTATTCATATTGAGCCTTTTGTTCTTTTCTAATGGAAAAATTTAGGCTATGAATCTTCCTCTAATATGGTTTTTAGCTACACCCACAACTTTATTTTAGTATTTCCATTATTGTGCGGTTTTAAGTATTTTCAAATTTCCATTACAATTTCTGTCTAGATCTATGTTTCTAAAAGTTTTGTCATGTTTTAATTTCTACAACTGGAATTTTTTTAGTTATCTTTCTGTCATAACTGCATTGTGGTCAAAGAATATGGATTATATGATATCAATCCTTGAGGCTTACTTTAAGACCTAGCACATGGTTGATTTTCAAAGATTTTCCATTTCTGCATGAAAAGAACATAGTCTTCTGTTAAGTAATATGCATGTTTTATACATGTCCATTAGAAAAAGATTAATTGTGCTCAGCCTTTGTTTGCTTCATTTATTATTAACTTAGAAAAGTATGTTAAACCCCCCCTACACTATTGGGCATTTAGCTTTGATTCCTGTCAATTTTTGCTTTATATTTTGAGGCTACATTATTCAGTATACACAAGTTCAGAATTGTTCGGTCTTCTGGGTCTTTTATCACTATGTATTGAAACTTAATCCAATGAAACATTTTTTTGTTTAAACCTTATTTTGTCTGACATTAATATAGTTAAAATAGCTTAGATTAGTATTTGTATACTATCTCTTTCTCCATCTTTCAGTTAGAGCTTTCTTTATTCTGACATTTCCCCCCTTTTAACTGAGAAGTTTAGCCCATTTATATTATTATTTCTTTTAAAATGTCTTAACTTTACTTATTTTATTATGGCTTTCCATTTGTCCCACTTTAACAGTTTCCTGCCTGATTTCTTTTCTTCTTTTGGGTTAAGGGTTTTCTTCCTTTTGTTTTAAGTTTTTCTTTTACTTGTTTGGAAGTTATACTGTCAGGCCTATTTTTTTTCTAGCTATATTAACATGCATACTTAATATATTCTAAAGCTTATCAATATATTATCTTTCTACTGAAAAATACAAAACCTTCATGCATCAACTGTGATCACCCTTCTTCTAATCTGTAAACCATAAAAGTACCTTGCTTCAGGTTTATTTGTCTCCCAACAAATTTGACAATATTTTGTTTTATTCTGTTGATGTTGCTGAATTTTATTTAAATATTTACCAGTATCTTTGCTCATTGTCTCCTCTTAAATTTCAGACCTTTTATTTGTTATCATTTTCCTTCTTCTTAAAACACAGCCTTTATAATTTCCTCTAATCTGGGTCCTAAGTTCTCTATTTTTGTCAGTCTGATAAAAAGATAGTTCTAGCAAGCAACAAATTCTGGTTATTTTCTCTTTCTCTCTCTCTCAGAACAGTGAAGATATTGTTTATCTTCTGGCATCTATTTTTGCTGTTGAAGGGTCACTCATAAGTCTAATTATTGATTTTTTTCAGAGTATGCATAATTTGTCTTTCTCTTTTCTAAAAAAAATTACTTTTAGACTTAAAATAATTTTTTTAAGATCTCTTTTCTTTGGTATACTGCAGCTTCTGTGTCCGGGTGAGAATTTCTTTTCCTTTTTCATGCTGTGGACCTGTTAGGTTTCCTGGTATCTTCCAACAATGCTGGAAAATCTTCAGCCATTATTTTTTCATACCATCATAACACTATCTTTCATGTGTTAGCTGCTCCTGCCATTGCCCCACATAACGTATTTTCCAATCTTTATCTCTGAACTGCATTATAGATAATTCCTTCTGATCTAGTTCACTCATTCACTTCAGCTGTGTCTAATACACTGTTTAATCTGTCCGAGTTTTTTCATTTTAATCAGTACATTTTCATTTCTAGAAATTATTTTTAAACTACTTGATCATTTTTTTTCAAGTTTCTTTTCCCTGTTGCTAATTTTAAGCATGTCTTTTCTTTAAAACATGCTACGGTAATTTTTTTTTCTGTGTATACTTCAACTATTGCAAAATCTTTCTGGATCATTTTTTCTATTTATTTTCCTCCAGTGCCTTGTTTCCTTGTATGCTGTCACTTTTGACTATGAGTTGCTGATTTTCCTTAGAACTTTTTCTGTGTAAGTTATTTGAGGCCTGGGTGGAAACGATTTGAGTCTATTTCTGCCAGCCACCTTGGCACTTTAAATGTTCTGTCCAAGGTTTTTCACACCATATAGGTAGTGTAAATTTAGATTGAAGCCATGGATGAAGGCAAGCTTTATTTTTCTCCCTTTTAGAATGGTAAGGTTTATTTCTCTTTCACTTTCATGTACAGAGTATAGCACACGGGATTCCAGTTTGGAGTATTTCCTATTAAATTCCCTACCTTCAACAGGTTCTGGATTTTATTTCCTGTTCCTTGCCATACAGCCATCACAGTGGAATTGCAGAGTCTTCAGGGTTCAGTAGACATCCAAGGTGAAAGTCAAATTTTGAGCTCATTTAATCCCTAGGCTTCATGTTTTTACTTTGCTTTGGGGATTCGTTAGTTCATTCAACAACTATATCTTGAGTGCCTACAAGGTGCCAGGTACTGTTCAAGAAACTTCTGTTACATCAGTGAACAAAATAAAAATCCCTGCTCTCAAGGGGCTTTCATTTAGTAGGAAGAGACAGAAAATGAACCACAAACATAATAAATATCTTAGAAGTTGATAACGACAGTGAAAAAGGAAAAAAAAACAACTAGAGAAGGACAAGGCAGATTGAAACTGCAGAGGAAAGAAGGAAAGATTTCAGCTTCAAATACAAGGGACATATAGGCCTCTGAGAAAAGGTGATATTTGCGTAAAAGGCTTGAAGGAGGTGTGGGAGTTATCCATGTGCATATTTGGGACAAGAGCATTCCTGGCAGAAGAAAGAGCCACTGCAAAGATTCTAAGGGAGAAATCTGCCTGGTGTGTTCAAAAAACACAGGCCAATGTGTCTGGAACAGAGTGAGCAAGGAAAAGAGAACTGGAGATGAGAGTAGAGAAGTTGCAGGGCGGGGGTGGGGGGGAAGGGGGCAGATCATGGTACGTGTCACAAGACATTGAAAGGACACTGGCTTTTACTCTGAGCGAGAAGGGCAGCCTTTAGAAGGTTTTGAGCACAGAAATGCCAAGATCTGACTTAGTTTTGAAAGGCTCATTCTGGCTGTCACACTTAGATTATAAGGGGCAAGGGTAAAAAGCAGGGAAATTACTTAACAGGCTATTGCAATAATCTGCCCTAGAGGTCATGGTGGCTCCCACAGGTGGGCACCACGGAAGCGGAGGGAAGGGTTGAATTCTGGGTATATTTTGAAGGCAGAGCCAAAAGAATTTCCTGACATAATGAATGTGGGGTCTCACAGTGTTGAACATGACTCCCAGTTTTTTTGGGAGTTGCCATCCTCCTTTATGGGGAAGGCTGCTGGAACAGTGTTCTTTTTTTTTTTTTAATCAGTTTATTGGTTTTGTTTGTTTCTTTTTTTAAATATAAATTTATTTATTTATTTGTTTGTTTAGTTTTGGCTGTGTTGGGTCTTCGTTGCTGCACGCGGGCTTTCTCTAGTTGTGGAGAGTGGGGGCTACTCTTCGTTGTAGTGCGCAGGCTTCTCATTGCGGTGGCTTCTCTTGTTGCAGAACACGGGCTCTAGGCATGCAGGCTCAGTAGTTGTGGCTCGCAAGCTCTAGAGCGCAGGCTCAGTAGTTGTGGCACACAGGCATAGTTGCTCTGCGCGGCATGTGGGATCTTCCCGGGCCAGGGCTCAAACCCATGTTCCCTACATTGGCAGGCAGATTCTTAACCACTGCGCCACCAGGGAAGCCCCTGTTTCTTTTGTTTTATTTTGCTATTGAGTTGTATGAGTTCCTTATAATTTGTTATTAACCCCTTATCAGATAGATGGTTTCCAAATATTATCTACCATACTGGTTGGCTGCCTTTCATTTTGTTCATGGTTTCTTGTGCTGGGGATAAGCTTTTAATTTTTATTTTATTTATTTATTTATTTATTTATTTAGGCCATGCCACACGACATGCGGGATCTTAGTTCCCCAACCAGGGATCGAACCCGTGCCCCCTGCAGTGGAAGTGCAGAGTCTTAACCACTGGACCACCAGGGAAGTCCCTAGAATAGTGTTCTTGATGAAGAAGAAAAGAAATTCAGTTTGGATGTGTGAAGTCTCAGATGTCTGTTCAACATCCAGGAGATCTGCAAACTTCCAACTTCAGGGCAGCACAGTATATTTTATTCAGCATTTTATTTTAAGAGGGAGAGTCAATCAGGCTTCCACTCTGCCATGATACCAGAAGTGATGTGTTCCTTTGACTTCTTTCATCTGTCCCTCATATAATCCTAACTTTCCCTTTTACTAACTATTGGTGTTGTGCTCCAAACCTTCTCTAGCCTCCAACATCCTTTTCAAGACAGGAAGCACAAAACTGAAGTCAGTATTCCAATAAAATTTAACAAAGACAGTAATAGAATTCTTGGAAGTTTCCAAAAAAGATGTCTTTAGAACACAGACACTATTTAAAGTAAATAATCCTAAGTGAAGTAGTAAAAAGCGTGAGGCATTTTACAGAATGCTTCTTTACAAAGTCGAAACATTTGAAAGGAGGTGCCCCAGATTCAGCATGAAGATACTGGAACTGTAATACCATATTCTGCTATGTTGCCCCTCAGACTTTAGGATCTTGCGTTTGATCTC
The DNA here is from genome assembly GCF_965194805.1 of Balaenoptera borealis. Lineage (NCBI taxonomy): Eukaryota > Metazoa > Chordata > Mammalia > Artiodactyla > Balaenopteridae > Balaenoptera > Balaenoptera borealis. Next base: position 39,088,314 of record NC_138881.1, on the reverse strand, counting down.
ATTATTCAGCCTTTGAAGAGGCCACAAACACGCAACTATATTAGGAAACAAATACACCAACCCTGTGGTAGCCCTGCAGGCATTTCAACTTAATTAATTTGGTCCTGAAGAATTATGGGGGAATCACACTAGGAAAAAATTGGGAAGTTCTGAACAAATAGAAGATCTATTTGAACAGTTGCCAAGTGACAATATCAAATTTGACATTTCGATATTTAAAGATCCAGAGTAATTTTTATGGCATCTCCTCCCCAAATCCTAATTGATTATGCTAGTAGAAGCAACTGTAACAATATTAAATTCAGTTTCTGATTAAATACCATTTCTGTCCCTGCTTTGTAAAGCACTCCCCGCTTTTTCCCTTCTATTTATTTGAAATCTTATAGATGTCAAGTCCTACTTTCTAAGCATTTCAGAGTTCCTCTCTCACATACCTAAAGGGAATTTTAATATGATGCCTAATACGCAATAGTTCCTGTATGGTGCTGACATATATAAATGATGTAGCATGAAAAAGCAGCCTGGGACAATAGCATAGATGGGGATAAGCATGTTGGAATTCTCATTTCCCTTGTACAAAGAGACTTGTTCTTAACTGAAAAATCCGCAACACGACAGATGCTCCTATTTAATAACCAAAAGGTTTTAGAGATAAGAAAAGTAGGGCAAAGGGACAACTTAATACCTATCTCCAACATAAGGAATGTTTTTCAGAAAATGACAGGAGAATCATATCTAACAAGCTGGTACAGGCAGAATATGCAATCTTTCTTTTGCACTACAACGCATTGCCTTCCATTAGAACTTGAAGTTGGGGGGAGCTTCAAGTACATTTAGATTATATCTCACTGCCCAGATGAGAAAAGTGACATGTAAAGTGCTAAGAGTACTTACCCAAGGTATGACAGCATGTCGGGCCAGTACAGGGGCCAGAATCCCAGTCTCCTCACTCCCAGACCAATAGCCTCCCAGAGGACTACATCTGAGGAGGTACTCAAATTCTCCAAATGCAATTAATCTGGATTCACATTAATTTAAAGCAAGCGAGCATCCACCAAAGAGCAGCACTTCTGTAGCATCCCCTACGGATCTTATCAAAATGCAGAGTCAGATCCAGCAGGTCTGGGGCAGGGCCTGAGATTCTGCATTTCTATCAAGTTCCAGGGTGATTCCGAGGCTGCTGGCCCACAGGTTACTTTGAGTAGCAAGGCCGTAGGGTACTCTTAGAGCTGAGTAAGGTAAAAATAGGCTTATGATACATCCCTGTACATCTAAAAAGGCAGAAAGTGAATGACAGAAGGGGAGCTTGGCTTGGTGTGACTGAAACGGCTGGTACAATATCTTAGTTCAGATGTTGGTTGGCTATTTCATATCCATTTATATTCCCCCTTTCCCATGCCTGCTTCTATTATGCAGCCCGGAAATGTTAAAGACTTGCTTTCCCAGGTTCCCTAGCAGCTCAGGGTAGCTGTGTGTCCCAAACCTAGCCAATGAGACTAAAGCAAATGTCTGCTGGGGTCTTCTGGTAAAACAAAGGCTTTGTTGCAGATAAGACTGGGGCCGCCTCTTCACGCTCTTTCCTGCCTTGAATGAGGACTTGATGCTGACAGATGCTGCAGCCATCTGGTTACCATTAGGCAATAAGCCAACAGGAAAAGAATGGCTGAGCAGAAAGACAGAAAGAGCCTAAAGATTCGATGACAAAGCTGAACCCCTGCACCAGCCTGGACTACCTACCACCAGACTTCTTCTTATGTAAAATAACTGAATGTTTGTATTGCTTAACCCATTGTTATTATCACTGCATAAGCCATTCTGTTATAAATCTGACACATCTTCTAATTAGATAGATGCTTCCTCTCCTTCCAGTCACTTCAACAGTCTGGTTTTGTCCTTACTGCCAATCCCCAGCCTTTAACGCTCTGTTTCTGTGCTCTAGCAAAGGGGCTCATTAGTGACCTTCTAAATGCCAAACACAAGGGCCCCTACTCAGCCTTCATCCTGTGTCAAATGCCCCTGGCATCTGATTCCATTTATCATCCCTTCTCTTTCCTCTGCTGATTTTCATGGCACTGTCCTAATCTGGTCTTCCTCCCCAGCCTCCACTGCTTCTCTCTGGCTCCTCTGCCTCTGCACTCCCTTTAAATCTGCATGTTCCCCAAACTTCCATCTTTGTCCGTATTTCCTTTCTACCTTACATCCTTCCCTGTGTATCAGTTCCAGATTTCAACATCCTGCAACCATTTCTTCAAATAGTAGTAAACACCAGTTAGCATGCATTTTTCCAAAATGGTGATGTAAGCCCAAGCACAAAAAGGCAGTGATGTAGCAAAAACTGGGCTTCCTTCTCATGTCTAGCTGACCCCACCTGAGAAGCACACCTCTTAGGGAACAAGGACTAAGGAAAAAGCTACACAGAAATATGCTACATTTGCCTCTGCTTACTGTGGTCACACTTCTTTTAAGTTGTGTATTCTTGGATAAATAAATAAGGAACCTATACTGTGTGTGAATGTCTCTCTCTGTGTGTGTGTGTGTGTGTGTGTGTGTGTGGTGAATGTACAGTCACTTCAAGTTCAGCCAAACCGTAACCTCACCTGAGACGCTATCTACTCTATTTAGGTCTCTAGTATGGAAATGATGACGCTGTATTGAAGTTATTTGTTCACGTTTGTTTTCTTCACTAGAATGTAAGCTACTGAAGGTCAGAAGCTGTCACTCTTTGGTGGGTGCTTGTTGAAAAGAACAGATACTTATTTAATGCAGTAGTTTAGGGTTATGGAAGACCAATGGCTTAACTGCAGAAACTCTTGAGATTTCCTCCAGCTCTGTGACTTCCAGTGACCCCCATCTCTAGTTTGTGTGAGATTTTATATGTAAGTATTAAAATCATTTACCCTCACTGTGTATGTTCTTCCTCCAACTCTGTCCCGGGCTTCTAAAACCAAAACATTAACTTCATGTTCTGCTAAGAGTTTGGCGGCAGATAATCCTAAAAGGAAAAAAAGGAAAACAAAGTCAAGGAACATATTAATACCTACATGTGAAACATTCAACATTTAAACAGGTCTACATATAATATAAATGCATCAGACACAATTATCAGACACAAGGTATCAGACACAATTCATTGACTGTGCTATCTAATAAATTCTGAGCACACTGTGATGAACTGAGCCACCAATTTTATAATCTAGCATATATTACATTATCTATCATAAGTTAATTTTATTATCTATCATAAGGTTGGCTGAAAAAATGTAATAATTTAAAAAATATATTTTGGGGGTTTTGGTGATAATCATATGTAAGGGAATTTGTTGAACCCCTAAATCAACCCTTATCACATCACTCTTCTAGAAATCCTGATTGTATAAACAGAAGTATGTTTTCCTGGAAATTCCCCCTGGCTTACACCAGCCCCCAGTATCTCTGTGCTTTTCTCAATTTAAAACCCCCCTATAATGACCTCCTATCATTTATACCTGGATTACATGCTTGCTAGATCATGTTTTCCCCACTAGATTAAAAGTTACCAAAGGCAGGAACCATGTTTCATACTTTATTTATTGGCTCAAAGCTGAGTACAGGCTTTCACTCATCAACAAAAACCTTCATAAAAGATAGACTTTTAAACCCAGTATAGTAAGGGAATCCCCTGGCAGTCCAGTGGTTAGGACTTGGTTCTTTCACTGCCGTGGCCCTGGTTCAATCCCTGGTCAGGGAACTAAGATCCCGCAAGCCACACGGTACAGCCCCCAAAAAAGCAAAAAACAAACAAAAAAAAGTATAGTAATACCAGAAAAGTAGAGGAAAATGTTGTGGATTAACATTATATCAAGGGTGCCTGCTATCAACATGACTTATCACTGATGTTAATCTTGTTCACCTGGCTGAGGTAATCTTGGCCAGGTTTCTCCACTGTAAAGTTATTCTTTGTTTCCCCTTCCATGCTATACTCTTTGGAAGGAAGTCTATGTACAGCCTGCACTTAAGAAGTAGGGAGGTATGTCCTACTTCCTTGAGGGTGGAGTATTGACATAAATGATTTGAAATTCACCTGCACAGGAGATTTGCCTCTTCTCTCCCATTTATTTATTTACTTAACCACTGACTTATATCCCTATGGAGTCATACATAGTTGTTTTATACTTTGGGTTATAGTTCAATACTATGTTATTTATTTTGTTGCTCAAATTGTTTCAGCTTTGGTCACTGGGAGGCTCTTGTGTCCCTTTAACGTGCCTTCATCATTTTGTGTGTATGCGTGTGTTTGAGCACTTCCTTACTTTCTGGCATTAAGAGATGTTCCAGGCTCATCTTGTCTTTTTCTGCCCAGCCCTACAATCAGCTATTTCTTCAGTGAGCCTTGGTTCCTCTTATTGGAGACAGTATTAGAAATCAAGATCTGGGCTCTAGGTGTGCCCATCACTGCTGGGCTATCATTGCTTCTGGGACTGCTCAGCTCACAGAGTAAGGAAATAAATGTCTGTATACACATTTTTAAATCTATCAATACATTTTTGCACTTCAAATGCTATCTTATACCTAGTTATCTTTATCCTCCTATTACAAAAAATACGAAGCAGACTACACAGATAAACATACTTCAAGGAGAAAAAAAAATGTTAGAATATTAGGGTGAAAGAGAAAGAAGAATGACACCAGGGATAAGATTAGTAAAGTGATACAAATGATACCTAAATATGTATACCAGTGGTTGAGGAGAGGAACTATTCTTAGTGATTTTAAAACTCAGTAACTTGACAGTTCTAATGGTATATATCCTAAATACAAAAAAGAGCTGCAAACATTTTGTTCAGTAATCATTTTGTGGGTGCTAGGATTAGAACTATTATTTTGAGGCCATTATGTATGTAATGCGGAATAAAGCAAATGAGTAATCAGGCTGCTGTCACTGAGATCCAGGGTTTTGGGCCTGGAGATCAGGAAATTTAGATGAAAGAACAATGAAATAAAGTGCAAATTTAGGGCAGGAAATGTACAAGATGGGTCTGGAACCTCAAGTCACCAGAAAGCAAGGAGGCTAACAGAGACCACGAGGAGTGTGACAAAAAGCCTCAGAAACCTACCTAGGTGAACTCCCACTGGCTAGAGATGGAACAATTTGAGTATCAAGTAAAAATAACAGGGGCTTCCCTGTTGGCACAGTGGTTAAGAATCCGCCTACCAATGCAGGGGACTCGGGTTTGAGCCCTGGTCCGGGAAGATCCCACATGCCGCCAAGCAACTAAGCCTGTGTGCCACAACTCCTGAGCCTGCACTCTAGAGCCCACGAGCCACAACTACTGAGCCCGCGTGCCACAGCTACTGAAGCCCATGTGCCTAGAGTCCGTGCTCCGCAGCAAGAGAAGCCACCGCAATGAGAAGCCCGTGCACCGCAACAAAGAGTAGCCCCCACTGGCTGCAACTAGAGAAAGCCCGCGCGCAGCAAGGAAGACCAAACGCAGCCAAAAATAAATAAATAAATAAATAAAAAATAACAAAGGCAATGGCTTAAATCCACTCATAATAATACTAAACAAACAAACAAAACCTCTCATTGGTCACCTTTGGAGAATGCTAAGGAACCAACTTATCATTAAAAAAACAAAAAAGAATTTGGCATTCATCCTACCCTCCTTATTTGCACCAAACCTTGAAGCAACCAAATAGCTAACAAAGGGAGGTTTCGCTGTATAAAAGTATGCTAGCTAATAAGTGAAGACAGGAATAATTAGAACATCAGCATTTTGCAACCCCTAATGAATTAATAGATCTGGTGCAATGATTGTCAACAGCTGCTAACATGACCAAAAAAAAAAAAAAAGAGATAACCAGATGTTACCTGCCTCTTAATGGAAGCACATACCACCATGTATGAAGTAGTTAGAAAGGAGGAAGGAAGGAAGGAAGGGAGGGAGGGTGGGGAGAAAGGGAAGGAACAAACAAACTAAATTCTAATGTGATCCAGCCTCTAGATCTGATACTTAGGGGCCAGAAAAACATGTTAAATAATACCACTGGGATGCAATCAACAAAATCTAGATTATAGGAAATTATACAGGAGTACCCTGGGTTTTTCTGTTTGTTTGTTTTTTAAAAACAACTTGCCTCCTCCTGCTCTCTCTCCCCTTTATCCTTCACCAGCTTTTCCTACAATAAACCTCTTACATGGCTAGTTATGTCTTGATGTCTGCTCTCAGAGGAGCCAGACTGACAACAGTATTTTGTTCATACACAGAATGGTATGAAATATACGTAGCCAGAGTCAAGGGTGAGTTTGGGTCTGTAAGATCTAAAATGCAGGGAGGCTAAACCATAATATCCAGCACTGCTGTCTGCTAACGTTTGTATGCATTTTTGACTCCTTCAAGTACAGTGTACCCTTACATTGCTGACATCCACCCAAGATTTAGGTGTGCAACGAATATTTGGAATTTGCTTACAAAGAAAGGCATCCCGTGACAGTTTAAATAAATGCAAACTAATGTCTGCAAACCTTGGTGCAATGTGTTTTCTGGGACAGAGCCAAAGGCTTATTCTGCTGACCATCATAAAAAAAAAGGATGAAGGTGTGATGAAAAACATGTTTATGCATAAATCTTTGTTGTTATGTCTGACTATTTCTGTAGGATTAAGTCTTAGAACGGAGATTACTAGGTCAAAAGATATGAATAATTTTTAGGCTCAAAGCACCACTCTATATATAAAAGCAGAGAAACTCAAGATGCAAAAAGTTGAATTTCTTCCCAGTTCCCCTTACTCAATCTAACCATAAACCAATCAGATAGATAAAAACACCCTTGGGTTTGCTAGAATTACTCGAGTAGCTCCTCTTCTAAAGAGAAGCAGAGGTGGCTCTGAATTCCAGCAGCAGTGGGACCTGCAGCTGTCCAGCCCCCGGAGGCAGCCTGGCAGTTGGTTTAGCACTTTACATCCTACAGATCAATTTCAGGTGTCTTTCCTGTTGCCTCTCACAACCATTCTTCAGAACAGATTTCATTACCCCATATTCCAGATAAGGATACCAAGTGCCTGATATGCCCACAACAAAGTCTCCTGAAAAGTGAACATTTTTACTTCTTACACCTTCGCTTATAAGGCTGCAGCCTTAATAAAATTGAATCTAATGTGTAATTCTAAACAAGTTTGGTGAGTGGGGTTCAGTGCCAATAGTAAATCAACACTACTCCAGAGGCTAAAGGAGGGGAGGGAAGCAGGGCTAGCTGAGCCAGGACAAATGAGCACACCAGTGACAAAGGTCATTTCACACTTTGGCATTTAAGGATATAAACAAAATTAAAAAGGTGGGTGGACCTAGAGTCTGTCATACAGAGTGAAGTAAGTCAGAAAGAGAAAAACAAATACTGTATGCTAACACATATATATGGAATCTAAAAAAAAAAAAAAGGTTCTGAAGAACCTAGGGGCAGGACAGGAATAAAGACACAGACCTACTAGAGAATGGACTTGAGGACACGGGGAGGGGGAAGGGTAAGCTGGGACAAAGTGAGAGAGTGGCATGGACATATATACACTACCAAATGTAAAATAGATAGCTAGTGGGAAGCAGCCGCATAGCACAGGGAGATCAGCTCGGTGCTTTGTGACCACCTAGAGGGGTGGGAGAGGGAGGGTGGGAGGGAGACGCAAGAGTGAGGGGATATGGGGATATATGTATATGTATAACTGATTCACTTTGTTATACAGCAGAAACTAACACACCATTGTAAAGCAATTACACTCCAATAAAGATGTTGAAAAAAAAATTCCCAAAATAGGGGCTTCCCTGGTGGCGCAGTGGTTGAGAATCTGCCTGTCAATGCAGGGGACACGGGTTCGAGCCCTGGTCTGGGAAGATCCCACATGTCGCGGAGCAACTAGGCCCATGAGCCACAATTACTGAGCCTGCGCGTCTGGAGCCTGTGCTCCGCAACAAGAGAGGCCGCGATAGTGAGAGGCCCGCGCACCGCGATGAAGAGTGGCCCCCGCTTGCCGCAACTAGAGTAAGTCCTTGCACGGAAACGAAGACCCAACACAGCCAAAAATAAATAAATAAATAAATAAATAAATAATTCCCATTAAAAAAAAATTTCCCAAAATAACAAACAAACAAAAAAAGCTGAAAAAAATGGTTGTCTCTGCATTACAGGAAAATGATTGGCCCTATCTTGGCAAGGAAAGTTTAAGCTCTTAGTTTGAGAAATAAGGAACATGTTTAAAACATTTAAAAGGGATTCCAGAAAAATGGTTTCCAAATGGTCTTGGAATTTGAAGGGGGAAGGTTTAAGTCATTTAGAAAAATACTTTTTCTAAGATGCTGAATAAATTGGGGGGGGCTAATGTTTCAGTTTGCATGTTTATTGTGAAGAAGACTGATAAGGAACTTCCATGATAACTTAAAGCTAGAAAATACAGAATATGGAAATACAATCAAGATGCCATTAGAAAAAGTTATTTTTGAATAATAACTAATAACTAATTTTGAATAAATAACTCAGTAAGTCATAAATAAAGCACAGGCAAACACTTGCAGTCCAGAATGGCTTTTTCTAATATATCGACTGTGGCTGTCTGTTGATTCGAAAGGAAAAAAAAAAACTAAGATAATGTCTGCTTACATCTTGAAGCAGGCATCTTGAATTATATTCCTCAATTCTTTTTTGTTATTATTCTGTGTATCACTATGCATTCTACCCTCCCCTCACTACAAAATTCAGTAATCACTTATAGAAAAAAAATCGTATGTCAACTCCACAGATTAGTTTAAGGGCTTTTGACATAAATTTCAAAATAAATAAATAAAAGCCTGTCTTTTTTTTTTTTTTGGTAAATGGGATAAAATTGTTAGAAAAGAAAAGGTTTTTAAGTCTGAAGGTAAGTCACCAAATACAATGTAGCTACTAAAAAACAGATTTTATAATCAAATATTTTTTTACTTTCAAATCAAATATTTGTTATGAAAAGAGAAAATCTCATATTAAACCTATTTCATCTTGTTCCAAAGAAATATAGGTTAGCCAAAGCTGAGAGCATTGTGCATTATAGCTCTTCCTGTCATTCATTTTCTATCATTTAATGGCCACATAGAATCTAGGACAATAGATGAAGCCTGCTTCCCACCCACCTCTCTTGGCACCCCTCCCCACCTCCAAGACAGGGAAAGGGTTTAGCACAGGTAAGTGGTTGACAACCATCCCTGGCCTCAGGGGATCGAGGGGACTCCCGATTTGCAGCATTTGGCTGATTCAAAATCACCAGTGTGATTACTACCAATGTGATATCATTGACCGCAAAACTGGGAAGAGAAGTGTTCAGTCAGGATCAGTCCTTTCATGACAGTAGAAGCTGGCTCCAACACACACTGTCAGACCTATAGACTCCTGGCCTCAGGTCAGAGAGGGGAAGGGTAAACAAGTCTGGGAGAGAGTCTATTAGATCAGCAAGTGTATGAGATTCATTGGTGTCCTAGACTCTCAAGTGTCCTAGTGTCTAGCCTGTGAATCTCCCATGGGTGTGTTTGAAGGAAGAGGTCTAAGCGGGCACTGGCAAAATATCCCTGCACCTGCACCAAGAGCTCTTCCTCTCCCAAATCATGGCAAACTGAGCCCATTAGGAGGAAAAGAGCCCCGAATTCCCAAATGTCCTGTGGTTTTCTGTGACAGTAGAGAGCCTGGAGAAGCTAAATGCACAGAGTTTGTTAAAGCCCTATTATGTATATAAGGATCTGATCACTTTCAAAATGCAAAAACCTGAAAAAGGGAAAATAGCAGATTATGGCACAAGAGAAACTTTAATCGCTTTGCAATTAAGTATTTTAAATAGGGATGATGAGTTTAAAACAATATGGGCTTCCCTGGTGGCGCAGTGGTTAAGAATCCGCCTGTCAGTGCAGGGGACACGGGTTCAAGCCCTGGTCTGGGAAGATCCCACATGCCGCGGAGCCACTAATCCTGTGCGCCACAACTACTGAGCCTGCACTCGAGATCCTGCGAGCCACAACTACTGAAGCCCGTGCCTAGAGCCTGTGCTCTGCAACAAGAGAAGCCAACAGAATGAGAAGCCCGCACACCGCAACAAAGAGTAGCCCCCGCTCTCTGCAACTAGAGAAAGCCCACACCCAGCAACAAAGACCCAATGCAGCCAAAAATAAATAAATAAAATAAATAAATTTATTAAAAAAAAACAACAATATAATTCCTCTTCTGGTTTCTCTCTCTTCAGCCATTTGGGTTTTAGAGAAACCAACATAAAATAGGTTAATGGATTTATTAGAGAGGCTTAAAAAAAAAAAAACCAAGTCTGCTAAAAGCACACCTCATATGAGAGTTCAGGCAATTGTTAATCCTGGTTATTAGATCAGGAGAGCCTGGGTGAGATGATGTATCCAGCCAGCAGTGCTGTTGCCACGGCAACCTCAAACCAAGCTCCAGCTTCTTAAAGCCACTGCCCATGGAAACTGTGTTTCCACAGATTCTGCAGTGCTTCCAATGTCCTGAGATGGTTACAACCCCACAGAAATGGGATAGGAAATGATTTAAGCCACACAGCACACCTGGAGAAGGAATTAATATCAGCAACGAAGGCTTTGACGAAATGGTGCTTTGCTTCCTGGGCTATAAATCTGTACCCCTGCCTTCTCTACCTCACCAAGGGCTCTTTCCTTTACCTTACTTCTTCAAGTACATTCACATTATGAAAAAAGAGAAATTTGTCCACTTGACTCGTGCTACCCTTTCCAGTTCAATTATTGATTTTCCTTCTACAACAAATGATTAGAACAAACCTTGAAATGTAGCATATTCCTCATGAGAAATGTCCAGTGACCCCACTTTCAATACAGACAAGTGATATAATCATCTGTCACAAGCTGCTGTATTTTTCTTCTTAGCACACATCACCACCTGGCACTCTATATACATCTGCTCCTTCCAACCACTGCAATCTTAGCCACTCTTGTCCAAACCATTGTGGCCTTTTGCCCTTGTCCAAGGCAACATGACCGCTTGCCCAGAGATCTGCCTCTTAACTAGTGTGTTATATGTGTTAGACACCTTTGCATCCTTAGAATAGAGCCTACCGTGCTGCAGGTGCTCACTCATTGCAATGAACAGAGGAACCACATACCAAGAAAAGAAAACCATGCTCACCTGGATGAGGGCAACGGGGAAGTTTCTAATGCTACTTAGATTATATTTATCTCAAGCAACTAAGAAAGACTGACAAGGACAGGGTGCCTGGTCATTTAAACCTTTATGCCCAAGTAAATTCGCAGATTCTTAATACTACTAGTACATTTTCTGGTCTTTGAACCAGTATTACGCTTTTTTAGCAAAAGAGAATGGAGAATATCAATGTGCACACAAACTTGTCCCCGATACATACATACATACAATACAGCCATTCTTATTATCTATCATCTGTCTATCTACCTACCTATATCTATATCCATCTGTATTTTGTGCTTCCTTTCAGAGAAATAATTACCTGCTTTTGAAAATGCCAAATCTTCTGATCCCTTTGATAAGCTAAAAAGACAGAACTGTCTCAAATGATAAATAGATAAAAGCTAACAATTAACTTCAATTTGCCCTGAATTCAACAGACTCGTTGTCTAGACAGTCCTAATTTATTTGATTATTGTTCAGCATTCATCTTCACTTTAGATAAATGGATCTCACACAACTTAGGGAATGCAATTACTCCTTAATTCATTATTTGCCCCATTCTTTCACTGAAACTGAAAATACACCAAGGGCACTCCACACTGCTATCCTCAGGTGCTGCACACTAGGATGCACTGTGGTTAGGAAGCAATTTCCAAAATGTTTTATGGAATACTAGTCCTCAAGATGCTCTGGGGAAAAGTATCAATGTTCATGGAAGTTGGGACATATGCTGTTTCCCCTTCTGGGACGTTTATGGTGCACACTGGCATATTAAAGGCTCTGATAAGTCCTGCAGTGAAGAGATTCGTTTAACTTAGCACTTCTCCACCTTTTGCCTTAAAAAAAATTACATCTCAAAAAATACACTTTGGGAAAGCTTGTTTCAGCCCTTAAAATACTGTCAAATATTTACAGTAATAAACTCACCTGGGCAGGGTCCCAAGTGAACAATGCCTAGAGCACAAGCTAAGTGTTGAAGCAAAGCTTTAGTGTAGCTATGGCTTATGTTCTGCTGGCTCTCCTAGTTCTTCCTGTTTATTTCTTAAAGTGGTATTTTTCTTCAACTTTGACGTTCATCACCACCTATGAATGTGTATACTGTACATCACATATTAAATATTTTAAGTTAATTTTCTATTATTCAGTGAAGTGATCTCTGACCAACAGAATTCTTACATAACTGCACATTTGGACTATTGGACTGAATACTCCAAGGAAAATAAAAAGTACAGTCAAACAACGGTTCATACTAAAGTTTTAGAAGCAATGTTCCCAAAGAAGGGAAAAAGCAAAACCCATAAATTTTGCTCAAATCACATAATGAGTGCTCGATCAATATTTATTGAATGAATAAATAAATGAATGAATGAAGAATACATGCAGACATGCAAGAAAAAAGTCTTTCACTTAAGCCACAGCTCACAGCTAACTCATTTAATCTGAAAAAAAAAAAGTCACCTGAAAGGTCATCCTTGTTACATTTCAGAATTTATCCAAAATCCACAGCACTTCTGTGGAATCCACTTCTGTGGATTCAAGCATTATTTCCTCCATGAAACCCTTTCCTGTCTGTCATTTCCTTCTCCCTTTTTGTGCCACCACTGAAGCCCTGAACCAACCTCAAACACCAAGGGCACTTCAGGTTCATGGTTGTAACCCCTGCTACATAGAGGGGTCCTATGCCTCACACGGTCACTGGAGAGACAAATGGACTAACATAAATTAAGAGAACTTAACTCCTCCATTTGGGTCTGAACTTTGTCAGATGCCTTCAATGACCAATGACCTTTATAAAGTAATTACAAATGCATATTAAATTGAAATGTGTATTTAATATCGATGGCTTCAATTCAATACGTAAAATCTGTAAACACCAATCTTAGAAAACTATTTAAAACTCACGTCAACCACCACAGCCTTCCGTTTTCTTCACCAATATTGTCTCCCCAAATTCTTTCTTTTCAAAATATGGCAGGTTCACTGTTATATTTATCATGGTCTTAAGGTAGGAAATGCAGGTGCCTTATTTTTCAGCCTAGATGTCTTGACTGTTTTTATTATTGTCTATTTACATATTCATTACTGGTAACTGTCTAATGACCTAATAAATCCTTTGAATTCTTATTTTTCACCACTTCTGTGAGTCTCAGTATCAGCCCTAAATCTTTATATTATAGGAACAGTGACAATTAAGAGATTTCCATAATATCAGATGTTGGCCTGGTGCAGGGAAAAAAAAGTCTATGCATAAAAATATGCTTTGATTTTTGGTGAAAAGGTCCAATAGCTTTCATCAGATATTCAAAGGGACATTTGCTCCAAAAGGTTAAGAACCACTGATCTAAACTATTCAAATAATTGCTATACATTGTCCTAAAAACACCAGGAATGGACTTTTCTAAAAGGAAATAAATCCTTCATATAAAAGTCATCCATCCTAATAGGGTGCCTAATATTTTTAAATTTAAATGTTCATGAAGCAGGGGAATTTCCTGGTGGTCCAGTGGTTAGGACTCTGAGCTTCCACTGCAGGGTCACAGGTTCTATCCCTGGTCGGGGAACTAAGGTTCTGCAAGCCGGGCGGCCAAAAAAAAAAAAAAAAAATGTTCATGAAGCAGTAACATGCGATGTAATATAGTCTAAAATATGAATTACTGTGAAACAACAGCCACTAGTTTTTAGAGCATCAAGCCTCAAAGTAAAACAATAATAAAAGTTTACTGCAGTTCTATGAATGAGCCTATAAAGCAAGCCTAAGTGAGGCGGGGTATATTCCAAGGTCAAGTTCTGCCACTAAGAATTTTGTGGCATTTGCATTTGACCCTCCTGAGCCTCCGTTTTGGTTCCTTTGAGCTATTATAAGCTGCAATTCTGTGACCCTTGAACATGGTGAATATGTAATTAACTCAACTCTCAAAGCTTATCACCTGGTTTTTATGTTCTTATTGACAGTCTTACCTAATAAATCAACTGAATATTGCTGTAAAGTGGGATTTCTTTCCTTTGGCCTGGCAACAACTAGAAAAGGGCTTTTAAACTAAGGCTCAGAGGAGCCATGGAAAAGGTGTGAATGAGCACCTGTAAGGCAGACCCAGATTCTGATTTAAGTTAGTGTAGGATGTCAGTATGATGGATGACGAAAACCATTTCCAGAATACAACATGGAAGGAAAAAGTGTTGGGGAGAGGGTCCAAAAGAGAAAGCTGAAGAGATAGACCTTTAGGAAGCCAACTATACTGAAAAAGATACTGGACGATATATCATACATAACTTAATCCAACCTCTAATTTTACAGATGACAGAACTGTGGTCCAAAGATTTGAAGCTGCCTTAATTCATAAGACTAGATGACAACATAATAAAGAACAGATTATCCAAAGGAAAACACAAATTGCTGGTAAACTGTAAAACATTTTTCAAATAAAAGGAGAAAGCAGTCCTAACAATCAACTTGTCTCAAACACTTACAACATTTAAAAATATAATGACTTCTTTTGATTTATTTTGTGCAGTTCTAATCACTCAAATTTAAGATGAAAAGTAACTGTCATTATGAAATCTATCTCATACATGCAAATGTAGTCTTCAAACCAGTGCTCATTGGATGTCTACACTCTTGCAAACCCCTGTATGTGACATGAAACTACAATATCACCTCAGTCTTTTTGGGTATACCTGCATCCAAATACTGGCAAGATTTATCATATGTAAAATATGTGTATGTCACACATGTACAAAGATCGTATGACCCAATATTTGCCAATAACAGACTTCCACATTTCCTTTTCTTAATTATTGGTCTCTATGATCCAATTATACTATAGTTATATTATACTTACATAATTATACTATACTTAGATCTATTGGGTTTTGTTTTTTTTCCTTTTTTGGCTGCACCACGTGGCCTGCGGGATCTTAGTTCCCTGACCAGGGATAGAACCCATGCCTCCTGCAGCGGAAGCACGGAGTCTTAACCACTGGACTGCCAGAGAAGTCCCTAGATCTATTGTTAAATATATTTTTCACATTAGCTGAGTATTATGTATAGATAGATTCATATCAATTAGTATTGGCCAAATGTTAAAACTGCCCATTAAATGTCAGATAAACCCCAAAGCTCATTCAACTATGAAGACATCAAAGAATCAGAACCCAAATAAATGTAATTCTTGTATTCTTTCTTCAACATTAAAAGTTAATAAAGTAAAAGAATCCTCGCTTATTTTTGAGAAAACAAAATTAGGGCCAAGAAGTGTTCTGAAAGACAGAAAATTCATGCTTAGCTGGCAGTGAACCTCAGAGTACCTAAATAACCAAGGCACTGAAACTAAGTGGCATATTTTTTAATGTAAGCTTTCCTTAATCACTACAAAACTGTACAGTATGTGTTGCCAAGTTCTGAGTTAAAATGCCTAAAACACTCCTAGCAGAAATGATTCTTCAGGGTGATGTATTTCAGCAAAAAGGGAAACTGTGGTATGTTGTGGACTCGCTGGCAGGATTCAGAACATTAGTCAATCTTCTTGCGAAATGACTTTTCTGTCTCCGATGATGAGAAAGATTCCATCCCAGCTGCTCTTACACAGCACAGTGTTCTGGGCGGCTATGCTCTCAGTTCTTTTAGTGGAGCTCAGCTCGTGGATACAAATATAGGGAGGTTCTATTGCTTAGTCACTATTTGGAAAAAGCTCTCTCTCCAAGACACTTGGAATTTAATTTCAAAAAAACGTGGAAAAATTCTAATCACCCAGGACTATCCAGTGTTATGATGAAAGTGTTTTCACTGTGCCCTGGCTAACTGTGGGGCAGATGTGGCACACTGGGGTAATCTCAGTTAACTACCAGGATCACATCGCTAGAGGCACAGTAGGCAACTGTTTTCCTCCAGTAGAACTCTTGTCATGGGTTTAAATTAAACACTACTCATGTATGGCTTAGGGCCTCCTGACTCCGTATCTGTGCTCCTCCATACTCTCTTGTTCGGTGTGTCTTTTTTCCACTCTCTTATCTCTACCTGTTAAAATCATACTTATCTCTCAAGGTCCTGGCATTTTCTTCAGATTCATAATATTAATATTTCTCTCATTCTATGCATGTCAATTATTTTCTCACTTGATTACTTCTTGCAAGAGGATGGGGCACCTTGTGGGCAAGGACACTTCTTACTCCTCATTATATACCTCTTGCCCCGTGATCTAGCTACTGCCTGGCATACGGTAGAGGCTCCCAAAATGCTTGAACGAGTCCAGGCCCCAGGGCCACCCCTACCCATAATGAGCTGCTTTGAGGGGTACAGAATTCCCTTTCCCTAGATGTGTTCAAAGCTACAGCCAGATAATTACTAAGGAGATGCCGTCGAGAGGACTAAAATCTTACGTGATTGGACTAGACTGTCTTTTAAAAACTCCTTTTGCCCAAAGACTCTGAAGTATGCACTGTCCCCCGGAGGTGGGCGTTTTCCCCCCCTCTTTTCCTTTTATCCTCTCTCCCTAAAGAGAGCTAATTCAGAAATTCTCAGTTAGGAGCAGATTTTAAAATCTTATACCACTGGGTTTCTGTCACTTGTTGTATCTGTATCAGCTTATGAGTAAGAAGTAGCATGTAAAGTCAGTGACTCAACTGCTATATTTAAAATAACATCAAGAAACAGGACATAAAATAAGTTCAAATGGTCAGATATAGATTACAAGCTCCACAAGAGGAGAGAAAAATCAAGAGAACCAGAACGATCAAGGAAAAGAGCGTTAACTGGGTATTGAAGAATGGATAGGATGTAAATGTTCAGAGAGAAGCACTTCTGTGTTAGGAAAAAAACAAAAACAGGGAAGGAATGGAGGGACAAAATAAACATGGTGTAGCACTGAAGACAAGAGAGCAGTGTGACTAAAGCTATGTTAGGGATGGTGGGAAATGCTACTGGTCCAACAAGGTGGGACTAGATATGTGGAGGGGTGGGTGGAGCTTGAGAGGCTGGCAATAGACTATTGAACATCCTGAGCAGAACAAGGTGATGAGAGAAGTATTTAAAAAAAATCAAGTCTGGGATGGACATGAAGGGAGAGCCCAAAGTGTGGCCACTGGGAAGATGGTCATAACCTGGTGAGTTGAAGGGGTTAAGGGTCTGTCCGGGGGATGGGGGAGACACAAGAGAGGAAACAGCCCAAAGGAGGAGTTAGAAGGATCTGTTGATTGGATGTAGAAGATAAAACAGAAGGATGTGTCAAAAATGATGGAAAGGATGGTGGTACCAAGAACAGAGTCAAGGAAGTGAGGAAGAGAAGCTAGGTTGGAGGGCAAGGAGGCTTTTGAACATGTTGAATATGAAGTAAGAATAAGACAGTCAAGTGTGAAATACCCAAGAGCAGATAAGCTATGGGACAGGAGTTGGGAGAAAGTAAAGGATTCAAACTAGAGATTTAAGAGCTTCCTATAGATAAAGGGAAAGGTGAGGCCCTAGAACGAAAAAGAGAGGGAGAGAGTGCATAAGAGACCCAAAGTGATGAATAGCTGAACCTCGAGGCCGTTTCAAAAGTAGAAGGTCGCAAGAATATGGGCACAATGAAAGGAACAGAAAAGGAGCAATCAGTGTGGGATAAAAATTCAGGATCCAATAGTGTCACAGAAGGCATGAAAGAAGTTCCAAAAAGGACTTGGTGATAGATGATGGATGATGGATAAGGGCCAGAGCATGTTGAAGACACCATTATACTACTTACAAATGAGTGCGGGGTGGGGGCTTCCCTTCTCAATTACTAATAGAGTACATAAAATTACTTAATTGGTGAGTGGGAGGAAAAAGGGATTTCGTGGCTGTAAGACATGCTGTTCCATGATTTTTAATGACAAAAGGGAGATACATTAAGATGCTGCTATTCTTTGTGCAGAGATAGTTATAAAAAAATGAAAGATAATTCTGTTCGTATGGACGGCTTTTGAGGAATTGAGGATTTGTACGCTTCTGGGAGCTATTTTGTTATATAATAGGAATAACACTGCAGATGCAAAGTATTGGCCATATATTATAAGCATGTGGGTAACATATTAAAATGTGCCAGTTCTGACAGAAGAAATATCCAAAAGCATTTAAAACTGGTATGGGGACTATTAAGTAATTCATGGGATACCGCTAAGCACACACAAACATGAGGTGTTTCTGAGCTCGAGAACCCTTGGGAAGTAATGCCTCTCACCTGCTCGTGAAACACCCAGTCTGTGTGCAGGGTTTATCCTAAGCCAGACTTGCATCTACTTTCATTTTAGTTGTGAACCATCTGGCAAGACACCACAGCCAGGGAGCAACGTTTCTGGTCAGTTTGGGTGTTAAAATCAAATCTGACTGATAAGAGATGATATTAAAGGAATCCCAGTGCCTTTTCCACTGCCACTGATGAAGTGGAAGTTGGGTTCTGGAATAGGAGTGTGAACTACCGTGCAAGAAATGCTCTCTTCTTCCCCCAAGGGGAAATGAACAAATTAATAATTAATAGTGACCGTGGAAAGATCCAGGTTTTGAGGAACCTGAAGCTTATATAATTTGGGTGCCCTCTTCAAGAAAAAAAAAAAAAAGAATGCAAAAAGACAAATACAAGATCCAGTATGAAACTGGTTATTTATTTAGAATGAGAACCAGAAGGGACCTGCAGTTGTAAGGCCATATAGCATAAGCATCATCAGCTACATGGTAAATCCAATTCTGCTCACGACCAACTACTTGGAGGAAAGTGTGGAAAGGGAGAAAGAGCCAGTCATCAGGCAGAGAAAAAGTAACAGACAAAATGCTCCTTAAGGAATACTGGAACACAGAATAAGAAAAAGACAAGAATAAAATCCCAGAAAGAACCTTGAATTGTGAAATATGAATGGTATAGAGATGGGAATAGAGACAGAACTCCTAATCAATTTACACAACACATTATCATCATGTTTATTTTCCAGTGACGAACAATCACATTGCTTCTAGGAGGTTCGCATACAAGAACTAGGCTTTTAGAAACACCAGTCCACTTCATTGCAGGCAGTCAACAAGTGTTTGTTGAATGAATAAATAAGCTAATAAATGAATGAAGGGAAACAAGAGAAATACTTCTTTTTCGTACTCTCCACCAGGATCTGCTTTCCTGATGCTCCCACATACATGCATGTTTTTGTTGGCACTGGCTGGAGTTGTCAAAGCAACAGCTCATGCCAATCTCTTCTCTGGTGATTAAGACCGTTATCCAAAACAGGCCAAGTCAAAAGCTATCTTCACCCAAAAGAGTCTCCTCAAAAGGATTATACATAAAAATGGCTACTTTGGGGCACTCTACTTACTCCCTCCCACCTTATTTTTCCCTCTTTCTAAATTAGATCCTGCAGGTATATTTCAGAAATGGTTAACATTCTCCCAGGTTGTGGACAGACTAGTGTGGGGCTCTAGCTAGAGCTGAAACACAATTCCTAAATTTCAGACATTTTACCAATTATGACAACATAAGTGACAAATTTAATATATCAGTCATGATGAGGTTTCCAGGAAGATCTGGGAAAGCCTTATGCATCACTCAGCTGGTCAGCTACAAACCCAAGCCAGGACCAGAGGAACCCAGGCTTGCCAGCTGGCTCATCACAGGGCAAGATTCAGACAGTGGGGAAAGACACAAACAGGACATTCCCTTATCTGCCCTCAGCCCCTGCTTCACAGAGAGATTCCCTTTGGATAATAAATGCCCTACACTTTCTGCAAGTTCTAAAAAAAAAAGGCTGGAGTAGGTGAAAACTAAGAGCCCACCCCTCTCCCCCCGCCCCCACGTTTGTTTGTTTTTTTTTAAAAAAACCTTTTCCTAAAAGATTCTTCCTCCTTCCTCTCCAGTTACCAAATTTTCTAAGGAAAAGCGCTTTGAGAAGAGCAGGACGGGAATAACACTCAATACTACCAAAATCCGTAGACTGATGTTCTGTTTAGGGCAAAGGGCGTGAAATCAGTAAGGCAAAGCAGCTACCTCAGGAATTAGGAGTGAGGGTCTTAAATGGGAGAAAATCATTGCCACTTCCCCGGTTAGGTGATTTGACATCTGCAGAGTTACCTCCGTTTCTAGGTTTTGTAAAATAGGGACGAATAAAGTACCCACCTTACAGGACAGCTGAGGATTGAGAAAATCCACGTAAACTGCTAAATATAACTGCACGGCAAGAGCTAATTAAATGTTAGTATTTCATAGTAGTAGTAAAATTATTGTGCCTGCCTCCCCCAGTTCACACCACCAGCAAACCCGGCTCAACCCCACCCCCTCCTCGCAGGATCCCGGGCCCGGCCACCGTTGCACTCTCGCATGCACAAGGGAGACCCCCACCAAACGCCACCTTGCGGCTGCAAGTCCCTCACCCCAGGCCGGCCAGGGTCCCTCAGGCTAGCGCTACGGTCCACACTGACCTGAGATGCCGCCTCCTATCACGACTACGTCGAACATGTGTCCCGCTCTATTCGCCTTCTCCTGACTCTCCATGCTCTGGTCGAGGCTCTCCCGGGTCGTGGGTAGAGGAGTGGGGCTGGCCAAGGGCGGAGCGGACTTTTCTACCGACTCTAGGGGGGAGCCCGAGGGCGGAGCCGATTCCTCCACCGATACCCGGGCGGAGCCGGGCGCTGAGGGCGGAGCGGACCCTGGTACTGGTACTCCCGGGGAACCCGGGGGCGGAGCCGATTTTTCCACCGATGTTCGGGGGTAACCTAGCTCTGAGAGCTGGGTGGACTCTTGTGTCGACACTCGGGAGGAGTCCGAAAGCGGGGTAGATCCTCGTACCGACCTCTCGGGGGTGCTGAGAACCGAGGTCGGGGCAGACCCTTGTACCGATTCTCGGGAAGAGTCCAAGAGCAGGGCAGATCTTGGTGCAGATAGCCGGAGGGAGTCGGGCATGGAGACCTGGCTGGACTCTTGTACTGACAGTTGGGGGGAGCTACTGGGTGTAGGAGGTCCTTGTACCGAACCCCAGGGGAAGCCGGATACTGAGGGCGGGGTGAACCCAAGTAGTGACACTTGGGGAGTGTTACTGGGTTGTGGAGGTGCCCGTATTTTGAGGAAGCTGGGCATCGAGGGCGAGATGGATTCTTGTACCGACCCTCGGAGGGAGTTCTTGGTTGTAGAAGTTCCTGGTACTGATACCCGGGTGGAGTCGGGTACTGAGGGTGGGGCGGACTGACGTCGGGACAATCGGGGGGATACTGAGGGCGGGACAGATCCTTGTATAGATGCCCGGGGGTTGCTGGTGTCCGAGTTAGAGGCTGGGACGGCTCCGTCCGAGGTGGTCGAGCGGGTTGCAGGCATAGGGATCCGGTCGGTCTGGAGGCGGGCGCCAAAGCCCCAGAGGCCAACCTCGGTGTCTGTGTCAGTTCTTAGGCCAGGAGCGTGGCTGAGTTGGGAGGGCGCGCTGTGTCTCCGGGAGCACCCCGCGTCCGCTGCGGACGCGTTCGACAGGGGGTTGGAAAACTGACGGGAGACGGTCTGCCACTCTGAATGGATGCTCCACATGGGCGTAGAGGACGAGGCCGCGCACAAGGCGGAGGCCGGGTTCGAGATCGGCGCAGCGGGGTCCTCGACTCTGGGAGCGCGCTGTGCCTCGCGCCCGCTCCCGCCGCCGCCACCGCCGCCGCAGCTGAAGGAGGCCGCTGAGTTGTGTGCGCTCATTGTTCTGGAGCGCGCGCGGGGGGCGGGCCTGGGGGGCGATGTTCTGCTCTCCTCCGCCCCTCCCTCACGGGCGCGCGTCTCTCCCGCCCAAACTGGCCCGGATCCTCACCCTCGGAGACCCGCCCCGAAAGCCGGGCCCACTGCGGGGTGGGAAGACGAGGCGCTGAAGCGGCCTGGCTCCGCTTTCCCCGCCTGTACGCGGCGCGCGCGCGCGCGCGGGGAACCCTCCCGCCAGGTGCGGCCTGGCGACGCCACCGAAATAGGGGGTGTGGCCTGGCGAGAGCGTGGGCGTGGCCACATGGGGGTTTCAACCTGGTGCTTTTATTCTTACGCTTTAACTAAAAGGGGAGGACTGAGCGGGGGTAGGGGGGTGAGCTTAGGGAAGCGGGTACTGAAGGAAGCGGACCTAGAAAAAGTGGTCGCAGGGCCTCCCCCCCCCACCTGGTTTGGCTCTTTTGTGACGTCACAAGGAGCCTGTGAGGTCTGCGCAGTCGCACTCCCTCCCTCGGGAGGGGGTTGGGGTGGGAACTGCCCCCAGGGGGAGACTTTGCAGTTATTGGTTCTCTATGGGGGTTTTCAAGCTGAAGTTCTTAACCAAAATCGAAGCAAGTAGGCGAGAAAATTAAGAACTCAGCTATCACAGATTAAGTGGGACCTGCAGTTTAAAAGCGAAGGTCAATGGATGACTAAGGTGCAGAACCAAATAAACACGTGTTTTCCCATCCTACTGAAAAGAGGACTATTTAGTGCGTGTATTTTATTGTGCAGTCAGCCTCTAGTCTTGCTAGTTTTATCCCTTCCTTAAATTTCCACCTTATCCTCCTAGAGCTGAATTTGTCATCACTAGAGCCCTCAAAAAGATGTAATTTTGACATGAATTCAGAGTAAGTGTTGAGAACTCTAGGAAGTTAACTAGTATCCATTCCCACTTACAAACATTTCTCTTGCTCATCTGCCCACCTCCCCCCTCCATTTGTATCAAATAGTATCTTGTTGAAGAAACTGTAAAGAAATACAGATTTAGTTTTTTCTTTATCCAATTTTAATAGCTTTTACTTTCTAGCAAAGGAGTTGAGACTTATGACTAAATTGTCTTAGACTTTGAAGCAAAGAAAGAGGAAATAAAGAATTCAGCCCTTTCTAATGTGATTCTGTCCAACTTTTTCATTAGTCCCATTGCTTTATTTTCATTCAAATATTTGATTTCATACTACGTGCTAGGCACAGGGCAAGGTACTTGGGATACACATGTGACACAAGACAGCTGGAGACCTTCAGTGACATACAGCCTACTAGAGGAGCTGTAGAGGAAATAAACCACTTGCTTGGTGTGTCAATTCAAACTCTGATAAATATTATTTTGGAAAGGTCCATAGTGATAAAGTGTTCGGGCGTCTAGACCATTCTGGAAGTTAACTTTGGGAGGGGGGGTATGTAAAAATGTCCTAGAAAGAGAGAACAATGTGGATGGAGGCCCTGTGGTAGAAAGAAACATAGTTCATTGGAGCAGCTGAAAGGCAACCCATGGAGCTATGGCAAGGGGACAAGCGCGGGAGGCAAAGCTGCTGAGATCAGCTGGGCCAAAGTGAGATCCTCAGTCTGTATTCTAAAGCAGTAGGAGTTCAGCTAGAGATAAAAATGTAGGACTCTTATTAAATAAATAATGGATGGAATAGATGGGCAGAAATGTGAGTATTTTCTCTCTTCATTTTACTTGTTTGTATTGTATATTTTATCTTTTGTAATAAAAACAGTACAAGTTACTTTAAGATAGATATATAAATAATTGTGACATATCCTACAAGTATTATTTCCTCCCTTTGAGACCTTGGGCAAATTACTTAACTTCTCTGTGCCTATCTCCTCAACTGTAGAATCTCTTAAGTTGTTGTATCATTCAAGGTTCCAGCAGAAAATGGCACACCTCATTTGAAGAGACTAGCACAAAGGAAGTATTTTAAAAGATGTGGGAAGGGAATTCCCTTGCAGTCCAGTGGTTAGGACTCCGAGATTTCACTGCCGAGGGCCCGGGTTCAATCCCTGGTTGGGGAACTAAGATCCCACAAGTGGCACAGTGTGGCCAAAAAATAAATAAATAAAAATAAAAAGATATGGGAAGATGGAGAGAAACCACAAGGAATCGTGCAGTACCCGCAGGCTGGTGACAGCAAGAAGGGGAGAGAGCAGTAATCAGAACCTGGTGGCAGAGGTGTTTAGAAAGGGCTACCTGACACTAGCCGTGGCCTTTAGTTCAGAAAGGCAGTCAGTCCACAGGAAACCCAGAGAGAGGGAACCAGGACATATAACACCCAACCTCCCTCTCCTCCCTCCCTCCAACAATCTCCTGCTAGTCCTCGCCATTGACCCAAGCCAATCAGAAGCTAGAAGGCAAAGAAGCCTGTTGATGCAGTCCAGACAGGTCAGCCTTCAGGGAACATAACAGGTTAGAGAAAAGTGGTGGGTACACCTGGAAGGGCCAAGAGAATCTCTGTAGTGAGGTTTCAATGAGCAAATGAATATAAAATACTTGGATAATTACTCAATACTTACCCACATTTTAATTTCTAAAAACTACACTATATTCATGTCACGGACTGTTATTTACTTAACCATTATCCTCTTACATTAAGCATTTAGTACTTTCCATTTTTTATATAATACATAACATGGGGTTGAACATTTTTGTGCATAAAATATTGTACATATTTCTTAGAATTTCCTTGAGATAGAATCCTAAAAGTAGAATTACGGGTAAGAGAGTGGTGGCATCTTTAAAGCTCTTTGATTGAAATTACCAAATTTCTTGCCCAAGAGATCGTCCAGATTTATACCTCATCAGCAATGTCAAAGAATGGCTGTCTTCTTACCACCTCAACTCCAACATTAAGCGAGTTAACTTTTTAACCTCTAACTTGAAAGCTGAAAGTCAACATGGTATTGCTATTCTAATCAGTGTTTCTTTGGTTATTAATAAAACACTTTCTTCACATATTTAATAGCCATTTCAATTTCTTCTGTAGTAGATGATCAATTCCTGTCTTTCTGTAGTTGATTTCTGTAAGTGCTTTATATAATAACGTATTAACCACTTGCTTGGTATTTTCACTGCAGCTAGCTTTTACAACTTATATTTTAGTATTGTTTATGGCATTTTACATATGCAAAAATTTTAAATGTATGTGAGTCTATCTATTCTTTAGTGACTTCTTCCATTGCTTTTAAACAAATTTTATTTATTTATTTATATTTATTTATTTATTTTTGGCTACACCACTGGCTTGCAGGATCTCAGTTCCCCAACCCGGAATTGAACCCTGGCCATGACAGGGAAAGTGCCGAATGCTAACCACTAGACCACCAGGGAACTCCCTTCCGTTGCTTTTTTTTTTTTTAATTTATTATTTATTTATTATTTTTATTTTTGGCTGTGTTGGGTCTTCGTTTCTGTGTGAGGGCTTTCTCCAGTTGCGGCGAGTGGGGGCCACTCTTCATCGCGGTGCGCGGGCCTCTCACTATCGCGGCCTCTCTTGTTGCGGCGCAGAGGCTCCAGACGCGCAGGCTCAGTAGTTGTGGCTCACGGGCCCAGTTGCTCCGCGGCATGTGGGATCTTCCCAGACCAGGGCTCGAACCCGTGTCCCCTGCATTGGCAGGCAGATTCTCAACCACTGCGCCACCAGGGAAGCCCCCTTCTGTTGCTTTTAAACTTAGAGAGCTGAAGGGATAAAATCTATGTTTTCTTTGGTTTTTTGACGGTTTGATATTTTAAAACTGAATTATTTAATCCTAATCTATTGGTGTGTATTTTGTTATGTGCTGTAAGGTGAGGTTCTAAATAACACCCCTTCCCTCCCCCAAACACACAAATAGTTAATCAATCATAACAAAACTATCTGTTGAAGAATCCTTGCCTTCTCCACTGATTTGTTTTACCTCATATAACACATATACTGAGATCTGGTTTTGAACTCTTTCTTTTGTTATATTGACCTGCTTATTTTGCCACATTGCCATCAATGCCACATTGATTTACTTATTGTTGCTTTATAGTAGGTTTTACCAGAAGGAAGGATTAATCCCTTCCCAATGCTCTTCCTTACAAATTATTTACTATATTCTTATATATTCTTTCTATTAATATATTCTTATATATTTAAATGAATTTTAGAATCATTTCATCAATTAAAAACTCTTTTGGTGGGACTTCCCTGGTGGCACAGGGTTTTTTTTTTTTAAATTTTATTTATTTATTTATTTATTTATTTGTGGCTGTGTTGGGTCTTCGTTTCTGTGCGAGGGCTTTCTCTAGTTGCGGCAAGTGGGGGCCACTCTTCATCGTGGTGCGCAGGCCTCTCACTATCGTGGCCTCTCTTGTTGCAGAGCACAGGCTCCAGACGCGCAGGCTCAGCAATTGTGGCTCACGGGCCTAGTCACTCCGCGGCATGTGGGATGTGGGATCTTCTCAGACCAGGGCTCGAACCCATGTCTCCTGCATTGGCAGGCAGATTCTCATGCACTGCGCCACCAGGGAAGCCCTTATCAGGTAATTTCTGATTGACTAGTTTAAGATTCCATTTCTAGGAGAGCTGAAATTGTAATTAAGTCTCAGTATGATGACGTGGGGCTTAGCATAAGTGATCCCATTTGGGACTTGTTGTATTGTTTTTAACAAAATGAAAGAAGATCACTGTGATTATCTTTGTGGAAGAGACAGTTAGTTATCCCCCAATATCCGTTTTCCATTTCTTCCTTAGAAATAGAATCCACAGTTTTTGCTGCCCAGAATAAAGACTATAATTTCCCAGCCTCCCTTATAGCTAAGCGTGACTAAGTTCTGGCAAATAGATATAATTGGAAATATCATGTGAAACTCCCAGGACGTTTTCTTAAAGGGAGGGATTGTTCCCTCATCTTTCCTTCCTGTTACCTGGAATATAGACATGAAGGCTGGAATTCACATTGTTATCTGGGACCATGAGATAAAAGGAGGCTGGCAGAGTAGTAAGATGTAAGGAGTATGTACATTTCTAGACTTTTTTAAAATATAAATTTACTTTATTTATTTTTGGCTGCATTGGGTCTTCGTTGCTGCACGTGAGCTTTCTCTAGTTGCGGCGAGTGGGGGCTACTCTTCATTGCGGTGCACGGGCTTCTCATGGCAGTGGCTTCTCTTGTTGCGGAGCATGGGCTCTAGGCGTGTGGGCTTCAGTAGATGTGGCACACGGGCTCAGTAGTTGTGGCTTGTGGGCTCTAGAGCACAGGCTCAGTAGTTGTGGTGCAAGGGCTTAGTTGCTCCACAGCATGTAGGATCTTCCTGGACCAGGGCTTGAACCCGTGTCCCCTGCATTGGCAGGAGGATTCTTAACCACTGCGCCACCAGGGAAGTCCCTTCCAGACTTCTTTACATGAGAGATACACTTCTTTTTGTTTAAGCCATTATTATTTAGAGTTTTCAGTCACAAGCAGCTGAGTTTAATCCTTCTGATATAGTTCTTTAAATGAATGCGGAACAGTAAATATGTGTCTACTGTTGCCCCGCTCAAAAAGGATACTCCCAACTGTTTCTGTTTAGGTCCACCTTACCAGGGGCAAAGATTCTCCTTTCTTGCCTCCCATCCCCACCTTTTGATCAAGGATGGGGTGGAAAAGGAAACTTATAAACGTCCAATATTGTTGAAAGTTGTTTGTCTGGAGGTTATCAGTTGGAAGGCGAGGGGGAGGAGGATCCCTTTTACTTAGCACTCTGGTTATAGTGGCAGAAAATTCATTCCTCCCATTCTTCAGTCCTTCTTCCATTTGAGCCTCTACTTTGCCATCTCTTTCCACTTTGCCTAAACTCTGTCTCATCTAATCTCTGGGAGAGGAAAAGCTGGCACACACATTTCTGAGACTCTTCATTGACACAAAAGTTAGAAGTTTCTCTGAATATTGTTTTAAAAATATTTTATTTATTTATTTATTTTTGGCTGCATCAGGTCTTAGTTGCATCACTCGGGATCTTCTTTCGGCAGGCGGGCTCTTCGTTGCGGCATGCGGGCTCCAGAACGCATAGGCTCTGTAGTTTGTGGCACATGGGCTTAGTTGCCCCAAGGTATGTGGGATCTTAGTTCCCCGACCAGGGATCAAACCCATGTCCCCTGCATTGGAAGGCGGATTCTTAACCACTGGACAACCAGGGAAGTTCCGAATAGTTTTAGTGTATCTTTTTTTTGTTTTGTTTTGTTTTTTGTTTTGTTTATTTATTTGGCTGTGTCGGGTCTTAGTTGCGGCACAGGGGATCTTGGTTGAGGCATCTTTCATTGCAGCACACGAACTTCTCTCTAGTTGTGGCACGTGGATTTTTCTCTCTCTAGTTGTGGTGTGCGGGCTCCAGAGCACATGGGCTCTGTAGTTTGTGGCACACGGGCTCTCTTGTTGAGGTGCGTGGGCTTAGTTGCCCCGTGGCATGTGGGATTTTAGTTCCCCTACCAGGAATCGAACCCGTGTCCCCTGCATGGGTAGGCGGATTCTGTACCACTGGACCACCAGGGAAGTCCCTTAATGTATCTTTATTTCATCTACAGTGTAGACTGGAGGAGTGAAATTGGCCCTGAGTGTATCAGTGAGAGCAGAGGGGGCAGGGAAAATCATAGAACACAATCAGAATAATACTTTGAGATATAGCCCCACTGTGGGAAGGAACCACACTGATTATCATGGTAATAACCAGAGACGGTATCACTGAGATAGGACATATGTGGACCGAATGAAATTCTCAGAAGAGTGTACCACATACAAGAAGAAATAGAAACGTTTGTGGTTGAGTATCTTAATAAGTGACAGGTGACTTAAGTTCAGAGTGGGGCATTGAATGTAGAGCCATGAGATAGGAACTAACTATGTCATCTCAGCTGGTCAAAGGCTGAAGTTAAGTTTCTATCCTCAGACCACAAGAGCTGCTGGCCCCTTTAAAGAGGTTCTTGTGTGCAGTGACAGAAGATCAGGGAAAGGTAAGTCTTTCCAAGCACATCAACATCAGTTCTTTCCCAGACTTCTGGTCAGCAATGATATTGAATCAAGCCCTTTGGATAATTTTTTTAATGCCGTCTCTGGCTGTCTGCATCAATAGCCCCTAGAGGGGCCGTGTCTGACATTTATAAACGTGTTTACTCTTCCCTTCACCTAAATAGACGAAGAGTCAGAGAACCCTCTGAATCACGTGGCTCTAGGCAATTTGAAGTCCACGCTCTTTAAATCATTCCTTTAACTTTCAATATTTCAAGACAGAATTTGAACAAGATGATTAAAACAACAACAACAACAACAAACAAACAGGCAGTGCTCTCCTTTGAGCGGATGAACAATTAAGCTCAAATCAGCCTCACTTAAGAGATGCAGCTCCAGGCATTTCCACTGACTGGGACCAGGAAGGCAATGTAAAATGGTAAGGTAAACAAACAATTATCTCTACAATTTGATCAATATGGAAGTGGAACGACAGGCAAACAAGACGTTCCTTAGAAGCATCATCTTAAGAGGGACTTGAATTATAAACCATATAACTGCTTTCAATTTCCTCAACTTGTTCTTTTGTATAAATACTGTTCAAAAAAGCTGAGGCCGTGTGCTGGTTAGTTAGTCTCCATTTCTCCCTTCTCCACTGTGATTTTCCACCCTTCTCTGCCCTGCTCTGATTCCCATGGAATACATGGCCTGGGCACCCCTGCCTTTTAGCTTCTGGTTGGGTTGGGCCATAGGAGTGGGGGTTGCCAAGAGAGTGAAGGGCAGGAGAGAAAGTTCAGGGTGTTTATTCCATCAACATCAACATCTCTGCCCCCCCCCCGTACCCCCCGCACCACCCCCCCCCCCGCAAGTTGTGTGAGGTCATGGCCATGGTTGCCTCCCTCTAACTCCTTCTGTCCTGCCATCTTTTTTTTTAAAATGTATTTGTTTTCCTAGTTTATTTTTATAAGAAAATTTACTAAACTCAAGCATCAAAAGCAGCTGGGATTTTACTTATTTATGGGAAATATATTTGTACAAGGGAAAAAAATTAACCCAGTCGTCTAATTATTATGATTTCCCATGAGAACATTACTTATGACTTTGTGTGATGACTTTGAGTCTGGGCAGAGTGGGACTAAGGAACTGATTCTCCAATGACAACATTAACAACCCTACCATCAATCTGCCTCATAATCCCGGCCCCAGTAACAGACTTTAATCCATACATTAAACAGATTTGCCAGCGTGTCAAAAAGAACCTCTATTCTGTTTATAACAGTGTCTTACGCTCTCATGCTTTCTTGCCAGATGCCTTTAGAGCAGGTGCTTTCTGGGCTGGAGCTTTCTGACCCTTCTGAGCCTTTGGAGGAGGTGCTGCCTTCTGGCCTGCAGCTTTCTGGGCAGGAACCTTCTGGGCTGGAGCCTTCTTACCCGTAGCGGTCATCTTTTTTGCTGGAACCTTCGCAGCAGCTGCCGTAGCTGCCCCCTTAGCAGCAAGTGCTTTCTTGGGAGAAGCCTTCAGGAGAGCTGCCTTTTGAAGTTTCTTAACTTGAAGCTTGATTAGTCTGTTCCTCATTTTCCTTGCCTTCATGACTTTATAACGATCAAAATCTGTCATCTTGGCTTTCTTTTCTCTGGCTTCAATCTTCTTGGCCCACCTTGTGGCTGCGCACTTTGCATTGATATCTGCCTTCTCCCAGGCTTCTCGGACATACTTCTGGCGGGCACCGTGTGGGAACCTGAGGATGAAGTCAGTGAGCTGCATGCATTTGAAAGGCATAGCCTGTCTCCTTACTTGAGTGCAAGGTCCATCCACCAAAGCCCTGTTCTGATCAATAACATCTACAATCGCAACCAGCCTCCCGGCATGAGGCCCAAAGGAGACGTAGGCCACCCAGCCAACCTCCACGAAGCACCTGAACACCATATTGGCGGCGTTCGGCGAAAAGCTGTCCTGCCATCTTTCACAGCTTCAGCTCTCAGCTGGGATCCCTTAACACTGTTTCTTCCCCATGCCCATTCAAGCCAAGTAATGGCTCTCCATCATTGCTAGTCCCTGCGTGCTTTAGCATTCCTTGTTGGTTCCCTTAATCCAGCTCATACTTTTGTA
Organism: Balaenoptera borealis; assembly: GCF_965194805.1. Taxonomy (NCBI): domain Eukaryota; kingdom Metazoa; phylum Chordata; class Mammalia; order Artiodactyla; family Balaenopteridae; genus Balaenoptera; species Balaenoptera borealis. The sequence continues at coordinate 39,057,394 of NC_138881.1, read as the reverse complement.
AATGCTCCCTTCTTAAAAAGTCTATTCAAAAATCCCATCTGAATTTGTCATGTGTTTCTGATCAGGATCCTGATTAATGGTCAACTGCATCAGTGACTCTCTGATAAGCGAGACTTTGGAGCTATGTTTACTTCTGTGTTCTATTTGTGAACGAGTGCCTTAAAATATTTCAAAAATGAGGTTGTAATCCCAGTGTATATGCATGGTGAGTATACCATTCTAAATTTGCTGAGCTGGAAAGGAATGTTTAAAAAGAGAAGGTGTGACCTGATATCTGTTATCAGTCACCACGATCCTATGTGTGGAGGTGAAAGTTCTTTAGAACAGTTTGGATTGGTAAGTATGAGCATGAGTCAGCCTCATTATTTTCAATTGCTTCATGTTCCAAATTAAAAAAAAAAACTGGAGTTAACAGCTCTTGCTACAAGTACAGAGCACCTGTGTCCACGGAAATCCTTTCAGTTTACATCTGTGATACATTAAGATAAATTTTTAAAAAAAATTTAATTTTAATTTTAAATTTTTAAAAAATTAAAAAAATTTCCTGAGGTAACTAAAATCTGAAATGGTGATTATTATAATAATTTATTTAGTTAATTTATTTATTTTTGGCTGCGTTGGGTCTTTGTTGCTGTGCGCGGGCTTTCTCTAGTTTCAGCGAGCGGGGGCTACTCTTTGTTGCTGTGCGCGGGCTTCTCATTGCGGTGGCTTCTCTTGTTGCGGAGCACGGGCTCTAGAGCGCAGGCTCAGTAGTTGTGCTGCGCAGGCTCAGTAGTTGTGCTGCACGGGCTTAGTTGCTCCGTGGCATGTGGGATCCTCCCAGACCAGGGATTGAACCCGTGTCCCCTGCATTGGCAGGTGGATTCTTAACCACCACGCCACCAGGGAAGCCCCTCAGTCATTATTTTTTGAATGATCAGAACAGATGTTTGGCTTCTGCTGAGTCTAGGAGGGAGTAAATTCCATGGATAATGCTCCCAGGAACACTGTCCCTGGGGACAGAGAAATCCATTCTCTATTACTTTTCCTGTTCCCATCAAAGGGTAACAGAACATGCCACACCAAAATGTCACTTTGGCATAAAGATTATTTTGATCCGGAGGCAAATGGGAATCAACAGAAGCAAAATGAAGCCTTCCAGAGCTTTCCCTATCTAAATAAAAGCAGACACTTCTGAGAAATGAGGACTGCCATAAATCCCCTCTCCCAGGAGAGTTTTATGGTCATGAAGAAGATGGAAAGTCAGCACCAAAATGGAACCCCCACAAATAACCCTTACCTTCCATTAGTTTCTGCCCTGTATTTACCTTCCAACAGCTTGCTACCCTGGGAAGCTTAAAACCCTGTTTCTTTGTCTTGTCAAATCTCTGCAAATTTATTGTTCTGTTCTTAAGGGACTATATAAGCCCAAGTTTTAACCACTCCTCGAGTTTCTCATTGCTGAGTGCTCCCATGTGCATGCATGATGCACATGTTAATAAATTCTGCTTATTTTTTCTTATTCATCTGTCTTAGTCTATTTTATAGGGCCTCATCTGGAGAACCCAAGATGGGTAGAGGAAAAAGAGTCTTTTCTTTCCCTACACCATTTTGGAAACCTCACTTGCCTGCAATCGAGGAGCAAAGGACAAAACTACCACGTTTGATAGGTCAAAGTCATGGTTTGCTTATAAATACCTGATGCCCCAGCAGAAACAGCAAGCAGCCCTTTGAACACTTAGACTAAAATTTTTTTCTGCCCTATTATCTTTGGGCTACATGGAGTTACCACTGCAGGCAAGTTTCCAGTTGTTCCAACAGGACTGCTTCCACCTTGAACTCTTATCAACAACTTAGATTGTGTATTCATTTCTATTTGCATTGTTCAGCTTCCCAAGGGGATTGCATACTTCCATATGACAGGAGCTGTCTGAGTTTCATGCCAGTAATTATACTTACATAGGTTGGCACATGCTCACCATCATCACTGAAGTTATTTCTGAATGATAGTCCACGCAAGCCATTAGCAATCATCCTTGACTTATATACGTATCACTATTGAAACGTTAACACTTCAATTTTTAAAATACTGGTATTTGGTGAATTCCAAGCAAGATCAGTAGTCTAGTTAATCATATTGCCAATGTCAATTTCCTGTTTGGCCCTCCACTCACCTGCCCCACTCTCCACCTCCTACACATACATTCTATGTACCAGCAAGAGCAGCAAAATGTTTCATAATGTCACCCCTTTATTTGTGCTGCAACCTGGGCTCCATTCTCCCTCTGTATAAATTTCTGCCTGGATGATCTCATTTGTTCTTTTAGGCTGAATTAATCATTATCTCCTTATGAAGCTGTATCTATCAATAAATGTTGTAGAGTCCCATTTGCTTCAAGGGTCTGCCTTTCTAAGCAATCCAGTTTCCTTTCTTTTCCCCTACCCCCAAATAATCAAACTTAGGGTTTTTCTTCCCTTCCTCTCATTTCTTTTTGTATTGTTTGTCTTTCTCATCATCTTCTTGCCTGTTTCACGCTTGCCACTGTCCATGTCAGAACTTTTAGCTGTGAACCTATTCTTTCTGTTTTGTCATTATAAACAAGATCCAAAGCTCATTCTCGTCATGTTATCTCAAAGTCATTTTCCAAAAGGATCCAGAGAATATTTAGGGTGAAACAACAGTTCCAAAGCAGCCTCAGAGGGAAGATATATTCAGTAGGATTAATCCCTTGCTTCGAGGAAGAAGACAGATCCAATATTCCTAACTTGTTTAGGATATCTGCTTCCTTGGCTGGCACATTCAATCAGGGATAGCAGACCCCCAGGCTTCTGGCCTTTCTTTGCTATCACTCTCTCTCTTTCTTTCTCTCTCTCTACTTGGCTCTTACCCAAGTGAAATGTAAAATCTTTCAATTGGGTTTAAGTTTTAAATACTAATGGATGCTTGGGGAAATTGGCCATGGGTGGAGTTTTATGAAAAGAAGAGATTCTGCAGGATGATATGTGTCCTCACATTCACTTCCTAGCCACCTTTCCTTGCCTACAGAATAGGCTGCAATTTGTTAGGTGAGTGCCTGCTGTGTGTTCTAGGGGCCTTTTAATTTTTTATATCCCTCTCCCTTGGATGGAGGAAGTTTAGATTATATTGGAGCCAGGATTTTATTTGCTCAGTATTCTACTTTGCTCTCCCCAAACCTCTGAGGGAGAGATTGTTATTGTTGATATTTTAATAGAATATCTCTATCTCTCCCAGGGGTATTATTACATAGCTGATGACCCAGTGACTAGAAAGTCACTAAGTAACTGTCCCTTCCAGAAGATTCTTCCAGCTCTGCTGCTGGTCCTAATGTAGCTTTCCAAGCAATTCTTTAAAAGACAGGATGTATAAATTTTATATCCCTTTTTAAAGAAATTCAGTCATCATATCTTATTGTTTTTTTACAACCTTTGTTCTACTGAATATTATTCCTTTTATTATTTATTCATTTATTTATTTATTTTTATTTGTTTTTGGCTGCACTGTGCTGCTTGCAGGATCTGGGGCCACGTCAGTGGAAGCACCAAGTCCTAACCACTGGACCACCAGGGAACTCCCAATTTTTAAGGGCTTTATTGAGGTATTATTGACATACAACAAACTGCACGGATTTAAAGAGTATAATTTCATACGTTTTCACATATGTATACACACCTGAAACCATCACCACACTTAAGAAAATGAACATATCCATCAGCCCCCAAAGTTTCCTTGAGCCACTTTGCCATCCTTCTCTCCTGCCCCTGCCAACTCCTAATTCCTAGGCAGCCATCGATCTGCCTTCTGTCACTGTACATTAGTTTGCATTTTCTAGAATGTTGGATACACGGACTCAAAATAGAATGTATTCTTTTTTATCTGGCTTCATTCAGCATATTATTTTGAAATCCATCCATGTTATTATGTATATCAACAGTTCATTCTTTATTGCTGATAGGGGGTATCTGTAGATATTGGACAATTGTAGATGTACCACAATTTCCTTATCCACCCACCTCCTGATGGACATTTGGGTTGATTCTAGTTTTTGGTTATTACAGATGGAGCTGCTATGAACATTCATGTGCAAGACTTTGTATAGTTTTATACTTTCATTTCTCTTGGATAAAACCTTCAGGTGGAATGGCTGTATTGTACAGTGGGAATATGTTCAACTTTTTAAGAAACTGTCAAACAGTTTTCCAAGTGGTTGTACTATCTTACATCCCTACCAGCAATGTACAAGAGTTCCAGTTCCTCCACATCTTTGCTATATTCTGTTGAATACTGAGTGTTGTCTTGACAAAATGGACTTGCTCTAATTATACCTAAGGAGAAAGTCAGGGTTTTTTTTGTTTTTTGTTTTTTGGATGTGCTGCGCACCTTGTGGGATCCCACCTCCCTGACCAGGGACTGAACCCAGACCCTCCTTGGCAATGAAAATGCAGAGTCCTAACCACTGGACCACTAGGGAATTCCCTTTGTTTTCGTTTTTGGTATAGGAGTGCATGTAAATCTGTGGTTGAGACAAATAATCATACTGTTATAACAAATGTTATCTGCTCTTAAAATCCAGGTTCCTATTACCTTCTTATAGAAAATCATATCCCACTGAGAAGAAATAAGACAATAAAATTCAAGTATTAAAAAATAAGAAAACCGTTGACTTCGTATTTCATAGCCAAGGTATTTTAACACATATTAGGAATAATTTTTGCTAATTTATATGGCAGGAGGATAGATGATACATTTCTCATCACATTTTTTGGGTTTGAAATGTAAAATTAAACAGTCAGATTGTTTGATGATGAACGCTTTTTTTTTGATAATACATAAGTGATTTGCCAAGTACTGCTCTGGTAAAGGAATAGACTTATATGTATTAAACTCATCCAGGGCCGTGATGCTAAGGAATTAAGTCACAGACCAAGCTATCTGATGAGCATTTCCTCCCTCAAGAATTATTGTTTGAAAAATGCAGACAAATGCAATAGAAGTTTGTCTGTGTTTCTAGTCCCTCACTGTAGATTTTGCTCTGGAATGTTTGTACAAAACATAAAGCCATTACTATCACTTCTGGCTGTACACCACTCAAATAACACAGGGACTAACTAGTTAATGATGAAGCAACTCTTCCTGCCAGAGCTAACACCAGCAGGATGCAGTCTTGCTGCTAGAAAGTCCTTGGGCTCTGCTGTTGATGGCTTTATGGGTTGAGTCACCTTGAGGCAAATTCCCTTTGGTAGTTCAGTAAATAAAATCTTTTCACTGCATTTGCTAGAGCAAATACAGTTAGGGCAATGATCCAGGGTTTGGACTATTTAAAAACCCTAAAATTCTTGAAGTCATCCCACAGTGGTACAGTGTTTTAACCTTCTATTGTATTGTGTTCCAATCGAAGTTTCAGTGAACCGTTCTGTCTGATTGTTAGAGATGACAGATGTGAATGACGCCATGTCCAAGACAACAGGGATCACCTTAAAATTAAGTAAAACTGAGATACACAATATCTTTTCAGTATCTTAAGTTGTTGAGAAAAAAATATTTTAAATGAGGGATATAATTGTTCAAAAGCGATATCAGGTGGAAGAGAAATTTTCCACTCAAGAGCAGAGAGGAAATACAGAATGCATGTATCTTTTTAAATTTCACTTAGCATTAAGTTATGGGCATTTTCCGAATTTTTATGAACTCTTTGTAATCATTTATGATTGCTTAACAGCCCATCAGATGTATATATAGACTTAATGTCTTAATGTCTTAATGTCATTTGTTTTCATGTTTTTGCAAATTGAATTAATGTTGTGATGAAAAAAGTATGTAGAACAAAGCTTTTTCCATATTTGGAAATATTTCTTGAGGATAGAGTCCAAGAAATGGAATTACTTTAACAAAGGATATTAATCTCTTAGTTTTACTATCAAATGTTAAAGTACTTCCCAAAAAGATTGTGCCAATTTGCACCCCACTGGCAGTAAGAACTTGTTGCATTGAAACCTCACCAGGGTTCGGCGTTTTATAATTTTTTAATATATTCTAATTTAATAGAGAAAATATTGCTTTGTTTTAATTGCATTTTAAATTACTAGAGATTGTTTGTTCTTAATACTTGCTTCTGAGTTATCTACTCATACCATTAAACATTTATATCTTTTTAAGTGTCCATGCTTTTATTTATTGATGTATATGAGCTTCTTAGACATTAAAAATATCAACCCTTGGTCTATCCATGCACAATTTACCACAAAAGAAAAATCAGCACCTCTGCCTGGGTCTCCAGTTCTAAAATAGCCGTAGGTTGAAACATCCCTAAAACTAAAACTAAGTCTAAGCTAAATCTTTTTTTTTAATTGCAGTTTTGTTACCGACCCTCCAGAGTTGGTCCCCAACAAGGGTCCTTCTGCCTGGCGTCCTTGGAGCCAATGGAAGGAGACAGAGTTCAGCTCAGAAGCAAAAGGAAGCTTTTATTCTTGAACAAAGACGGGCAGGAGTTGCTCGCACATGCGCTCCGCTACTGGCCAAGCTGTGGGCGGGGCTGCTTTGTCGAGATCTGTATAGCGGGAGCGGGGTGGAGTTCTCGCGAGGCGGCGCCTGCGTGTTGCTCACAGCCCAGATCGCGGGGCGGGGCGCAGCATCTCTGCGCACGACCCGCCGCCACCATCTTGAATCCCCGTGTCGGTGTTGCTGTTTCGCACGAGGAGCTCCGGTCTTAAGTGCTGGGTGCAAGGACTCTGCACGCGGCACCGTCTGAGCAAGCGGAACTAGACAAAGCACAAAGGAAAAGAAAAAGGTTAGACTTTATTACCCAGATTCTATTTGTATTTCCCCGGCATTGTTAATGGGCTTTGTGACGGTTTCACGTTGACCTCCTTTCATAGTGTCTCAGTTTACCGCTGCCAAAAAAATATTCCAAGGAAGATATTTTCCGCTGCGTTCGTATTTTAGCTGTTTGCACTCATGGTCTTTCTGTTTCCCAAACTTATAATACCTTCTGTGTTTTGTAACAGTTTGTTTGAACCCTGTTCCCAGAAAACTGACTGAGCCAGAGCTTAGTGTATAGCTTATTGTATAGGAAGTAAATTCAGGATCATTCTCAGGTGATCACAATCTGCGGGGAAGTGAAGGAAGCAGGACCAGGTGGGGGTATACTGTGCTGCAGACACAGCAAAGGTCTCAGCTGATTTCCCAGGGAGCTCTGAAGCTGGGCTGGCCCTTCAGAGTTGTTATCCTGCCCTGAGATAATGGGACTAGGCTTTCCACCCCAACCTTAACTGGTCATTGGATGAAGTTTGCTCCTAGAGAGGGAGTGTGACCTTGTGGCAGTTGGCTGTTTTTTGTTTTTTGTTTTTTTGGCTTTTGGCAATTCCTGGCCACGGGGATAATGAATGTCTCAGTCCTCAAGGTGGAATTTGGGCTGATGGATCACAGCATCTGCTACAGGGTTGAAAACACTGGCAAGACTTGCAGTTCTTTGGGTCGACTGACTTCTTCTCTGACATATCTGGTCTTCTGTAGGCCTGAGAAGTTGAGTATGGCTTTGTTAAACCTAATCTGGTCTCAAGTCCAATCAATTCTGGGTCTTATCTAGTGCTTTATCTTAGAACTTTGGATCAAGTTCATGCTCTTCCTGGGACATAGAACTGCCATTTCTGTGTGGCTATGTGGGTTTTATCTGAATTACACATACCTTATTGGCCCAAGGAGAGGCCTGCACCAAGCTCTCCAGCTCTGATAGGATTCTGGGAAAACTGGACTTCCTGAGACCATTATGTACCAAAGTGGGTCTCACTTCTTCCTTTTCCTCTAATGTCCCACATTCTCATTCAATCTGGACTTGATAGTCCTTGATTGGTTCATAAATCAATCAGTCTTGAACTTAGATGTTGACAGAGTGGTTACCCAGGCATTGGCTTGAATGCTTAAATCAGCTTTGAGGTGAAATTTGTATACCCCAAAAGAGGATATTCATTTTGCAAGGTCATTTCTCTTTAAATATATATTACTATCTACAACTAGGGAACAGATGTGCAGAGGCCCCTAGAAATAAAAGATGGCTGTGCTCAGAACCTAGCTATATCTATGGTAAGGCACGGTGAATGCCTAATGAAGAATCATAGTTTCATTGCTCAAAAAAATGCCATTGCCACTCAAAGCAGGTGAGGAGGAGTCAAGGGAGATGTTAAGGGGAGTCTTGAAGATTGGCAGCACTCAGAGCATTTTCTTATCAGACCCTTCTCCCTGAGATGGCCCAACCCCTTTGGCTCTGCCTCTTCTCTTCCAGATTACCATGTACTCATACAAAGAGTAGTGAGAAGCATAATTTACTGCTCCTGGAGTCAGAGGAACTTGACTCTAGGCTTTCTGCATGTGCGCCTATAAAGAAATCAGGTAACTACCCTGAGCCTCAGTGTTCTCCTCTGTAAAATGGGGGCAGTAGTCCTGGCCTGGTTCTTGCGGTTGTTCTAATGGCATTAATGTATTAATACTTTATTTCTTGAGCATCATGGAAGTACAAGGTGTTCCACTTAAGTCAATTTTTTCAGATAATAGATTCAACTCGGTGGCATAATATTAACTATTTTTAGCGGAAATCTTTTAAAAACTATGTTATACACTTGAAGTTTTGGAAAGTAGTTCACAATAAACATAACTTAATCTTTTTGATCACTTAGGCCACCATTATGAACATCAGTTGTACCTTGATGTCATATGGTCCATATAAGCTGTTTTTCCTCAATTTTAACTTTTTTTTGAAATATAGTATACATCCAGAAAAGTGCACAAACTGAACACAACTGGGTAATTAGCACTCAAATAAAGAAACAGAACCTGCACCCCTCCAAGAGAAAGCATCATCCTGACTTCTAGTAGCATAGATTAGTTTTGTCTTAAACACTATCTCACTGTAATTATATTTATTTAACAAGGAGAATTTATCATCTCTTCTTTATATGCTCTCACAAATTTTATCTTATGTGTAATTCAGTATACTTTCATTCTGCCTTGTTTATTGGTTAGTTTTTGAGCAATTCATTTATTCAAGGTACGTTTTTGAATATTTGCTATATGCCAGGCACTGTTCTAGGAATTGGGGACAAGACACACATAGTCCCTGCCCTCATGGAATTTACATTCTAGTGGGAAATACAAACAGCAAAAGTAAACACATAAAATTACTACAGATTGTCTTTAGTGTTATGATGGGAATCATTAAAGTGCTATGATAGGTGGTAAAGTGAAACACTTTTAGTGAAATTATCAAGGAAGGTCTTTTTCAGGAGTGACGCTGAGGTTGAGTAAGAGCCAGTCATGCAAAAGCCAGGGGAAGCATGCTCTAGGCAGAGGAACAGCAAGTTCAAAGCCCCCAAGTTGAAAAAGAATTTAGCATATTCTAGGAACTAAGATGGGGCCTATGTCCCTGTCCCTGTGTGGAGGAGGTGGTTTTTTTTTTTTTTTAAGGTTTTGATAACTTCTTTTTTTTGGAGGAGGTGTTTTGAATGAGGGAAGTGTGGAAAGGTGGTCAGGAAAACATGTAAGGTCTTTCAGGGCGTGGTGACAATTTTGGATTTTATTTTCTGAGCAGTTGGAAACCATTAGAAGGTTTTACACAGGCGAATATAATGATCTGATCTACGTTCTAGCTGCTGGATATCGGGAGGAGACAAGTTAGAAGGTGTTAAAGACTAGACAGAAGGCTCAAAATGGAGTCGCTTATGCTAAGCCCCACATTACCAAACTGAAATGTAATTTAATTACAGTTTCGGCTCTCCCAGTAATAGAATCTTAAACCAGCCAATCAGGAATCTCCTGATCAGCACTAGTTAGGTAATCTGACTGATAAACCCCTGCCATCCCCTAAAGGAAAGTAATCTTGCAATAGTCAATCTGCTTTTTTGCTTAGTCCAACTTCCTGGTTTATGCTTCCTTCTGTCAATAAAATCTCTTACCTTGTATGACTCCTCAGAGCTCCTTTCTATCCTGCTGGGTTGGATGCTGCCCAATTCATGAATTGCTGAATAAAGCCAATAAGATTTTAAAAATTTAGTTAAAGTTTTATTCTTTAATAGAGGCTACTGCAATAGTCTAGCTGAAAGATGCTAGTGGTTTGGATCAAGATTGAGGCAGTGGAGATGGAAATACCAGTCAAATTCCAGATCTGTTTTGGAAATAGAATTGACACGGCTTCCCAGTGAGTTGGATATGGGGGGGGGGGTGTGTGTGTGGGTGTGTGTGTGTGTGTGTGTGTGTGTGTGTGTGTGTATGCATGCGCTGAGGGTAGGTGAAGGAAAGGAAGGAGTTCATGTTGACTCCTGGGTTTCTCCTCCAAGCAACTAGATGAGTGGTGGAATGGTGAGGTCACTATTTACTGAGGGGGGAAGCTTGTTTTTTTTCACCAATTTGTAAAATTAAGACAATGTTTTTTTCATCAAAGTATTCTCATAAAACCTATTATAGTACTAGGTGAATGTTTGTTAAATAAATGAATTGAATAGCCTTTAAGATCAACTGTTACTTTTATAATGGTCAATGTACTTGCCCCTAATAAGTTCACATCTTTTAATTTCTTATTTTTAATCTTAGGCGGCCTGGAAACCCGATAATAAAATCCTCTCAACTTTCTGCAGTTACATCTACAAACCTTTCTCAGCATTCGCACCAGTCTTTTCCTCATTCCTTCCAGTTGCAGTAGAAACTGTGCTCTGAATTCTCTCTCCTTAGTATTCTCATTATTTCTGGCCATTGTCATTCCTTCTCTTCCTCTTCATCTCCATCTTCCTCCTCCACTTTTATTTTTAACCCTTTCTTTTCTACACTCTTTCCCATCAAAATGTAAATCTGCAAATAGCTCCCATTCAAAAGACAAAGGAAAAAAAGCTCTCTCTTTTTAAAAATTGAAGTATAGTTGATTTACAATACTGTGTTAGTTTCACAGACATAGAAAACAACTTATGGTTACCAAAGGGGAGGGGGGGGGAAAGACAGAAAAGTTTCTTTTTGTCTCATCTGCTTCACCTATTGCTTATTCAATCCATTCTCATTTTCTTGCCCACTCACTGTCCAAGCTCTCTCAACTCCCTTGCACAGCCAAACTTCTAGAATGAATTGTCTATACTTGATGTTTCTCCTAATTCAGCTCCCACTCTAGCAATCTGTATTCCGACTCTACCACTCTGCTCAAACTGGTTTTGCCAAGTTTATCAGTAAGTGTTTTGTCACTAATCTAATTAACATTCCCCAGTTGTCATTTTATTTGGCACTCAATGTTCCCTCTCTCCCTGAGGCACTCTTTTCCCTTTCCTTCTGGAGCAGTACACTCTTGGATTTCTATTTACTTTTCTGGTAGCTCTCTCTCCGACTCTTTTTCTTCTACCTCTTTCTGGATGTTTTTGTCTTTCATTATATTGCCCTAGGCATCCTCTCTTCCATTCCATGTCCTCTGACTGGGTGAGCTCATTTACCCCTGGGGCTTCCTTTACCAGCCATACGGTGGAGACTCCCAAGTCAGAGGTCTCTTGTGAGCTCCAGACAAGATTCATCCAACTGCCACCAAAATATCGTAACTTGTGTGTAGGCATCGTAAGCTCACTCAACAGGCCTAGAATAAAATTCTTCATTTCCCCTGCCATCACTACTCTCCCTCCTCTATTATCTTAATGAATGACATCATCTTTTACCTGGCTGGAAAGTCAGCCTTCCCTGATTGCCTTCAGTAGTTTAGGTCTCCCTGCCACGTGTTCCCCTAATTCTCCTCCAATAATGACACTACATTTTAAAATTTGTTTTATAATACTACATATTTTATTAGAATCATTTGTTGCATTATCTATACCCCCCCCCATACAATGCAAGATTCATGAGGGCAGGAACTGTTTCTATTTTGTTGTCATAATCCCAACAACTAGCATAAGGAGCTGACCTATAGTAGGTGTTCAATATTTGTTTAATGAATGAATGAAATATGTTAGAATGGTGAATTAACTCAGAATGATAGTTTGGGGCTGTCTAGTATGAATAAGTTACATGGGATTTAGTGCATGAACTTTCTTTTAGGTGATTAAAGGGAAGGTGAAGAAAAGGCATAGATGTTTCCTGTGTATTGTTAGACATTTCTTCAGCACTCTTTCTCTGATACTCATTAAAAAAAATGTTCCAGGCCTGAAGTCAAGTAAATGCTATCCTGGTTTAAACCATCACTGCCTACCAAAGTAGTTAAGCATTAAATAGACAACCTAAATTTCGTGGAAAAATATGCTGTTCTTTTAATAAGCAATTCTGCTAATTGTTCTAGCCAGTTCTTCCATTTTCAAAACCTAGTCTCGTAATCAAAAGTGAATTTGACAGTCCTCCTGTGTTTAGAGAGTTTTAAGTTATTAAAGTCAGTTTTTATTACGATATTTTCCTATAGTTGTTTACATGTATTTTTATTTGCTTCTGTCTCTTAGTGTGAAGTAATAGAAAAAATATATATTGGCCTCTGCCCCCAGTTCCTGGCACAGAGCTCGTAAAACCCTTGTAATTTCCTAAGTGATAAGAGTACTAGGAGCATCTTTTGTTCTAATGAAGCAATGCTTGGTGGGCTCCTGGATGGGGACTGGTCACCAGAAAGACCAAGCTATGACTAGGAGCTTGGAACGTTCAGGCTCATCCCCCATCTTCCAGGAGGGGGAGGTGGACTGGAAATTGAGTTAATGATGAATCTTGCCTAAATGATGAAGCCTCCATAAAAATTCCAGTGGTATGGGGCTCAGGGAGCTTCTAGGCTGATGAACACATGGAGGTGCTGGGAGAGGTCCTGGAAGCTCTGTGCCCTTTCCTACATACCTTGCCCTATGCATCTCTTCTATCTGGATGCTCATCTGTACCCTTTATCTTATCCTTTTTATAATAAACTGGTACGTAGTGTTTCCCTGAGTTCTGTGTCATTCTAGCAGATGATCCAACCCAAGGAGGGGGTTGTGGGAACTCAGTTTATAGCCGGTTGGTCAGAAGTATAGGTGATAACCTGGGACTTGTAATTGGCATCTGAAGTTGGGGTGGGGCAGTCTTGTGGGACTGAACTCTGACCTTGTAGGATCTGATGCTAACTCTAGGTAGATAGTGTCAAAATTAAATTGGATTGAATTATAGGACACCCAGCTAGTGTCTCAGAGAATTGCTTGGTGGGGGAAACCCCCCCCCCATTTGGTGGCTAGAAGTGAAGTGTTCTGTGTGAGTAATAAAGAAGAGACAAGACAAGTGAGTTTTTCCTACTCACTTAGCAAGTCATACAGTTGAAGTGAGAAAATAAATACTAAAAAAATCAATACTAAGTGAGCATTGCATAATATTGGTGGACTATCACGTGAGGAGCGTTGTAATCTAAGACTACTAATTCCTTTAGAGCTCAGCAATGTAGGCTTCATTTCATCTTCTTCATTTTCTATATTTTTAAAATCTTTAAACATGTATGAAAGATTCATTGCAATATGAAATCTCTGTTTAAAAGCTACAAAAGCAGCTCTTATGTAACACACATTTTTTTCATACAGAAATCCTTGCACCATTATCTAAATACCACAGCTGTCACTGCTTTCATGGAATATATTTCCTAAATATAGAACAATTATTAATCACATGATGGGTGCACATACTGTGCAAATGTCTGGAAGAGGAAAATGAGACCAACATACATATTTGACATTATAAATATATCGCAACTTGGCATATCGACATAGTCCCTTAAAAACATAGAGCAAGAAAAGAATCTCAGGTTTAAGACTAATCCTGAAGTTACATAACCTTGGCCTTTCTCAGTGATTTGTAACTTATAGTAAGGCAGTTCTGCATACACACATGCATGACACAACGTTAATAATTGCACATTTCATCTAGGGTTAGGTATCTTGGTATATCAGGATATGAGTTATTCACTTATGAAAACTTCCCAGGAAAGCCTAATCACTGACAAACAAATCCATCTTTTGTTTTCCTTTGACTTCAGGATTCTCAGATTTGCCAAATTCTGGAGTTAGTCCTAGACCCATGGAAACCTGTCTTTCTCTTCTGAGAACGTGTTGTTCACTGCCAAGTTTACTCCATGGTACTGTTAGTCAGGGAGAGAGACTAGAACAAAGTTTACACCATTTATTATACTCCAAAACTGTAATGCTTTCCACCTAACCTGAATATGATTGAATTAGGATATGTCTGTAATAAGTGCTTATGCTTTACTTACAACAGATCTGAATACAGATCAACTAATTTTAGATTAATGATCACCTACCAGTAGTATATTAGTTATGTAATGCTGCATTACAAATCACCCCAGAAGTTAGCACCTGAAAGCAACAAACATTTATTACCTCCCAGTTTCTGTGGGTCAGGAATCTGGGTGCTCCTTAGCTGGGTCTTCTGGCTTAGGGTCTCTCACGAGACTGCAATCAAGGCCTTGGCTGGGGCCACAGTCATCTCAAGGCTCAGCTGCAGGAGGACCCACTTCCCACCTCATTCATGTGGTTGTTGGCAGGATTCAGTTCCTTGTGGGCTGTTTGGACTGGGGGCCTCAGTTCCTCCCTGGCTGTTGCCTGGAGGCCATTCTCAGTTTCCTGTCACGCGAGCCTCTCCTTAGAGCAGCTCACAACATGACAGCTGGCTTCATCAGGGCAAGCAAGCAAGAAAAGCCAGAGAGAAAGTGAGCAAGGCAGAAGTCACAATCTTTTTGCTCTAATTTCTGGGAGATTTCCTCATCTATATTTTCCAAACCATCTACTGAATTTTTAAATTTTTGCTATCTTGTTTTTGAGTTCTAATAACTTCTTTTGATTGTTTTCTTTTTTTTTAAAACATCTTTATTGGAGTATAATTACTTTAAAATGGTGTGCTAGTTTCTGCTTTATAACGAAGTGAATCAGTTATACATATGTCCCCATATCTCTTCCTTCTTGCGTCTCCCTCCCCCCCACCCTCCCTATCCCACCCCTCTAGGTGGTCACAAAGCACCGAGCTGATCTCCCTGTGCTATGTGGCTGCTTCCCACTAGCTATCTATTTTACATTTGGTAGTGTATATATGTCCATGCCACTCTCTCACTTCATCCCACCTTACCCTTCCCCCGCCCCATGTCCTCAAGTCCATTCTCTAGTAGGTCTGCGTCTTCATTCCCCTCTTGCCCCTAGGTTCTTCATGACCATTTTTGTTTTTAGATTCCATATATATGTGTTAGCATACAGTATTTGTTTTTCTCTTTCTGACTTACTTCACTCTGTATGACAGACTCTAGGTCCATCCACCTCACTACAAAAAACGTAATTTCGTTTCTTTTTATGGCTGAGTAATATTCCATTGTATATATGTGCCACATCTTCTTTATCCATTCATCTGTTGATGGACACTTAGGTTGCTTCCATGTCCTGGCGATTGTAAATAGAGCTGAAATGAACATTTTGGTACATGACTCTTTTTGAATTATGGTTTTCTCAGGGTATATGCCCAGTACTGGGATTGCTGGGTCATATGGTAGTCCTATTTATAGTTTTTTGAGGAACCTCCATACTGTTCTCCATAGTGGCTGTATCAATTTACATTCCCACCAACAGTGCAAGAGGGTTCTCTTTTCTCCACACCCTCTCCAGCATTTATTGTTTGTAGATTTTTTGATGATGGCCATTCTGACTGGTGTGAGATGATATCTCATTGTAGTTTTGATTTACATTTCTCTAATGATTAATGATGTTGAGCATTCTTTCATGTGTCTGTAGGCAATCTGTATATCTTCTTTGGAGAAATGTCTATTTAGGTCTTCTGCCCATTTTTGGATTGGTTTGTTTGTTTTTTTGATATTGAGCTGCATGAGCTGCTTGTATATTTTGGAGATGAACCCTTTGTCATTTGCTTCATTTGCAAATATTTTCTCCCATTCTGAGGATTGTCTTTTCGTCTTGTTTATGGTTTCCTTTGCTGTGCAAAAGCTTTTAAGTTTCATTAGGTCCCATTTGTTTATTTTTGTTTTTATTTCCATTTGTCTAGGAGGTGGGTCAAAAAGGATCTTGCTGTGATTTATGTCATAGAGTGTTCTGCCTATGTTTTCCTCTAAGAGTTCGGTGGTGTCCGGCCTTACATTTAGGTCTTTAATCCATTTTGAGTTTATTTTTGTGTATAGTGTTAGGGAGTGTTCTAATTTCATTCTTTTACATGTAGCTGTCCAGTTTTCCCAGCACCACTTATTGAAGAGGCTGACTTTTCTCCACTGTATATTCTTTCCTCCTTTATCAAAGATAAGGTGACCATGTGTGCGTGGGTTTATCTCTGGGCTTTCTATCCTGTTCCATTGATCTATATTTCTGTTTCTGTGCCAGTACCTTACTGTCTTGATTACTGTAGCTTTGTAGTATAGTCTGAAGTCAGGGAGCCTGATTCCTCCAGCTCCGTTTTTCTGTCTCAAGATTGCTTTGGCTATTCGGGGTCTTTTGTGTTTCCATACAAATTGTGAAATTTTTTGTTCTAGTTCTGTGAAAAATGCCAGTGGTAGTTTGATAGGGATTGCATTGAATCTGTAGATTGCTTTGGGTAGTAGAGTCATTTTCACAATGTTGATTCTTCCAATCCAAGAACATGGTATGTCTCTCCATCTATTTGTATCAACTTTAATTTCTTTCATCAGTGTCTTATAATTTTCTGTATACAGGTCTTTTGTCTCCTTAGGTAGGTTTATTCCTATTTTATTCTTTTTGTTGCAGTGGTAAATGGGAGTGTTTTCTTAATTTCACTTTCAGATTTTTCATCATTAGTGTATAGGAATGCAAGAGATGTCTGTGCATTAATTTTGTATCCTGCTACTTTACCAAATTCACTGATTAGCTCTAGTAGTTTTCTGGTAGCATATTTAGGATTCTCTATGTATAGTATCATGTCATCTGCAAACAGTGACAACTTTACTTCTTCTTTTCCGATTTGGATTCCTTTTATTTCTTTTTCTTCTCTGATTGCTGTGGCTAACACTTCCAAAACTATGTTGAATAATAGTGGTGAGAGTGGGCAACCTTGTCTTGTTCCTGATCTTAGTGGAAATGGTTTCAGTTTTTCACCATTGAGGACAATGTTGGCTGTGGATTTGTCATATATGGCCTTTTTTATGTTGAGGAAAGTTCCCTCTATGCCACTTTCTGGAGGGTTTTTATCATAAATGGGTGTTGAATTTTCTCAAAAGCTTTTTCTGCATCTATTGAGATGATCATATGGTATTTCTCCTTCAGTTTGTTAATATGGTGTATCACATTGATTGATTTGCATATATTGAAGAATCCTTGCATTCCTGGGAGAAACCTCACTTGATCATAGTGTATGATCCTTTTAATGTGCTGTTGGATTCTGTTTGCTAGTATTTTGTTGAGGATTTTTGCATCTATTTTCATCAGTGATATTGGCCTGTAGTTTTCTTTCTTTGTGACATCTTTGTCTGGTTTTGGTATCAGGGTGATGGTGGCCTTGTAGAATGAGTTTGGGAGTGTTCCTTCCTCTGCTATATTTTGGAAGAGTTTGAGAAGGATAGGTGTTAGCTTTTCTCTAAATGTTTGATAGAATTCGCCTGTGAAGCCATCTGGTCCTGGGCTTTTGTTTGTTGGAAGATTTTTAATCACAGTTTCAATATCAGTGCTTGTGATTGGTCTGTTCATATTTTCTATTTCTTCCTGGTTCAGTCTCGGAAGGTTGTGCATTTCTAAGAATTTGTCCATTTCTTCCAGGTTGTCCAGTTTATTGGCATGTAGTTGCTTGTAGTAATCTCTCATGATCCTTTGTATTTCTGCAGTGTCAGTTATTACTTCTCCTTTTTCATTTCTAATTCTATTGATTTGAGTCTTCTCCCTTTTTTTCTTGATAAGTCTGGCCAGTGGTTTATCAATTTTGTTTATCTTCTCAAAGAACCAGCTTTTAGTTTTATTGATCTGTGCTATCGTTTCCTTCATTTCTTTTTCATTTATTTCTGATCTGATATTTATGGTTTCTTTCCTTCTGCTAACTTTGGAGTTCTTTTGCTTTTCTTTCTCTAATTGCTTTAGTTGAAAGGTTAGGTTGTTTATTTGAGATGTTTCTTGTTTCTTAAGGTAGGGTTGTATTGCTATAAACTTCCCTCTTAGAACTGCTTTTGCTGCATCCCATAGGTTTTGGGTCGTCGTGTTTTCATTGTCATTTGTTTCTAGGTATTTTTTGATTTCCTCTTTGATTTCTTCAGTGATCTCTTGGTTATTAAGTAGTGTGTTGTTTAGCCTCTGTGTGTTTGTATTTCTTACAGATTTTTTCCTGTAATTGATATCTAGTCTCACAGCGTTGTGGTTGGAAAAGATACTTGATACGATTTCAATTTTCTTAAATTTACCAAGGCTTGATTTGTGACCCAAGCTATGGTCTATCCTGGAGAATGTTCCATGAGTATTTGAGAAGAATGTGTCTTCTGTTGTTTTTGGATGGAATGTCCTATAAATATCAATTAAGTCCATCTTGTTTAATGTGTCATTTAAAGCTTGTGTTTCCTTATTTATTTTCATTTTGGATGATCTGTCCATTGGTGTAAGTGAGGTGTTAAAGTCCCCCACTGTTATTGTGTTACTGTTGATTTCCTGTTTTAAAGCTGTTAGCAGTTGCCTTATGTATTGAGGTGCTCCTATGTTGGGTGCATAAATATTTACAATTGTTATATCTTCTTCTTGGATTGATCCCTTGATCATTATGTAGTGTCCTTCCTTGTCTCTTGTAACATTCTTTATTTTAAAGTCTGCTTTATCTTCACCCCACTGCCCACCCCCGTCTCCGCCCATGAAGGGGCTTCCTAGTGTGTGGAAACCTTTCCTCCTTCACAGCTCCCTCCCACTGGTGCAGGTCCCGTCCCTATTCTTTTGTCTCTGTTTTCTCTTTTTTCTTTTGCCCTACCCAGGTACGTGGGGAGTTTCTTGCCTTTTGGGAAGTCTGAGGTCTTCTGCCAGCGTTCAGTAGGTGTTCTGTAGGAGTTGTTCCACATGTAGATGTATTTCTGATGTATTTGTGGGGGGGAAGGTGATCTCTGCGTCTTACTCTTCCGCCATCTTGAAGCTCCTCTCTGATTATTTTCTGAATGTTCTTTTGTTATAGTATCCTAGTGTTTTTTCACAGATGCCATATTTTCTCTTAACTGCCTGGGGACGTTAATAATTAAAAATTTATATCCATTACTGTTCAACTAGAGAGGCAGAGCCACAAGGATGTGTGTGTGTGTGTGTGTGTGTGTGTGTGTGTGTAAATCTTTGTGTCTGATGTTAGAATGTGAAGCCCACAGGGCAGGCAATCAGGAAGGAAAGATGGCTGTAAAGTGAGGAAGAGAAAAGGCAGGCTAGAACCCTACAAGGACAGACTGAAATCCATGTTAGTTTTTGTTGCCCCTGACCTTAGTGGGTGTGGCTGTGATGCTTCCTCGAAGAGTAAAACACACACCTGCCTCAGGAATTGGAGATGCTGTAGGAGAATCCAGGGAAAGATAGAACAGTTGCAGGTCCAGCTGCTGCCTCACACCAATGAGTGAGTCAGCAGATCAGCAACAGTATGTATGAGCTACAAAATGCCTGCTGCTTCCCTTCTGTGCTCCAAATTTCCCAAGACGCTCCCCTGTCGCTGACCCTAACTGGAAACATACAAGAAAGGGAATTCTGGAAAATGTAGTTCAGCCTAGCCAAGCTGACACATTGTAAAGCCACCACAATTACCAAGCCATTCCTATAGATTGATAGCTAATCAATTATACCACAACACTTGAAAATGCATCTCACAGAGATTTACTTAGTCATCCAATATTTATTGAATCCCAGTAGGTACAGTCCCTGCTTTTAAGGAATGCACAGTTCAATGGGAAAAACAGAAAAATCAATGGAGAGCAAGAGTTCAGAGGGAGTTCCAGAACTCTGCATTCTCTGGTTACAATAATCTATTCCTCAGTCTCCATATCACCATTGACAGGAATGAAAAGGAGACCAGAGCTCTGCACGTTTCTGGCAAAACCTCCATGTCCAAGCCCTCTTCCCCCTTCACTTTCTGCCTTGAGAGCACCAGGAATGATCTCACAGTGACGTGAAGCCCATGACAGCTCCCATCTGAGCTCCCATTTGTCTTCCTTGCTTTGTTTTTCTCTCTAGCACTTACAACATTTTGACCCACGATTTATCTTGCTGAATTATTTGTTTGTCTGTCTTTATCCATTAGAATGTAAGCTTTAAATGGGCAGAGAATTCTTCTGTATGATCACTGTTAGGTCTTCAGAAGAAACTGCCTCACACATAATATATGTTGAATACATGTTTGGAAATAAATCATCTACTCATCTCAAGGAGGCATCCCACGATACCTATCATGGTTTTATTAAACTGAGAAAGAGATGGAATGAATAAAAGGTATTCAGATGCCATATTTATCTATCAGTTTAGATGGCATGAATGTTCTGGAAAAATTCTCTTTATTCATATATTTGGAAGAAATGATCCACAGAAACAGCCTCAATGAGCTACTTAATCTTATCTTCTGAGGAAGAGTGTAGAAGAATGCTTATCTTGCTCCTTGGTGTTTTTGACAGACCACCAGTCCTCTGTTGATTCCGGTTTTCTTAAGTTTGTGAAGATTTTTTCTAAAATATTATTTGAACCTGAGCATATTTATATAGTTTTTCCTACTCATCATTTTTATACCCCAGCAGTTTCAAGGTTTATAGATAAGCTAAGGCAATAGTCCCTAGATGCCAATTTGTTTCAAAAGTATAATTTAATGTCTTCTTCCCAAAAGCAGTTGTTTGGCATTGCTGGTATGCAGTGCCAAATCTGGGATTATTTAGGCCAGATGAAAGTAAGAGTAACTGAGAAGTGGGTTTTAAGGTTCATCAGGATTTTCTGCAGAACCATACTGCCATCTGTTCCTCATTACGTAAGAGGCAATGCTATGTGCTCACCAAATGCCATTTCATTTTCTACTGTCTGGATACACAGGACGGTTACAGTTCCCAAATTCCATTGCCTTGAGGTTGTAGCCGCGACACTGGATTCTGGATAATGAGTTGGCATGTAGAAGTGGGTGGAGAACATGTTTTCTAAATGGCATAGCTTCAAGATGGTGGAGCTTCTATACCTTGGGTGACTGAGTGTATAGCACAGTCTCCCATTGACTGTATTGATTGTATAATGTGAGTCAGAAGTAATCTTTTGTCGGGTTAAGCCACTGAGCTTTTAGGGTTTGTTATTGTTTCCTGACTAATCTACCCACCTTTGATAGGAACCTGTGACTGAACTGAAAAATTCAGAATTTAGATTAGAATTATATTCTGGTTCCTAGGCACACATCTCAGAAAAAGCTACTTTACTCCACAACGTTGGAAGTTTCTAAGTAAACTAGGAGTTTGCTGGGATCCCTCCCTTCTTTCTTAAGAGGTGTCATCTGCTTATCTATAACCGTAGCCAAAAGGTTTGGTCTTATTTTCTGCATATGTTCTCTCCAGAACATTTCTCTTAGGAGCTTGGTGCTTTCTGCTACCTTTGGCTTAACTGCGGGAAACTTTCCAGGGCCGGAAATCACCACAGTGTTCTCTCGGAGATATGGAGGATTCCCTCTGGCTACCCTGTCCCTAAAGGGATAAAGTGTTTTTAGAAAAGAGGAACAGAGAGTAGAGATATAAATCAAAGTTCTTGTTTCATTTGAGTTTCTTTTCCATCTCCCAAGGGATGCACCCGGAGACATAGGTCTTCCCTTGGAGAAGGCCACCCTTCGCCAGCTCCCCCTAATTCCTAATTGGCTTTTCTGTCCTTAGTTTTGGCCTCTGCTTCCCAAGAATACTATCTTTCAAATCTTTCAATCTGAATAGTCTCTCCTCCCTGTCAGGAGAACCACATCCCATCCCACAGAAGAAGATTGGTGTGGCTCTGTATTCAACACAGAGCTGCACCACCCAGCTCTTTCTTCAAGGAAGGATTTGCCTTCAGGGTCTGCCTCATCTGCAGAAAGCAGCCTTGTGGGAGCTCATGCCCTTCCAGGGCAGCCCATATCCAGTGACTAAGGGCGGCAGTGGTATAAAGGCCCTGCTGTTTTGTCCTGATAGGAGGCAACTCTGATGAACAATCCTATCTTCAGAGATCCTCACTGGATTGAACTAGGCTGTATTGGGCCTGCGCTGTAGTTCAGCTTCTCCCTCTGCTCCCCTTTCTTTTAAACATATTGATCTCTAATAAACATCTTGTACCCCAGACTCCATCACAGCATCTGCTTCCAGAGAACTCAACCTGCAAGAGGTTCTCTGGATCCTGTCCGGTTCCTGAAGTCATCACTAAATCTCCTGCATTTTGCCCGATAGACCTTGATATTTGTCACCAGTTGTTCTGCAGGCAGTGGTGGGGGAAGGGTGTGTGTATGGGTAGAGATCTACTACTGACCAGGAGAGCTGTCAGCTATGCAGCTCCAGAACTCAGTGACCTACTCACGTCTTTTAAATGCTATCACTCATTTCTTTTAGAGATCATATAATCCAAATACATATTGAGAAAAAATATTCCCTCAATTAGCAAAGAGCTGTCTCTGCTTTTAGATACAGTGTAATATGTCTCTCTTTTTGGTATTATTTTGAGAATAATACAACTGGTACCATTGATATTTCTGCTATAATTCAATAATTCAATTCTGCTATGGAAAAGAAAATTAAATGGGACAGATGAAAGCCATGAGAAGTGTTAAGTAATGTTAGAAGCTCATAAGATATATGCAAAATTCACAGGATCTGTTAAGTATAGATAATGAGTAAGCATGTAGCTTGTGAGACAGGCAGAACATATAAGAGGTTTTAAATTTAGACAGTAAGCTAGTAACCTAAAAGATATGTTAAAAGATAGGTAGAATAAATGGAGTATAGAATAGAATAGACAAGAGTGTTTTTATGGATAGAAAGTAATGGAAAAACCAAGACCAAATCATGATGATGCTACTTCTGGTTGACAGTTATGTCACCCCTAAACTGGCCACCTATTGGTGGCATCCTGTAGGGTACAATTATGACTTCACACGTGCTCTTCCCAAACAAAAGAAATGAATCTCATAGCTGTTCTGCAGGCTTATTGACAGGCTACATCTGTGTCTAGGAGTGCCTGTCTCTGGAACCCACAATACATAGTTTTCTAACTGCATCATCAGTGGGCGAAGGCTGATGGCGCAGAGAAGGAGAGAGAGAGAGGACATTCTAAAGATTCAGGTGTGTGGTTCTTCCACCCTGCTTCTCTTACCTTAAGTGTATTAAACTATCCCATCTTCTCCTTCTTGCTTCTCATTGTGTTTCAAATAGATTTAATAAACTGTATGTTTATTATTTGCTTCATGATTTGACCTGTGAACCTTTCTGTTCTGTAACCTCTGGGATTCTGGAATAGCTTGCCTGATATCGATGATGGCTACCATTGTATCAAAAGGATTTCCCACATGATACAGTAGGTCACCATTATTTTGTTTTCTTACTAAGAAACTCATCGCTCTTAACAGGCAATCACAACAGAGCACCACTAATATTTAATAGCCACTCCTTCTGTTTCATGGGGAAGCACATTAGTTTTTTACTTCAGTGATTATGGTGGTTTTAAAATAAGTTCACAGATTCTTTGATGTTTCTCCTTTCAAGACAAGATGTAGAGTTTAATTTCCTTCTCTTGAAGTGTGCACTAGATTTAAGAGACTCACTTCTAATGAATAGCATATGGCAAAAGTGATGCTGTATAATTTCCAAGACTAAGTCATAATCGCACTGTGGCTTCCTCCTTGCTTTTTTCTGTCTTGGATCATTTCCTCTTAGGGAAACCAACTGCCATGTTTTGAGGACACTCAAGCAGCCCTATGGTATGACCAATCTGGTGAGGAACTAAGGCCTCTGGCGAACAGCCACATGAGTGAGCTTGGAGTTGGATCCCCCCAGCCCCAGGCTTTCCTTCTCTTTGAGTGTAGGATGACTTCGGTCGTGGCCAACATTTTGATTATGACCTCACAGCAGACCCTGAATCAGAACCACCCACTAAGCCACTCAAATTTTCGACCCACAGAAAGTGTTTGATAAATATTTGTTGTTTTAGGCAAATTTTGGGGTAAGTTGTTACTCAGCCATAGGTAACTAATGCAATAATCCACTCTGATGGGTAGCTGAGGGTGAGGGCTTCTTACATATGAATATTCATGGGAAAAGTGTCTTTTATTTCCTTCCAGAATTTTGACTTTATCTTGTGACACACAGAGAGCAGTGAAACCAGCAATCTATAGAGAATGAAAAACAACATCTCAAGGTTTTGTGGAAAGAATTGCAGGAAACTCTGCATTTAAAATTGTTTAATTTTCATGAGTCTGTGCCACCTTCATGATATTAAAAAACTTGGAATAATTTTCTTTGCCCTTTCTGTGTTTGAATGATGAATGACCTCTCTAAGGGAGTCAATGCCTCATCAGAGGCAAAAACCTCATGTGGATTTCATGCCTTATCATTGCTCCTCAAATTTGTATTTAACCTAAAGTTGTATTTAATGTGTCAAAACCCAGACTTACCCCATGGAAAAAATATGTTTACTTAATTTAGTATTAGGCTTAAGTCAAACTGCAGGGAACCTCGAAGATTCAGTACTTGCAGCAAAACTGATTTGCAGTCCTGCAGCAGATTTACTTCACAACACAGTCGAGTTTATGCACTTCTTGTTACCATGGCCTGTCTATCTTGTGGTCATGCCAAAGTCTATTATTTTCTGGTGGACTTGATAAATGGTCCAAAATGTTGGGAGACAGAAATAGTTTGGCTTTTAGCAACTCTTTTACAGTCTTACCTTTCCATCAAGGATTAGCAGGAAAATCTTGAGAGACAACTGTATGCCTTGATTTTCTGTACCAGTACACCCACACAATTGGAATTGTTTTAGAAATTTGTTTCTACATTTTATAGTACTTATAAAACTTTGTGGCATAAGTATACATATACATTTTTGTCCTAAGCTTCAAATGCCCTCACAGGTTTTTAAATTCCTTGTGGGCTGTGTGGAACAAAGAAGAAAGCACAGACAGGCTTTAGAACCAGACAGATGTGGGCCTAAATTCTGGCTCTACTGCTTACTAGCAGCATGACTCAGGCACGGTACATAATGTCCTTGAGCTTTGGTTTCCTCCTCACTAAAATGAACACAAGGATTTTAGTCTCACAGTGGTCTTGTAAGGGCTCAGTGAAGTAATGTATGCTAACAATGTGTCACATGGTAGACACTCTTTCCTTTTCCACCTTTATTCGTCACTCTGAGCCATCCATCACCCATGCCTTCCACCCATGCATGCTCCAGAACATTTCATGGTGCCTACTGCAGTGTTTCTCAGGGGATATTTAATGGATTTAGGTATTATTATTTTATTAATAATATCAATAATACTTCCTTTTCTCAGCCCATACATCTAATCCACGGGAGAGTCTAGTACTTTCTTCAAGATATATCCTGCATCTGCCCTCTTGAGTCACTCACCCTAGGTATGGAGCGCTGCAGCAGCCTCGAACTGGCTTTCTTTTTCCACTCTTGATCTGCTTTAGTGCCTCCTTCCAAGTAGCAGCAAAAGTAATCTTAAAGTCTGAAACCAATCATGTCACCCCATAGCTCAAAGCTCTTCCTTGGCTTCTCTCTGTACCTGGAACAAAAGCAGACTTTCATCCCATGACCTCCAAGGCCCTGCATCACTTGTCTCTGCTCATCTCTCCAACCCAGTCATAGGCCACTTGCCCCTGCTTGATGTGCTGCAGCCCCACTCATTTTCACTTGCTCCCACACGCCCGGCTTTCCCACCCCAGGGATTTACATAAGCTCCTGCCATGCCCTTCCCCTCTGATCTTTGATCTTTGTGGAGCTGCTTCCTTCTTACTTTAGGTCTCAGCTCCGATGTCATCTTCCCAGAGAAGCCTCCCCTGACAGTCCATTCCAAAGTAGATTTCCCTTTCCTTCTACCTTCTTTTCTATATCAGCCCCTTATTTCTCTCCTGCATAGTATCTATGATGACTTATTTTACTGATGTCTATGTTTAATTAATTTTTATCTCTCTCCCCTGCAAGCATGTAAGCTGCATGAAGGCAGGGTGCTTGTCTCATTCATCATTATTTTTCCAGTGCTCCTTGCATCTTATGGTGAATAATACAAAACATTAGCTTGTCCCTCCTTTTTTACTATTCAATAATCTTCATATTACTTTCCTTCCATCTATAGCTGATGGATAAAGAATGATATAAAGTTTTGGATAAATTGAGAACAAACAGTTGATTGATTTAGTCTGCGTGATTTGCCTTTTCAGTAAAAAGCTTTTACTGAGTCTCCTGGACCGCTCAGTAATGGAGCTTGCAAATAAATACAGCTTAACCAAGAGGCTTTAAAACTCCTTTAAATATTAAGAAAGGCTACAGGATATATTGAGGAAGGGGAGCAGAGAATGTTAGCTTTAATACATCCCAAACTTGAGTCAAGAACCCTATGGCAAAGAGAGGGTAAATAATCTATTGTCTTAAGGAAGTAATTAGCTAAAAAATCATCTAGCACATAATACCCCTACCTAGTAAAATACCCACTAAGGTCTTTTTAAAAATTAAAAAAAATTAAAAAAAATTTTTGGTCACACTGCACGGCATGCGGGATCTTAGCTCCCCGACCAGGTATCGAACCTGTGCCCCCTGGAGTGGAAGCGCGGAGCCTTTCCTGCCTCCTGGACCGCCAGGGAAGTCCCACCACTAAGGTCTTTTACAGGGTTTGTCTCATTAGATTATTATCATGAATCCTTAGCAGGAGTGTTTCAATACAAGGGTGCTAAGGATATTGCTAAGCATCCCCTAGGTCTGCCTGAGCAGAAACTCCAGTCATCAAAACAGACTGCCAACGTGTGTCAGTGGAGAGCTCTGCCTGCAGATCAACCTGGCAGCGTGTGTCCCACGTGCCAGTGGAGTAGCAGATGAGCTTTCCTTCAAGGAGCATTTGTAAGAGGAGAGAAAGTGGTAACAGTCTGTTCCGTAGTAAAGGTTTCTGTGGCAGTCACATTCCTTCTGAGACCCTCTAGATAACTCCAGAATCCAGTTGATGCTGGAGGGGGGCGGGGGTGAGACAGGCAGTGACGAGTCTCTCAGAATTCTTTGTTGCCTCCCACTGTGGACAGAACTCTGCTCCTAGAAATATCCCTCCTCCTCATCAGAGGAGTCAGTTTCCAGAGCACACGTGCAGGGTGGGTTGGATGCTCCCTTATGTTCCTGGATTGTAGAGTAAGGGCATGTCCAGCTGTTGGCAGTGCCCACCACAGCCTTGTGGAGCACAGTGCTGGCACACAGAAGGCTTTTTTGGTTAATATTTTTTTAAATTTTGAAATAATTTTAGATTTAGAGAAGAGTTGGAAGATAATACAGAGAGTCCCTGTATTCTCTTTGCCTCGCTACCCCTAATGTTAACATCTTACATAACCATGTATAGTTATCAAAACTAAGAAATCAACATTGGTATAATACTAGTAACTAAAGACTTAATATTAGGATTTCATCAGTTTTTCCCACAATAGGCTATTGATGGCTATGATTTCCTAACAGGAATACCTTTGAGTCAAAAGATAAAAGGGGGGCTTCCCTGGTGGCGCAGTGGTTAAGAATCCACCTGCTAATGCAGGGGACACGGGTTCGAGCCCTGGTCCGGGAAGATCCCACATGCCGCGGAGCAACTAAGCCCACATGCCGCAACTACTGAGCCCGTGCACCACAACTGCTGAGCCTGCATTCTAGAGCCTGAGAGCCACAACTACTGAAGCCCGCGTGCCTAGAGCCGGTGCTCCGCAACAAGAGAAGCCACCACAATGAGAAGCCCGCGCACCACAACGAAGAGTAGCCCCGGCTCGCTGCAACTTGAGAAAGCCCACATGCAGCAACGAAGACCCAATGCAGCCAAAAATAAATAAATAAAATAAATAAATTTATTAAAAAAAAAGATAAAAGGGAGTACATGTTTGATAAAGTCAAAAATGAGACTCAGGTGTTGGTATTCAACTAGCGGGTCAGGAAGCCAGTCTAGATAAAGAGAGCAGCCAAGCATCATTTAAGTTTTCTGAATGTTGTCAGGATACATACTTCTCCCTTCTTAATTATGTTGGTCTTTTCTTTAGGCACTATAGCTCTTTCTCTAGTTAACTCTCTCTGCTGTTTTCTTCTCCTGTCAATCTCTGGTCTTTGGGAATTAGTGGTCCAAGTGAGTAGCAAAGTGGTTTGTTAACAATGAATTAGAGCAGAGGGCCAATTTTACTTTGTCCTAGATTAAGATGAAACATGTAAATTTCTAAGTGCAGCCCTGTGTGGGAATTGTAGCAAACAACTGAAAGTAAGTGCTAATAGAATGATTTAATAGAGGCAGCACTTAATCCAGGCACTTTTGATTTTTTTTTCCAGCTCTAAACTTCTTATTCTTAAATGAAATTAAGTTTCTACATTTAAATCTGGTGTCTGCCATTAAGTTCTAAACTAGAAAGTTCAGCCTAATACTTCATTGCTTGGGACAGATAAGAAACCAGACATTAAAATTTGATTCGAGGTAATTTGTTTTTTAGAGACCATCACTGCATGGGACAACCATAGATCAGTGATTTGAGACACCTTTTAGATTCTTGTTCATCTCTCTTTTTTGTTCCTTCACATGTAAATTCTCTTCTGAATACAATTAACTTTCAGTGCTGGAGCTGTGAGTTTAAACAAGAGGATTTCTCAGAAAACCCTCCAACAAATTCTAAAACCGATTTATTACTATGTGTGGATTATCCCTGTCACGGTAGGACTTATCTTGAAATTGGCACTACCAGACTTTCTTCTTGGCATTAAGACTTGCCTCAAATGAATCAGGGTCTTGGCCCATCAGCAGTAATAACTTTACACTGTGCAGTGCTCTGCAGCTCACAATGCTTTTCTACTTTTGTTCTCATTTTGTCTTTAGGCATCTCAGTGGCATCTGTACTTCATAACTCAAACAACTGAAGCTTTGGATGTGTAGTTGCCCAAGGATACAGAGTTAGTAAGCGACTGAGTTGGGATGAGACTCTAGGTGTATTTCTTTTTCCTGGCCAAGCAAATTCTTGGTCTTAACTCCAAACAAACCTTAGACACTGTAGTGCTGCCCTCCATGCTGCAGGAGTGTTTGTGTGCTTGCTCTTCTCTCACAGTAGAAGTGGCCTCAAATTTCAATAATGTTCAAATGTCAGTGACTTTCAAATGTAATTTGTCTTTGGCTCTGAAATCAGTTGACCAAAACTAATCTAATAACATGGAGCTTTCTTTGTTTAATCAAATCGTAAGAGAGGCAATAATAAAGGGCTTTCTCAAATTGTCAGCAGGGGTTATCTCTTTTTATTACTTTAGCTGTTTCCAGTGGAAGTTTTTGCTGCTATAGAATAACTAGAAAATCTAGTTCTGTTCTAGTGTTACTGACCTTGCCTATTCTAGACTCTTGCCTTGATAACTCTTCCCTGGTCTAACTTTTGTTCATGTATGAGTTTGCCTTTCTAATATTGTTAGGACTCAAGAGAAAGCTTTTTTATCTTGGGTTTCCTCATTTGCAAAGCACTATGACCTCAGCTTTTCCTGCTCGTAATACCATTAGAACTTTTAAGACCTAATCAGAGTTGGACAAAGACTTAATTTCATGAAAACACTTGGCAGACAAATCATGGGAGATGGATAGGCCCTGCTTGGATATGATACAGTAAAAATTAGCATAGATTGAGAAGGGAAAAATCTGCCTTGCCATTCATCAAGTTGAGATAACAGATTAAGTAAATTGTAAGTTATCAGGAAACATTTCTCTCCAGGTCATCAGAGCTGTAAAGTATCATAAGAACATGCTATTTTTTCTTAAAGCAAAACATGGACATTACTCCAGTTTCTTTTATGACAGTACCATTAATATGAAAACCTGATGATGATAATATGAAAAGAAGGAAGGAAAGAAGGGAGAGCGGGAGGGAGAAAAGAGGGAGAAATAAAGCTATAGAACAATATCACAACTGAAAATAGGCTCCGGCAACATATCAAAAGAAAGATACAGTATGACTAAGGGACCAGTGTGGCTTGAGATCAGGAAATCTATCAACCCAATCTATTAAAGCAGCAAATTAAAGGAAAAATAATCATATGATTTTAACAACATGTTCTAAAAAGGCATTTGATAAAATATAGTCCAAATCTCCTTCTTTGATGACTTCTTTCTTACTCAATGAGAAACTTTGTTCTGTAAAATCATAGAGTATCAGAAACTTAACTTTTTGAAATTAGATCAGTAAGGTGAAACTCCCCACTCTTGCCTGGAATGTCTGAGTCTCTACGACAGAGCAAAGCAGTCTGGATTTCCAACCCAGGTGCAGATAAGGGGTTTCAGGATACAACATTCCACATCTATATTAATTTTGTTATCCCTAAGGACACAGGAGCTTGGGACCACATAGCAGTGCAGACCTGATGTTGATGTGTTTACACACGGCCCTGCTTTCCTTTGGAGCCCATCATTTACCTAAGTTCCACTCCCCCACTCCCCCAATCTTGCAAGAACTACCATTTCCTTTGGTGGGAGATGCCCCATGACTCCTTTGTTGTTCATTCTTACTTATTGCAGTGAGTCAACAAACCTGACTCTGTCAGACTACAGGTTTGTCTCTGGTCTTTTGAGGCTGATTGAACTAAAACAGATGGCCAGTGGGTGGTTGGTTTTCTAGGAAAAAATTGTTCGCTCAAAAAGCACCAGGGCAAGACTCTTTCTGAAGGAAAGGGAACTGAGCCTGTCAGATTTTGGCTGTTCGGGGTTGTTTTGTAAGTTGCTTATGGCCAAGATTTTGGCCAAAATGTAGCTTAGCAGGGCCTCAGTGTCATCTGCAAGCAGTTTTACCCCTGGTGTGCAGCCAATCCCCCTCCCCTATTGCCCTTGCACGACCAGCTCGATCTTACAGTTGAGAATAAGGAAGAAATTCAGATACCTTTATGCTGGCTTCTAGACAGAAGTTTCTCTTGGAGAATGGCATTCTTCAACAAACTTCTCAGTCTTTGCTACAACCTGGTGAGAATCTTCAGTAACCAAATGAGTTCATCTTCGTAGGGACAACTTCACTTACGAAAAGCAGCCTGGCCTGACTTGAGACTAAACAATCTTTCCTTGGCCAGGCATCACTTGCATCTTGTTCCCGTGAATGTTAAAAAGCTAAAGTTAATGGCTGGTAATCCCTTCGGATTTCTATCTCTGTTATACCTTATTTTTCTCATCTTAGGTCTGCAAGTGAGGGAAACAAACTAGAAAATTTACTTACTTTTCTTATTCTCCATTAAGTCTCTGATTCAGACTTTACTTTTTACCCACAAGTGACTTCTTCCACATCTTAAACTCAGATATGTTATTCTAAAATACCTAAGCAGCTAGCTGTGGAGAAAAATTGAGCCTAAAGGCATTAAGTCAGGTCATATCCTTTAAGGTGTTAGGGGCTTGACTTGACCTGCAAGGACCTTGACTCTGCCTCTAACTTTCTTTGTTTACCTTGCGCATGTCTATTTCCTTCTCAGTTTCCTAGTCTGTGAAAGGGTAAGTGGTTTCAGTCCATGTCCATAAACTCTGTTGGACTCAAGAATTTTGCAGAATTTCCTGTTTGGTTGCCAGAAGCCCCTAGGGCTCTGAGTCGGGTTTTGCTTTGCAGAGGTTTGCCCAGCTGCACCACTACTCCTTACCATGTGAGGGCGCTGTGTGGCTGCAGTTGCCTTTGAATCTCTCTAGACATCACATAGACTACTCTTTCAGGCACCCACAGGTAACATTGAACCTAACAGTAGTTTTGCCTCAGGACAGAGGCTCAGCTGAGCTGTGGCCATGTTGTGATAGCCCTTGGGGAGTAAAACCATTGGGGGGAGCCCTAGGAAGAGAAGAGACCTATGGGGCAGAATAACAGTTGGGGGTGTGGACGGGCTGGTTGTATATGGAGCTGAGGGTGGCCCCACAAGGGGGCCACATGCGTTTGGAAGCAGAGAGAGGGACATGGACTAGTAAGCAGCAGTGCGGCAGGCTGTGTCAAACATGGATGGAAGAAATCTTAAAGGCAAGTGGCCAGTTAAAAAGTCAAGTTGCCAAATCAGATAGAGGATAATCCATTCTGTTTAAAAGGGTAACTAGTCCAAAAAAAACCCAGGAAGTCCTGAGCAACAGAGCCCATTGATGGGAGTAAGCTAAATGACTGGTGGCAGCTGGGGACTTCTAGGATACTGGGGAGGAGTGATGTACCCCAGGTATTGTCCATCTGATGAGCATTCAGTGATCGGTGCCAGAGGGATAGAAGCTGTAGTTTGTGTGGAATTGTTCTGGGGGCGAGAAATTGCTGGCTGAAGCAGGAGACGTGCAGCATTCACGTTATGTGTGAGAAATGCAATGGCATATTCACTGGGAGTGATGGGAGAGGAGCTGTAGGTGCACGCTTGACGAGGCTTGAGCTTATCCTCTAAATGTGGCTTGGGCTGAAAATCAAGTGGTTTAGTCCACACATTGTGAAGTTTTACTAAGCAAGGTGGTCGTGGCTGGGGTAACTGTGGTACCTGTGTTAAGTCTGGAATAAGCCGTTTCTTTGAAGATGCCCTCTAGGGTAGTGCCACGACAGCATTTGGGAGAATTCATACAAAATCCAGAGAAACTCAGAGCTTGGAAGAGTGCAAGATTTCAAGTTCCCATACCTTGTTCTAAGTCAAATTCGGGTGTCACAAAGAGTTTCTCAAAGGTTGCCTATTATGTCAGGTAAATCGCCAAGGATCTCTATGTTAAGAGTGTGACAGGAGGAAGAGGTGAACACAAGCCTCTTGGAGCTATTGACTCTACCTGAAGCAGTATCCCAAGGAGGCAATGCCCAGGTAAATTGCCCTAATTCCACTCATAGTCTTGGATTTTGTCCTTGCTGTAGGTGGCCATCCATCCATTGTCCACGCCAGATTGTTTTCTCCAGCTTCAGTGACAGCTAAAAGCCCTTCCTGAAGGCTGGCAAGACTGGGGGTATCCCAGAGGTATAGTTTAACACAGACCTGTGACCTTCACGTGTGAAGGAGCAAAAGCAATTAAAGGATGGGCTACACTCTGATCTTGGTGACATGGCAGAGGTTGAACTCTCCATTAGCCAAGCCCTGGAACAACTCCTGCTGGGAGTTAGCGTTAGCAAACTCAATCTGTCTGGCTTCCAGAAGGCAGTCTCCTTTGCAATGTACTGGGTCCTGGGAACTAGGCCAGTTGAGCAGGTATGTTAAAACATAGAGGCAACTCCCCTGGCTCTGTGTTTGAAATATTTGTGGAGATGGAGCACTTGAAGTATGAATATGAGGAGCAAGGCATTGTGGGACGCGTAGATAGGTCTGGTGGCACAGCCGAGAAAAAAATGGCTGGATCTTGTGGTAATGCTGATGAGGCTAGTAGCTTAAAGAATACTAGTGCCAAAGGCTCAGCAAAGTCAGTAAAGACAGACAGAAGTCTGTTTCACAGGGTGGTTTGATGAGATACTGCCCCATTCCTAGCAGAGGCTCCCCATCAACAGGTGGCTACATTTTCTGCTGGACTACTGGACCAAGGCTGGGTTCACAAATCTGCTGATTCTCTTTAATAGACCATCATGTTGGACTGGAGACAGGTTTATTCAGCCGCACTGCTCAGAAGGATGAAATGAGCATGGGGGATGGGAGATATAATGTAAGGTCCTGCTTGTCAATGTCTACTGCTGGGCCAGGGTGCGTCCTAGTAGAAGGAGCAAACACTTTCTGAGCCTGGGGCATCACACTGTAGCAGCTCACCTGTAGGACATGCCTCCTCTGTGGAGGCTAGTGTGAACGTGGCTGGCTTCAGGGCCCCATCTCCTGTTCAGTGGA
Organism: Balaenoptera borealis; assembly: GCF_965194805.1. Taxonomy (NCBI): domain Eukaryota; kingdom Metazoa; phylum Chordata; class Mammalia; order Artiodactyla; family Balaenopteridae; genus Balaenoptera; species Balaenoptera borealis. The sequence continues at coordinate 39,023,500 of NC_138881.1, read as the reverse complement.
GGTAAGCAGGAAATGTGTGTGGGGAGGTGAATAGAGCTGATCTCCAGCCATTCTCAGTTCTACTCACTTAGAGGCTGGGCAGCCCATTGGGCTGGCTCATTGCCTCCTTCACCTCCATGTACCTCTTCCAGGGCTTAACAATTGGGCCAATGCCACTGATCATGCATGTATGTGCAGGGAGCACATGTCTTGTGATGAAAGGGCCATGACTTCTCTCTGGATTACCAAATTTCACGACTAGAGCTGTGGGTCTGCCCCATGTCCCCCCTCCCTAGTAAGCTGAGACCTAAAGAATGTTGCTGTTCTGTTCCCTATGAGTTTTGAATTTTGTAGTTCCATATTCAGTTACAGCTGAACAGAACAACTGGACAAGTGGGTGAGCTTGATGCAATTAGTCTGGGACGGTAGCAACACGGGCACTGCAGCATCAGAGCAGTTACTACTTGAGATTATAGGGCTAGTATTTCTGACCCAGTGGCTTCTCTGTAGTCCTAGTCTTTTCAGAGACATCTGAGTTGCACAGCTGCACGGTCTTCATGGGAGCCCTAGAATCTGAGAGGTTGGTTTAATCTGATCCAACTGATCAATGAATGAGTCCTGTAATGAGAGAGGAAACTCTGGTTCCAAAAGCTATAGGCTTCCCTCAACTCTAATTTGCTCACCTACTAGATGACCCCGATTTGAAAAGGAACAGACACGCCAGTGTCCATCTCTAGAACAAATCTGTTCCTTTTCAAATCGAGGTCATCTAGTTTTGTTTCCTACTTGTCCAGGTCTCCCAGACGTCTGTTAGACTTTTGTCATATGTGAAAGACTTCCTAGTGCATTCATTATAACACCTATGTAATCATTTGCCTGATGAGGCCAGGGAGGGTAGCCTTTGCTCTACAGACTCTCAGCCCTTTATAGTTGTGTTGTATTAGAAGACTCTTGGGAACTTCAATGGTACCCTAATACATTTGAGGTTACCGTTGGCAGGATCTACTGCTAGGACAGCAAATAGGCAAAGCTTGCATTGAGAAGGAGATGCTCATCTTTGTATGAGAAGCATCAGGTAAATGTCTGTTTATGTCTGATTCTGAGAATAGCGCATATAGGGAAAAAAAGAGCAAGTAAAGTGGAGAGGAAGATGTCTCAAGCTGAGCAAGGGAGGTAATTGAATACGTTTAAGAAACAGAATAAGCAAATGTTCAAAACAGAAATCAAATAACTGTACTTAGAGGCAACTTTAGCTAACAGAAAGAACAGCTAGGAGTAGCTGTCACTAAGTCAGGCAGCCCAAAGACATGGCATACTGCTTTATCCCCAGCGTCTCGAATGAGTACTAGTGCTATTAGTGAGATGACACGTGTATATCAAAATGTTTAGAACCAGGTGCCATAAAGACAAAACAGGGTGATGTGGTTGGGGTAACTACAGCAGGGGTGACTGTTTTAGTTAAGGTTATGAGGGAGGCCTCTTTAGTGTAGAGACCTGAATGGGAAGTAAACAGCAGAATGAATGCCTGGAGGGAGGGAGTTGCTTTTTACTAGAACTCTAAGTGCAAGAGGACAGAAATATGACCAGGGTGGCTGAAGAGTGCTGAATAAAGAAGAGAGTGGAATGAAATAAGGCAGACAGGGGCTGGATTATGTAGTCTTGTAGACCATGGTAAAGAGTTGGGATTTTTTGTAAAGTATATTGTCAGCTTGTTGGGAGGTTTTAAGCAGGGGCGTGATACTTGACATATGTGGCCAATAGGTGATCCTGACCTGTGCAGAGGTGAGAATGGAGCAGGGCCAGTTAGGAGGATTTGGCAGTAGTCTAGCAGATGGTGGTGGCTCAGGTGGATGTGATGGAAGGTAGTGAGAAGTGGATCTATTTTTGAAAACTTTGAAGCTTTAACTTCCATGACTATTGACGAATTGGCTGTGGGATATGAGATGAATCAAGGGTAGCACAAAATTTTGTCCCAGACTACTGGGTAGATTGGCTGAGTTGAGTAAGACCGGGTGTGTGTGTTCTTGATCATTGAGATCAAGAACAGTCACTTATCTTTGTATCTCCAGGGTCTAGCCCCTGACACACAGCAGGTGCTAAAATGGTTGAAATGGATAGAAATATTGCCATTAAAAAATTATAGGGAATTCTCTGGTGGTCCAGTGGTTAGGACTCTGTGCTTCTGCTGTAGGGGATACGGGTTTGATCCCTGGTTGGGGAACTAGGATCCTACATGCTGCACGGCAAGGCCAAAAATATATATATATATAATATTAGAATTAGGGAATTTAGCAGGAAACTCATCATTCTCTCAGTAGGAAGCCTCTCCTACTCCATCCTTTGTTTCCTGATTATCTAGTTTTTCTAGTGTATAAACTTTCATTCTCCACTGACTGGTTCTCTTTGTTTCTGAGACCGTGGAATGGGGACCCTGTTGATTAAATCACAGAGCCTTCTTGTCAGTGTATTGAAGTATTTATGTGTATCTTGTGTGTGAGTCCACGTTCTGGGTCTTCCTCAGATAACCCCCCTGTAACTCCTAGCTGCCTTAGGCACATTGCAAATGACCTCAGGGTTGTCATACTTTGCTCTATAAGGGTTTTTACCGGGGCAGGAATATTCAGTTAGATGCATTAGATCCCAGGGACTTTGGTTTATATTTCTACACTATCTGACTTAGTCGGAAAAACTCATCTTTCTTACATCTGTAATATAGCAGCAAAGATTTACAAACTAGTATCAACTCTGCTACCCACAGTGAGAATGCTAAAGCTGAGAGGTTTTTCTAAAAAATCAAATGTAGCTGTGCAGACATTGCCATTTGGGGCTGATCTAAGAATCTGCTTTATAAATTTGCTTGTAATAATTGCAAACAAGCTATCTCAGAAATATCTGTTTGCTTGCATCGTTTAAGGGTTAAAGACTTTTCATATAGAAAAGTCAGAGGCTTCGTCTTTCCCGTTGCTCCCAATCAAATTGACAGTATTGGCCATTTCAGTATGCAACATTAGAGTGAGGTAGAAATAAGCCAGAGGCTCATTGTCACTAGCTATATTTCAGTATAGCATTTTTAAAAATGCTGCAGTGATTTCTCCTGCCCTTTGGAAGGTGTTTTCTTCTCTGCAGTTGCAGCAGGGGTTCTGTGTCTTTTTCACATGGACTACTTAGTTTGAAATCTGTCGGCAGTTCAGAATAATGCGTATAAAAGTCTAAAATAAAACACATGGGTTTTCAAATAAAATAATTTGAAAGGTATCAATTTTAAAGCAAACTTGTAATATAAAAATATGTACCTTAATGCATTAAATAACAAGACAATATATTTTAAATACAGGCAAGTTGAAGTTTAAAGACAGCAGTGTGAAGGCTGCTTAGCTTGAATCACAACGTTGAATTGGGGTGGTCTTTGGGCAAGACAATATGCATGTCATACTGGACATCCAATCAGTTCTGATTTTCTTGTTTGTTTAATGGATACAAGGGTTGAAAAAATCTGTTTCACAAATGTATTGGTTCAAAAAAAGGTAAAGCTTCCCTAATTCACATTGTAAGGCAAAAACACTTGACTTCTCCAAGGTTTTTTGAATTAAATTCCAGTTGTATTAAATCATTTGCACTAAGATCAATAAGCTGTTTTGCAACTCAACAATATAGAAATAACCCAATTAAAAATAGGCAAAGGATTTGAATAGATACTCCTCTTAAGAAGAAATACAAATGGCTAATAAGCATATTAGTCATTAGAGAAATTCACATCAGAACCACAGTGAAATACCACTTCACACCCACTAGGATGGCTAAAACAAAAAAGACAGACAGTAACAAGTGTTAGCAAGGATATGGAGAATTGGACCCTCCTACATTGCTGCTGGGGATGTAAAATGGTGCCACTGCTGTGGAAAACAGTTTGTCAGTTTCTTGAAATGTTAAATATAGAATTATCACATGTCCCAGCAGTTTTACTCCTAGGTATATATCCAAGAGAATTTAAAATATACATCAACACAAAAACTTGTACATAAATGTTTATAGCAGCATTATTCATAAGAACCAAAAGTGGAAACAACCCAAATGCCCATCAACTGATGAATGGATAAACAAAATTTGTCATGTCTATACAATGGAATATTATTCAGCAATAAAAAGGATGAACCTTGAAAACAATATGCTAAATGAAAGAAGTCAGTCACAAAAGGCCACATATTGTATGATTCTATATATGTGGAATGTCTAGAATAAACAAATCCATAAAAACAGAAAGTAGATTAGTGCTTGCTAGGGGCTGGGAGGAGAGGGGATGGGGAAATGACTGCTAATAGGTATGGAATTTCTTTTTGGGATGATGAAATATTTGGAAATTAGATGGTGGTGATGGTTGCACAACCTCCTGAATATACTAAAGAAACACTGAATTTAATACTTTAAATGGGTTAATTTTTTCATATGTTTATTATATCTCAAAACCACTATTTTAAAAAAGTCAATAGGTCATCTTTGGCTATGCCAAATTCTTTGATACAGTTTTACATTTAAGAAGAGATTACAAACCCATGGTTCAATTTTACCATCAAGAAAAGAGTTCTGCAGTGTTTCTAGGTGTTAACAGCTATCTTTTGTCAGTGAACTAGACAGAATTTTGAATTGCAGCTTCATCTTGGTAAAGAACTTCTTCCAGCATTCCACGTATGTGGCCTTCTGTGCCTTTCTAGAAAAAATGGTTTTCATGTGTAATTGGTTTTCTTGCAAAAGTGATTTTTTAAATGTGGGGTGGGGTATTTTCACAGAATGGTATATGAATACCCCTTGTAAAATACCTTGTATCACCCTTGTGCATGTCTTCACTTCCTAACCATGTACAAAAGGAGTATAAGGAGAAAAACATCTGTTACTCATCACATTTACACTGTGCATGACTTACAACATTGCACAATCTGTTAGTAATATCTGTTTAAATGTCTCATTTAAAGTTACTTCAACTCAGATGTGAACTTGCCTGGCCCACCCTTGTAGTCCATGTACTGTCTTACAAAAGTCAGGCTGCTTTATGGAGAGCTGTGTTCTCATTTGTGCTAGTTTTGCAAAAACTTAACAAGAATGTCTCACAACCTTCCATGTGTAGATTGAAAACTAACTGTGGATAGGGAGTACAGGAAAGCAACATGGCTTTCCTGGTCGCCTATGAAATAACTTTCTACTTCATTCCTCAGTAGCTGAATGTCTACCTGATGTAGAATTGGGCAACTGCCTTGTCCAGATATCTGTAGACACAAAGACAGTGATCATGTGACAACTGGTGGCTACTCTACTACTGTAATTTTGAGGTAGTGATAAACATAAATTTGAGATCTGCATCAAGGTAATGTGGAATGAAAAGAACTGATTTCTGTTGTGACAAATTCATAGATTCTGCTAATGGTGAATGTATTAGCTGAAGAAGTACTAAATTTAAGTTAGAGGTTAGTAAAAATAAAGATGAATGCTTTCCCAATCAAATTAATATTCCATGGATATTATAATACTTTGGATTCCTAACTTAAGAACGCCTAGTATAAAAGATAGATTGCTTATTTTGGCCTGCAGCACATGGGTCACGGTCATCCCTACTGTGGCAGCGTATTTTATAAGGCTCCTTACTCAGATAAGTTATTCCGTGAGGCCAGGGATCCAGCTGCAAGTTTTCAAAGGATCTCTGACCTTGAGAAAGATCTCTGACGCTCCTTTACCTCATTTAAACAACAACAAAAAGTTTTATTTTGAGGTAATTATAGATTCACGGTAATTTGCAAAAATAATACAGAGAGTCCTGTGTACCCTTCACCATCTTCGCCTAGTGGTAGTATCTTACATAACTCTAGTACAGTGTCAAAACCAACAAACTGACATTGGTACAATTTTTTTCATGTTTAAATTAGGATATTGGGCTGCCTTGATTTAAGGAAATTAATCACTTAAGTTGATAAACATCCACTGTTTAACCCAAAGTGCATTTTGATAGTTCTCAGTCTGGAGTACTTGGGGTTTGCTAGCAAGGGTCAAATCTCTACCACATGACAAGAAACAGGATTCCAAATGTGGGGATGTTATGAGTTATGTGTTATACCACTTCTCAGGAGCCACCCTATATCCATGCCCTATAGCCTTGGGTTTGCCCAGTCTTTTGGGCAGAACTTCATCTTCACCAAGTGGCTTTCACTTTTTCCCTGCAAGTAGTTGTGCTCCAAAAAGAGCCCCATGGGGCCTTGAGAAAACCTGCCTCATGGTCTCAAGATGTAAGATGAAAACTGACCATTTACATTTCTAGCTTTTCTGACTTCTCTAGTTCTGGTGACAGCTTGAGCAGCTATCTTTTTGAGCATGAAGAGCCCAGTGAGACCTCTTAATATCCAAGATATACTAGGTAATACCTGATAGCCTATCTAGCCATTTGGTTTTGTTTAAGGCATGATAGACCTCAAGTGCCATTATAAGTACCCTCTGCTTCATGCAGCACCATCAAACGTTTGCTTTGTATTGTCTCAGGTCTTGATATGCCAACACTTAAAATTCAATATAATAAAGTCTGTCTCAGCAACTAGACATAATATCTCTTAAGAGGCAGGGGACCGTCTTAGTCATCTCTCTCCCTAGCACATGAAAGCTATATGAGGTCTGTGGAAGGAGGAAATGTATATTAGCAGAAAGCCAGACTAGCATTTTGTGCATCTCTAACACATTCCTGCTCAACTGCTTAAAGTATCTTCTATGGCTGTTTGACCACATTTGCGAGATACCCTCTACCACCCAGGCTGGGGCCACGTCTGTGCTGTCACACCCCCTTAGTGTTGATATGACTTTCAGCTGAGCTGGAGAAAGTTGAGTGTGGGCTTGAAGGGTGTTGGAGTGGTGGCCACCTAGTCACAATATTTGAAAACAGTTGTGTAGTTGTGCTATGATTGTTAAATGGCCCACCTGAGCCCACCTAGGACTAGTCCATCAAATGACCCCTAGAAGATGGCATTAGCCTTTGTGTGGGGGAGACTGCACTGAGTGTTCCTGCTTCCTCTCACACAGCTCTCTTGGTGTTCAGTTTGTGAACCAGCCGCCACCTTGCAAGGTGCCACATGTTACTTTCAGGGCTTCTGAGACTACGCTTTTTTTTTTTTTTTAAGTATTTTTTAAAAAAATTTATTTATTTATTTTATTTTATGGCTGTGTTGGGTCTTCGCTTCTGTGCGAGGGCTCTCTCTAGTTGTGGCAAGTGGGGGCCACTCTTCATCACGGTGCGCGGGCCTCTCACTATCGCGGCCTCTCTCGTTGCGGAGCACAGGCTCCAGACGCGCAGGCTCAGCAGTTGTGGCTCACGGGCCCAGTTGCCCCGCGGCATGTGGAATCTTCCCAGACCAGGGCTCGAACCCGTGTCCCCTGCATTGGCAGGTGGATTCTCAACCACTGCGCCACCAGGGAAGCCCTGAGACTACGCTTTGAACTAAGGCTTTCCGTGTCTGTTTTTGTGACTTCTTTGACGTCGCTGGAGGCTGACCCCTCTCACTGTTTTCTTTGCTGCCTTTAATATCATCATTTGGGCTGGAAGAGATGAGTTAACCACCAACACCAGGTCCTTGTTTCACTTTTGTGAGATCATAGGCCACTGTGGTAATGCTGTGATTGGAATGCCGTGTCTGGAACATTGGTGAGTCTGACACTAGGTAAGCCAGCATTCTCACAGTGAAGAATGATGACCCTATTAGCTTTGTTCTACAAATAAACATTTTATATCATCATTCCTTATATCGACTTTGTTCCTATAAATTCTACGTAATTAAGGGCATTACTGATAGGATGAGCATCCTACCAGAATACTAGTTATTCTTTTTCTATGGACAATAAAAATTACTACTACTTTTTAGCACTCTTCTGTCTCAAGTGAAGTTTGGTGTGAGTGCAAGAATTCAGTAACAAGGTCGTGGCAAATCATTGTAACCTATTTTTTAAAATTCAAATAGCTCTAGGTTTCAAGATAGTGCTAGTCTAACTCATAATAGGATGGTAACATAATTTGTCTATTGGTATATTTTTTATGACTCTGTCCTCAAGGAATTTAAAGTCTGGAGGGGAGATCAGATAGGTCTTACAAATTTCGCTTAAGTTGATGGAACAGGTACAGGTGGAAATTCATACCCCTTTCACTTCATGCTGAGAACAAAGATAAGTTAAAATTTTAAAAAATTGAAAAAAATTTTCATTACGTTTTATTGGAGTATAGTTGCTTTACAATGTTGTGTTAGTTTCTGCTGTACAGCAAAGTGAATCAGTTATACGTATACATATATCCCCTCTTTGTCTGTTGGTATTTTGAATGTATCAGATATACAATAATGCTTTACAAATAACTAGTAATGAAAAGCAAGGCTTACCATACCCAAGTAAAAAATGTCTAGGCTGTAGGTAGTTCTAAAGTCTTGGAAGATTTAAAATAAAAATTAGGAGTTGGGAAGAGGACTCTATAGACCTGATGTGGAAAACTTTGTACTAGACTGTGGCTTCAAGTCCATGCATCTCCCATTTCTGACTCGAATTTGTTCCTGAAAACATGCTGATAGCAAAATTTGGAAATGCAGGATTTTTACTTTAAATGGCAAAAATGTGTTATCATTCCATTCCCAAACCCTAATCCATTCCCCCCAATTCTACTAAGAAACAAAACAAATTCTTAAATACCTATAACAATTCATAAAGGATTTTTTGCATAATAGCATGCTAAACCATTATTTCTAGTTACTTAACACTTACTGAATTCATCAGCTGGGCGTATTTGTTTTCAGGGTACAACAAATGTGAATTGTTTTCTTTCTATATAGCAACAAACTCATCGGAGGAAGATAGGCAGGAACTGGACATTATTTCTCATAGACTTCTTGCCCTACTTCTGCAGGCTGCATTTCCTTGGCTTCTGTGAAGGCTGACTTCTGGCTGCCTTTGGCCAATGGAGACATTGGGGAGAGGTCAAGGATTGGTGGGAGGGGAGAAGGAAGTTACTTCTCCCTCTCCTTCTCTGCCTCAGACGTTTCTTTGGCAGTGTCTCCATTTCTTCCTGAAACCTAACTCCTGCTGTAGTTTCAGAGAACTCTGCTTATTTAGCCTAGAGGGTCAAGAGAGTTTTCGTTGGCTCCTGGCTTTGCTCATCTCTAGGTTGCTTCACCACTCTGTTTGCTTTTCATTTCCTCTATTCTTTGTGTGAACAATTCGTTGTTCAGTTCCATCTATTGTAAATACTTGAAGTAGCTTCTGTTTTCTTGTTTAGACTCTGATGCACTGTTCTGCTTGGTTGGTGCCAATGAGAAAGTGTGAGCCTGTGAAGGAGTGAGTGAGATAATAAATGCCTGTGGTTCACCCACATCCAGATCAGAGGAATTACTGAACAGTCTATCGTTTTTTTGGCGCTCAGGCAGTGCAAGTAGAGAGTTGTAAACCATGATTGAAACCATAAATAAAGCAATTGAAATTGGGCAACTGTTTGTATTTCCTTTGCTTGCATTGGCACTGCTCCTGATAACAGGATTGAATTTATCATTGCATTTTGGAAGGTGTTGATTCCGTTTATGTCATGATTACATAGATATGATTGCTATTAAAAATAAATCTGAAAGATTTGACATCAGGTTTCTATGCCTCTTCTTCCTTTAGTTAATGGAATTATGTTAAACCTTTTCTTCAAATTGCTTTTCCATTTATTCAGATGGTGTGTGGGTTGAATTATGTTACCCGGAAATATATACTGAAATCCTAACCCCTGATACCTGTGAATGAGATTTTGTTTGGAAATAGAGTCATTGACTAATCAAGTTAAGATGAGGTCATACTGGATTAGAGTGGGCACTCATCCAATATGACTGGTGCTCTTATAAGAAGAGGACACACACACACACACACACACACACACACACACACACACACAGAGAAGTGAGAATGCCATGTGATGACAGAGGTAGAGATTGAAATGATGGGTCTACAAGCCAAGGAATACCAAGGATTTCAGGCAACACCAGAAGTTAAGAGGAAAGGCATGGACCAGATTCTTCCTTAGCGCCTTCAGAGAGAGCGTGGCCCTACCAGCACCTTGATTTCAGACTTTTAGCCTTCAGAATTGTAAGAGAATAGATCTGTTGTTTAAAGCCACCCAGTTTATGATACTTTGTTATGGCAGACATAGGAAGCTAATACAGATGGTTTCATTTAATGTGGGAAAGATAAGGACCATAGTGCAGACTGTATTTAAATGGCATGATCAAGAGTCCCAATTCTATGCAGAGAACAGCTGCGGTACCATTGGAGCACACTCCCTACCCTGCAAACCTGCACCCAGCTTCAGTGTTTTCACTAGCACGCACGTTAACTATTAAAGATTTTCTGTTTGAATAATAAATTCAGGGCAGAAACTTCTAAGTTATAATGAATATTTAGGTAGTGAGTTCAGATAGCGAGGGATACCTTTCATACCCACGATAGGCTGAAAGGAAAACAAACTCCTGTATCAATCACAGTCCTACCAGAGAAAGAGGACCAGTAGGATTGACTCCCTCTCTCTCTCTCTCTCTCTCTCTCTCTCTCTCTCTCTCTCTCTCTCTCTCTCTCTCTCTATCTATCTATCAAATATCAAGAGATTTATTTAAAGCAATCCGCTCATGAGATTGTGGCGGCTAGCAAGTCTCTAACATGTAGGTCAGGCTGGCAGGCTGGAAAGCCTTGGGCAGGAATGCATGCTGCGCAGCAGTCCGCAGAGAGTATTTCTTCTTCCTCAGGGAAACCTCGGCTTTGCTCTTAAGGTCTTTTAGCTGATTGCATCAGCTTCACCCAGATTATCTAGGATAATCTCTTTTACTTAAAGTCATTTGATTATAGACATTAATCACATCTACAAAAAGACTTCACACCTATATTAGAGTTAAATTAAACTCTGGGCACCATAGCCTAGCCAAGTTGACACATAAAACTGACCATCACAGCTAATAAGCATTGTACATATTTTCCTCATTATGAGTCATGTTTTCCTGCTTCCTTGCATGCCAGGTAATCATTGATTGGATGCCAGACGTTGTGTATTTTACTGCATTGGGTGCTGGGTATTTTTGTATTGCTGTAAATGTTGAGGTTTGTTCTAGGATATAGTTACGTTACTTGGTAACAGTTTAACCTTTTCAGGTCTTGCTTTTATGATTTGTTAGGAGGTTCTCGAACACTGCTCAGTCTAATAATTCTCCACTACTGTGGCAAGATCTTTCTCTTTTTTTTAACATCTTTATTGGAGTATAATTGCTTTACAATGGTGTGTTAGTTTCTACTTTATAGCAAAGTGACTCAGCTATATGTATACATACATCCCCATATCCCCTCCCTCTTGCGTCTCCCGCCCACCCTCCCTATCCCACCCCTCTAGGTGGTCACAAAGCACCGAGCTGATCTCCCTGTGAGATGCGGCTGCTTCCCACTAGCTATCTGTTTTACATTTGGTAGTGTATATATGTCCAGTGGCAAGATCTTTCTGAGTATTCTTCCCAGTGCCTTAGAAATTGTTACTTTTTCCCGCCCCGCTAGTGGAATCAGGCACTGTTTTTGGCCCTGTGTGAGAACCAGGTACGGTTTCCTCTAATGCTTTCAGATGGTACGAATATCCAAGGGGGGAACCTCTGCATGTCTCTGTAGTTTTCTCTCCATGAAGCTCTCTCCTCTATGGTACTATGTCTACAAACTCTCGCTTCCTTGGTCTCCCTGGATTCTCAGCGTTATCTTCTCAACTCTGAGTCGGCTTGGCTCCAACTCAGTTCCCCCTCCCTGCACTGTGGCCTGGAAGCTCTCTCAAGGCAGTAAGATGGGTCAAATTGTAGGAATTGCCTTGTCTCTTGGGGATCACTGCCCTTCACTGTCTGATGTCCACTGTCTTAAAAACCGTAGTTCTGTGTATTTTGTCAGGTGTGTTTTTTTTTTTTTTTGAGGTTGGAAGGTAAATATAGTCCTTGTTACTCCATTTTAACCAGAAGTGGAAATCTGGACCAAAGATTTTAAATATTCAAAAGACTAATCTCTCACATCATCTATAGGGTCCTAGCCAGTGGTTCTCTAGTGCCATGACATCGATTGTAGACCATTCTCACCCTGACCTCCCAGTTGATGAATACTGCTCTAAACCTTTTCTACCTTCCTTTCCCAATTAATCAGATTAATAAACAGTGAAAATGTAAGCCACAGATGGTGAGAGAGAATTTCCCCCCCAGAAACCAAATATATGGTGTCTTTTCCAACACCAGGTCTCCAGTTCTCCAACACCAACTGGGTGTCCAACAATTCAGTTCAATTCTGGCACTGACTCCTGGAGTTAGGATCAGATCCCACATATTAAGGGCTCAGTATAAGACTGCCTCCACAGGCTTCCCTGGTGGCACAGTGGATAGGAATACGCCTGCCAATGCAGGGGACACAGGTACGAGCCCTGGTCCGGGAAGATCCCACATGCCGCTGAGCAACTAAGCCCGTGCGCCACAACTACTGAGCCTGCGCTCTAGAGCCCGCGAGCCACAATGACTGAGCCCATGAGCCACAACTACTGAAGCCCGCGCGCCTAGAGCCTGTGCTCCGCAACAAGAGAAGCCACCACAATGAGAAGCCCGCGCACCGCAATGAAAGAGTAGGCCCGCTCGCCACAACTAGAGAAAGCCTATGCGCAGCAACGAAGACCCAATGCAGCCAAAAATAAATAAATAAATAAACAAATACATAAATAAATAAAAACTTAAAAGCTTAAAAAAAAAAAGACTGCCCCCATTTCAGACACCAGCTACAGATGGAATGCCCAGCTACTCACATTTATGTCCTGCTGACTACAAATTCAGGGGTTCCCACGACCCGCATTTGGGTTTGATAATTTGCTAGAACTACTCACAAAACTTAGGAAAGTGCTTTACATATTATTATTGGTTTATTGTAAAGGATAAAACTTAGGAACAGCCAAATAGAGTTGATGCATAGGGCAAGGTGTGGGGAGAGGGGCACAGAGCTTCCATGTTCTCTCTGGTCATGTCACCCTCCCAGCACTTCAGTATGTTCACCAATCTAGAAGCTTCTGAACCCCACTGTTTAGGGGTTCTTATGGAGGTTTCATTATGTAGCTATAATTGACTAAATCATTGCCGTTGGTGGTTGGACTCAACCTCCAGCCCCTCTACCTTCCCTAGAGATCAACAGGTGGGGCTGAAAGTTCCAACCCTCTAATCACCTGGTTGATTCCCTTGGCAACCAGCCCCCCATCCTGAAGCTATCTAGGGGCCCACCAAGAGTAACCTCATTATCATAAACTCAGGTAGGGTTGAAAGAGACTCATTATGAATAACAGAAGATACTATGTCCTATCACTCAGGACATTCCAAGAGTTTTAGGAGCTCTGTGTCAGGACCAGAGACAAAGGCCAAATATATATTTCTCCTTGTACCACGGAGGTACATGGACCATGGAGAAAGGCAGTCAAACAAAATGTGAATTCACAGGTAAAACGTAAACTGAGTAAAGGCAGAGATGGAGTACTTTGTTCCATGCTGTATCTCTGGCACTTAGAATGATACTTGTTGAGTGTTGAACTATGAATGAATCAGACACAAAGGCTCAGATCATTATCTACTGGTGTTGACATTTTACTACTTAAAGTGAAATGTAGAAAACTTACCTCTATTTTTTTTACCTTCCTTCTTTATAATTGTTTTCAGTATATGAAAACCACATCAGATAATATAACTTTTGCTTAATTTTTACCCTATCATTCTTCATGTTTTTCTAAGTTTCATTCTTTTACCATTTCCTTTGTTTGAAGAACTTTCTTTAGCTATTCTTTTAAAATAGGTATCTGGTAACAAATACTTCTGGTTTTCTTTCACCTGAGAATATTATTTCACCTTCATTCCTAAAGAATATTTTCATTGTGTATAGAATTCCTGGTGAACACATTTTTTTCGTTTATTACATTAAAAAACGTTCCCATGTCTTCTGACCTCCAAGGTTTTCAAAGACAAATCCTTTCATTCAAATCATTATTGTACTATTGGTAATGTGTTATTTCTCTCTAGCTGTTTTTAACACTTATTTCTTTAGTGTTCAGATCACTACCTTACTACAGTCCCTGCTCCTGACTCAGTCTCTGCTGATGGGGGGGCAAACGGAGATTCACATTTTTTTCAGTGGTGTTTGACTGCAATAGGGTGAATATTGTAAAAATGTTTCTGTCTTGTTAGACTACCTGTTATTGTTCTTTTGGCTAGCAATAGCACACTTCTCCTGAGGCCTTTTTGTCTTTCTCATTTCTGTCTCCAGATTGTGGACTTCTCCTGAGCCCAGTCCATACATATTGGAGGCAAAAACAAAACCCAGGGAACTCACCTCCATGTCATCTCTCAAATCCTGAGGTCCCTAGATAGTCTGCCTCCTTCTCTTTATCATTCAGCACCTTTGAATGTTTATTTATGTGTTATTTCCATGGTTTGTAGCTGTACTTCGTGTGAAGAATAAGGTTATCACACCTCTTCCATCTTGTTCAGAATTAGAAGTCTACTTTTTTTTAACATCCTGATGCCTAATCTTTGTCAAAGTATATATATTTTTTAAATGTTAAAAATATCACTTATATACAGTTGAACCTTGAGCAACATGGGTTTGAACTGTGCAGGTCCACTTATACGTGGATGTTTTTCAATAAATACATACTAAAGTACTACACAATCTGTGGTTAGTTGACTCTGTGGATGCAGAACCTCAGATATAGAAAGACGCATATATAGAAGGATGACTGTAAAGTTATACTCAGATTTTCGACTGTGCAGGGGTTGGTGCCCCTAGCCCCCATGTTGCTCAGGATCAACTGTAAATGTTGCAAGTTCATGTCAAATATTTAACTAATTATCAGGAGAACCAGCAAGTTGATAAAACTGGTTCACAGGATAAGTCAAGCGATTCAATGTATGTAGGCTCTGAAAGAATGCTGTTATACCATTGATAAATTAGATACAAAACTGGTTAATGGCCTATAGGGCAACAAAATACCCTTGGGATTATTTTTTCTACTGGAAAGTAAAATCACTTGCCTCTCTATAGGACACAAGTCTACATGTTAATGTGTAACTACATAGTCTTGACCCAAAATAGTAGTGAATGGAATGGAATGATATATTTTCCTATATAATTAAATAATCCATGTATAGATCTTTTAGAAAATACTCCAATATGACGTTGAAAAATACATGAATTCATTCTTTTGCATTATTTCTGAGTTTTGCATAAATTTTTCTCAACATCTTTGGACATGTATTCCTTTTGGATGTATCCTTAGAAGTGGAATTGCTAGACTGTATCTTCACTTTCACGTGGTTCTTTTGCTCTTGGGGGCAGTTCTCCTATAAGCCTAGAGGTGGGGGGCGTAAGATAGAAAGTATCGTTGACAATCTATTACTTTTCTCAATGGGCAAGGTTTGCCATTAAATCGTCCTTCTTTTAATTGTTAACAATGTGGAATTAAAGTCATGGCTGTGGTTTCAGTCTGTTGGTAAGAAGACTTTTTGCTTAATATATGATTCTCAACATGTGTCCTTATCACATGCTGGACCCACATGTTAGGATTTGTCATCTGTCAACTCCCAAAAAAGTACACCAGAAGAACCTATTGATTGAAGAAAGAGTTTACTGGACATGCTACAATGAAGGAGAGTACCACACTGACAGTCTAAATGGTGTTTCCAAATGGGAAACCAGGGTATTTCTTGGGCTAAAGGTGAATAATCAAACAAGAAACAGCACATGACCTATTTAGAGATGAAAAGAGGAAACAGAGAAAAGGAATGGAAATAACATGTGACAGACTAATCCTCACAAGAAAAATATTGCCACAGAGAAAATAAAAACTTTGAAATATTTTACCCTAAACAAGAAAACTTAAGCAATTGTCTCCATAAAAGAATAACACAGAGCAAATATATAAGAGCACATGGAAAATATACTGACATAGGAAAGATATCTTCTGAGCTCTGTCAAATCATATTTAAAATGCAAAAAAACAAAAATCTGTGGGGTTTAAGAGGGAATTTGAAAGAAGGTGGGTGCTACTAAAATCACAGCAAGCAAAAGGAATGAAATGAAAAAGTAGAGCACAATTATGTATGTGTTGGACTCCCTTGACTACCTCTTTTCTCACTCATCCTTTTATATTCTTTTTTTCCATTTATTTGCTCTGGGCCATTGCTTCAGTACTTTAATGGTTTCAAATCAAACATTAATAGTTTTATGTTTTGTTTCTCTTTCTCTTATGCCTGGCTGTCCAAAGATTTGTTTTGATTTTGGATGCAAAATGGTCGTCACTGAAATCTAATAACTTTACTAAGATTGTGTCTTTCCTCCTAGGTTGTGGTGTGGTCTTTTAATTTAAAAGCTTTCTAGAAAGAAGACTGCTTTTAATCTTCAATATTCACTACCTATTAAAGAGTGGTTGCCGCATATAAAGTTCTTTGGTCATGCTTTATTTCCTTAAGCACTTTGCTTGCCCTTATTTGAACAAAAGTTTGGAGAAATGCCTGCAAATATTTTTGGATGAACATTCTAGATCTCAGGGAATGAGCCATTTCCTTAGAAAAACATGAAACTCAGTCAGATAAGATTACTGAAAAAAAAAAGATGGTAAAAGAACTCATGAAAATATACTTAAATATATGATTGGCTAAAATACTTTTGGACATTCACATTCTGTTTTATAACTAATTGAAATGGAAGGGAAAGAGGAGGTATGGTGGGAAGCAATATCATTTCTACATTGTTAGAGTTTATAACTGTGCTCAGATTTCCTCATCTTTTATAGCTGGGAGGTTACATTGTTTGATGTGCTGTTGGATTAGTTTTACTAGGATTTTGTTGAAGATTTTTTGCATCTATATTCATAAGAGATATTAGTCTGTAGTTTTCGTGTGTTGTCTTTATCCGCCTTTGGTATCAAGTTAATGTTAAAACTAAGAAGGACAAGATAATCAATAAAAATCAGATTGTTGGGGGAAAGGAAGGGGAAGAGGAAGGAACAGTAAACATACTAATTTGAGAACTAAAATGTTAAATCGTTTGTATTTCAAAGTACAAATTTAAATTAAAACTGTTAATGTTACTGGGTAAGCGTTCGCAAAGCCTAAGAGAAAAAAGTAGTTAGATTTATGCTTAAACATGTTGGAGTGGAAGTGTTTGCCTTTAGGGATTAATACTTTTTAAGGAATTCTTGCTCTTACTTTAATTTGGCTCTTTAAAGAAGCAGGGGTAAAGAAGATGGGAGAAGAGACAACCATGAAGACATATAAACACATCTTTGGCAGCTAGGAAGTTACCAGCTGGCAGAGGGGATGCCACGAAAAGTATTCTGATTCAGGCTGCTGACAACGAAATGCTCATCACAAAATACTGTACCTCAGAAGGGGAGCTGAGGCATGGAGCTGAAAATGAGGAAGTTGTTTTAAAAGTCTGCACAATGAACTGTTAGGCCCTGAGCTCCCTTTCCCTCTCCTCCTATGAATCCAGGAGACCGCCCCTCCCAGAACTGCACTGGAAACCAAAGGCTTATTCTAAGGATATGTTGTACCAGAGAAGCTCTTAATTCCAGGATAACAGGCATATTGAAAAGATTGATGAAAGTTTTCCTAACTGAATGAAGAGACTCACAATCCCTTCTCATGCTCACTCTTAATAATGCTGGCCATTGAACTTGACCCTTCCATCCCACACTGGAGATTGGGACTGTTGAATTTTCTCCAAAGACAAAATTTCTAGAGAAAGCCTATTGATATGACACTTGGTGGGACTTCAACAAACTTTCAGGAGCTTACCAGATCAGTGTCCACTGAAACTGTAGGAGGAAAACAGAGAGCTCCAGGAGAGGTAGCTCCGAGAAGTCAAAAGATTAGATTTTGACTAGAAAAAAGTATTCATAGGGGTTAACAGTTCGATTGTAGAACATAAAGAACTAGTGATAAGGAAATGAGAAATGAAGAAAATGAAAAAAATAAAAAAGGTAAAAAGACATTTGTGGGTGAGTTCCCCAAGCTGGGACAGCTAGAGTTTTCAAGGTCTCTACAGGGGGTTTCTACCCCAACCCCCCACAACTGACTCCCATGTTGGCGTCTCTGGACAACACTGCCCCCTGCTGGACACCTGGTTACTGAGCAGTGCTGCCGCTGCCTCCATCCTTACCACCTCTACCAGGGTAGAGCATTTCTCAGAGGTTCAGTGCCTTCTTGATGCCTAGCCTCTTCCTGAGGCACTGTCCCTTGCAGCACCTAGTGCTCTCCATGTTTCACTGCCTTCCTGGGATTTTCACTTTTCATCTGGAAGGTTGTAACACTTCCACTGCTGAGCTAAAGTTTCAAGAGACTGTCCCCAGTACTACAATATTGAAAATATATTTTTTGTGTGTGAAAAATAAGATAAAAATTTGAATGACTTTAATCTCTTTTCCAGTAGGAAACATGAAAAAAGAGAAAGAAATGTATTTTATAGTATTTTAATATTTTGTGATTCCTGTGATCATGGCTTCAGAAGTCAAGATAAGTATGACAGGCATATATCTGAATAGGCAAAGGTTGATTGTCCTTTTAGTGTATGTGAAACGATTGTCCCATTCTGTGGGAAAATTATGCATGCTTCTGCTCAAAGAAGATAAAGTTAGAAGATTGCAAAATGGAGGGAAGAAGGAAGAGAAAACCATACATAACTCAAGCCAATCTTTTTTTTTCTGGCCACGCCAAGCGGCTTGTGGGATCTTTAGTTCCCCGACCAGGGATCGAACCTGTGGCCCCTGCAGTGCAAGTGCAGAGCCCTAACCACTGGACCACCAGGGAATTCCCTCAGGTCAGTCTTGGAGGGAGTAAAAAGTAGAAGAAAGGAGCAGTATGGTTGCCACAGTATGGCCTGAAGAAGGGGACGTCCGGACATTTGCAAACGGCAAAGATGAAAAGTTGTGGAAAAAAAGATCCCAAATGGAAAAATGATTGTGTTGAAAGTAAAGCAGGGACTGGGTCAGGCAATTGCTAGTATGGGTCAAAAATTGAAGGTCTGCTTGAGGTAAATGCTCACAAAGATGTACCAAATGGCCCAAATGGCCTCAGGCCCCCTTAGTGTCCTGGCACTCAGGTTCTGAGTCTGTTAACAAGGAAAATCCAGAAAACATGGATACATCCCAGGAAGTATTACCCTATGCTCAGTAATGAAAAGGTATGGCAGACTTTCAGATTTGGAGAGCCAGAGAAACTGACATCTCCACTTAGGTGCTCAGGACTATTGCTAAGAACATTCATATTAGTCTCGATGGGAAAGTGAATGTAAGAAATCTCTCGGAAGGCAAAGGAGAAATGTTGAAAATGATAAATGCCCAAGCAAGGAAAAAAAGGGCTTGCTGCCCTTTTCTGTGTCCCTTCTTCCTTCTCTTCCTTCTTGTTAGCAAAGAGCACACCATCAATATCTCCTGACAATATGTGTAGATTTGGACATTCAGCATAAGAAAAATGTTACTTTGCAGTCTGTGTGATACATCAAAGAATACTTTTTAGGACTTAATTCTGTGAAAAATTGAGAATGTACAGGAGTCTGTTTCAACACATAAAGCTGAAGCATATAATGGTAGTATCTTTTAGTTTGAAAAGGTTTTCCTCCACGAATGACTGATAACTAAATTGTAAGTCTTATGAGACATATCAGATTTCCAAATTGTTTCTTTTGAACCTATGCAAATATTTAACTGAAATAAAAGAAAAAACAAGGCAAATGAATTCCAGGTACGGGGTAGAAGAGCACCAAAAAGAAATCATAATCATATTTACCACTTAGCTTTGCAGGGAATCATAGTAATCTTAATAAGGAAAATAGTAAATACTGGTTTAACCAGAAATTGATATAATATTAGAGGTGAGGGAGGCTGGCATTATGTAAGAGTGCTAAATCCTCACCTTCTGTAATAAGTCAATTTATGAAATATTAAAGTTTAGAACTATAGAGGAAAAACCTGTTTATTTTTATTGTAAGTCTTGTAGCCTATGTTAAGTTTTGATCATGTAATACAAAAACCAGAATTTAAAATTCAGATAGTACTGCATGACACTTGTATATCATCTCAATTTAAGGAAAATAATGTACCTAAGAAAAATAAAAGAGGAAATCTAACAAATATATTTCAGTTGAGGAATTGTGGATGAATTTAATTTTTTTAGTGCTTACTTTTTGTGTGTTTTCCAAGTTTATAAAATATTTACTCCTATGTTTTCAAACAAAACCAATCAACTTGCCTTCTCCCAAGGTGGGACAGGTCTGGGTGCAGATTGCAGTCTAGAGACTGCTTATTCGTTTTCATATATGATTAACCTGGACTCTAAGAGTTTCCCTTTCCCTGTTTTCCTGAGTTTGGTCCATGTTCTGTCAGATTCTGGTTCTTTCTGGGTGTCCTTATGCTACCTCTAAAGCATTAACTGGCCGCTGAATAGGTTTTGAATGGAGAGAAATGAGATTCTTCTCTCGCTTATACGTGATTCCTAAAGCCACGGCATGGGAAGTGTTGACTTTCCTCAGTGACTCTTTTTCTTCTCACTTCAATTCGATTTATTTTTCATTCAATTTTTTTGTTTGTTTTGGTCCAAGAAGAAGCTACCTTCCCTAGGCTCATGTTCTTTATTTATGGACTAATTATACTACCCCACAGTGGTTGGGCTTAAACTCTGGACCTCTTAAAATCATTTTCAGAGGAGACATAATCCCGTTGGTCTATTGGACAGCCCTGGTACCTTCCTACCTTTGGTCACCTAGAAAGGAATTGGCTTAGCAGAAAATGCTGCAAAATCCCTAGCTGATTCCAGCATGGGTGCGTAAACTCTACTGTGTGCCTATTGTTTGAGAGTGGGCTGTTCCTCTTGCCAAAAAAGTCTTTGACTATGTGAGCTCAAGGACTTTCAATTGCCATTCACAAGACTCTTTGGTTACTCCCAATTTCCTTATAAAAAATTCCTTATAAAAATGTGAAATGTCAGGGAAGGGATCCTTCTCCGGGGGGCGCATTCCATGGTGCATCCAAGCAGATCCAGACCAAAAGAACATTTCTCTGAGGTGGGTTTAGGACACTCAGTCTCCCAAGCTCTCATTGTTCCAAGGCAGCAAGCAGGGCTGTGGCCTGGAAGGGCAACTTCACACATAATGGAAGCTGTATCTGGTATTAATGGGACTAGTGATACAGGCTGTGCCCCAGCCCAGATGGTGGCTGTTACTGCAAACTGATCAGCCAGAAAATAAATGTAATCATATAATGGGTGTAGGGATACCTAGAAGGTACTGGTAGAGAGTAATAGAGGTATCGTCACATTTAGATGTTTGAGCCAGGGGGAGTGGAACTCACCAAAAATGGAACCTATTACCTGCAAATGTACACAGTAAGTTTGCTTTAGATCTGCAGCCTTCCTCATTGAGAGCAATCCTGTAGTGCAAAGTGGGTGAGGCCAAGCGCATCATGGTCAGGCCCCTGTGTACATGGCTTTAAAGCTATAACAATTATCTTAGAAGACAAAATACGTGGGGAGTTGCTGATATACCTTAACATCTCACCTTTTCCCTCCTGATCAACCAGAGTCTAGTTCTCAACGAGCTGCTCTTACTTGCAAGGCCCCCTGAGGTAAAATGTACACGGAAGACACCTCCCACCAATAAAACATTTATTACTCAGAAGCTTCTGTTGGACCACATGAAGCCTGTTGCTAATTCTTCAGAAGGCTACACTGACTTTTGTACACAAGTTGGTCAGGCATCAGTAACCTCCGGCACTTTAGGACCTTGCTACTAAACTGGAATCCATGCTGACAGCATTCGTATCCCCTGGGAGTCTGCTAGAAATGCATATTCTTTGGCCTTACCGTGGACCTACTGAATCAGAATTGTTTTCTAACAAGGTCCCCAGGTGATTCATACGCATGTTAGAGTTTGGGAAGAAGTGCCCTAAACCAGTGGTCCTCAAGCAGGAGGATGCTTAGGATTCCTTGTTATTCTCAGCCTTGTGAGATGGAGAGAGTCCAGAGATGGTAAAACCTCTGTGTAAGAGCATAATGCCCTCACTGTGCCTTACCTTTGCAGGGATCAGATGTGGAAAAGCTGGCCCTGTTTTCTTCCACTAACCCCTTTAGATAGGGAGTCTTTTCTTTGGGTATCAGGACTCTTATGAGGGAAATCAGGAGGAGCCCTGATGGTCCTATCAGCAGAGTCATTGTTTGGTGTTGTTATCACAGACTGATATCTATGCTTTGCTGTGAAGATTTCTGTTCCTTGTAGGAAAGGAAAGATATTTCCATTCTACCTGGCATAAGGTTACCTTCCTACCTCAATGTAAACAGTAAAAGGCCTGGGGGATAAATATCTGTATTAGGGTTCTCCAGAGAAGCAGAGCCAATAGGATTTATAGATAGATAGATAGATACATACATACATACATACATATTTTAAGGAATTGGCTCACGTGATTATGGAGGCTGGTAAGTCCAAAATCTGAAGTTCAAGTCTTAAGGCTGTCTGCTGGCAGAATTCCTTCTTGTTCAAGGGAGGTCATTCTTTTTCATTCAGGTCTTCAACTGATTAGATGAGTCCCACCCACATTATGGAGAGCAATCTACTTTACTCAGAGTTCACCGATCTAAATGTTAATTTCATCCAAAACACCTTCACAGAAACATGTAGAATAAAGTTTGACCAACTATCTGAGCAGTGTGGCCTAGTCAAGTTAATATATAAAATTAGCCATCACAATACCTCTTTGCCCACTGCTCTCTGTGCTCTTCTTGAGTGGTGATTCCTCTTAACTATTCCCAGTTGACTCCCAGAACTCTCTCTCGAGACTTGCTCCAGAGTTTTCTATTGCAGACGCATCTATTTCACTGATACTTCAAATTCAACGTGGCACAGACATCCAACTTGATTTCCCCTAACCAGCTCTCCACCCCTAAACCTTTTCTGATAGTCACGATCACAGTTAATGTTACCCCACTCCCGCATCCCTCTAGTCATGCAAGCCAGTAGCCTGAGGGGATGTTCAACTCTTTTATCACCTCTTATGCTCGTCCCCCCAACAAAGGAAAATGTCCCACTTACAGCAGTGCTTGCATAGGAGATATCAGAATTGAATGCTGTGTGTCACCACAACGGTCTGTAACCAGCTGAAGCTGACAAAAGATCATGCTTTTTGAGTGACTGTGGTAAGCCAGACACTTGTTGGAACTAATTGATGATGCTTTCCTGACCAGCAGGTGCTAGGACTTGAGTAAACCAACCTCGTCAGACCTACGGATTCATTCTGTTTTATCCAGAGTGTTAGTTTTCAATCTTCCATTAGCGTAACCACTATGAAGCTCCCTTTCTGGCACTTAATAATACCTATATTTTTTTCCTCAGTAAATAAATCAGTGCATTTCTTCACCGGTGTGTGTTCCATTGCATGGGAAATTAATAGACTCAACTTTGTACTTTTTTAACCTCTGATGGTTTTCATTTGTTCTTTGACACCTCTATTTGAGTATCCAGTTCTATTGATTTTTTTTTTACTTTTAAAATATTTATCAAACACATCCCAAATACTGTTAACCTGGTTCACATTTTCATCTCTTGCCTGGATCGTGGTAAATTCTCCTCAGCTGGTTTCCATATTGCCAAGTTTCTGCCCTAACCATTCTCCCAACTTCCTATGTTGGGTGGAAACTATATTCAAAATTCTAAAACACTAAACGAATCAACACCCTTCAAGAACTGCCTTTCTCTCTCAGACACTCTCTCTGACATTGGGCACCAGTCTCAAGGTACTGGGTACCAGATCAAGAGAGCCTTGTGTGTCATATTAACTGCTTTTCAGCTTCAACTGAATTGACCTGTCTTGCTTTATAACTTATTTTCTGGTGGTACTGAATTACTCATGGTCCTCCATGAAAACATGTGAATAGCCTCCATGTAAACCACTCCTATTATTCCTCAACTTTCTTTACCTGAGTTCAGTCTTAGAGGATGAATATGATTCATTCGGGTGTTGTATCAGGCAGGGTCCCAACAGGAAACAGATGGCACACCAATTAGGATCATTTAAGGAGGGTTTATTTACAAAGGGTTTCATTAAAATATAGGTGGAGTGAAGAGGACTCCAAGAGAGAGTGCAGGAAGCAAGACTAGCAGCTGCTGTTACTAACCCTAGATCAGGAGAGAGGAGGGAAGGGGCCATTCATTACTGGAAACTAGAATGAGAGGGAATCCTGTAGGGCAGGCCCCCGCGAGAGGAAACTTCTGCAACAGGGTGAGTGATAGCAACCTTGCAGGGAGAGAGTCATGGGAATAAAAGCCCGATGGCACTCACCTTTTCCCTTCTGATCTCCCCACTGCATTCACTGGCTCCTGTGTCCTCTGGCTTCCAATCTACGCAGAGCAGCTTTGGGGGCAGAGAGCAGTAAGGAAAAGGGTAGAAAGCGGATCTGGAAGGCAAAGGAAAATACCCAGCACAGGTGTCATTCCAAACACCTTAGACCCGCCTTTTGTTTCTACTCATGTAACTACATCTGGTTTACAGCTTCTACTAGACATTGTCTCAAGGGAAGAGATTGCTTTACCCAGCTTTGGATCCACCAAGCCTAGAACCTAGACGTTTTCAATGAGTTTAACTGACCAGTTTCATCTTAATCTTTCTCTTTCCTTCCCCTCATTTTGGAAGTGCTCTTTCTTGGGTGATTGGCTCTTGATGACCTTGTGCTTGGGGTATCTCTCTTGGCCACAGGCATGGTGTTATTACACAATGACATAACACTAAGCTCAGTCCTGAATTGAGGTGGGGACCTAGCAATCAAAGCCAACTTGTGACTTCTCTCTGTTCTCTTGGGCATCTGGCAGGACTTTCCTACTAGATGGTCTTTTGCTGCCATCTCCTGGTATCCTGTCACCACAACCAAGAGTCATCAGGAAATTGTAGTCATACCTCTGCTGCTGAGGGTGGGGTCGAGGGGGAGTGGAAGAGTAGAACTTGTTCAAAAATAAGCAGGCACTGCTGGCCTTAGTCCCTTGTTGGTGAGAGGGCAGGAAAAGCTAGTATTTCAAGAAGCAGTAAAATAAAATTGTTCTTGTCTTTAATTACCGAACACTAAATCTTGATGTTATCCTATTACTATAGCTTTTATGAAAGGCTGAAATGCTAGCTAAATCTATCTCCTCGCCTTTCCACTGACTTCTGTACTACAACTGCAAGCAACAATATAGCATACTTCCCTGCCACACTCGAGTGGTTGCCCAAAGGGCAAAAAAAATTTTTATTGTGGTAAAATCTACGTAAGATTTTACCATCTTAACCAATTTTTTTAAGTGTACAATTCGGTGACATTAAGTACACTCACATTGTTTTCCAACCATCACCACCATCCATCTCTAGAACTTTAGCATCCTCCCAAACAGAACCTCTGTACCCATTAAACATCAACTCCTCATTCCCTCTTCCCTCCAGTTCCTGGCAACCACCGTTCTACTGTCTATCTCTATGAATTTGACTACTCTAGGTGTCTCACATAAGTGGAATCATACACTATTTGTCCTTTTGTGGCTGGCCTTTTCTCACTTAGCATAATGTCCTCAAGTTTCATCCCTGTTGTAGCACGTGTTAGAACTCCACTCCTTTTTTGTGGTTGAATAATATTCCATAGTATGCATATAAATGTGCAGAAAAAGAGAAGAATATAATAAGCACCAATTTATATAAAAATGCCAGAGAAAATAGGCAAAATTAAGTGAAACCTTGAAGATATAAATTCCGTGTATCCCCCTCCGCAATCCCATTCCCTTTCCTCCTTCCCTAAAGGCAACCACTGTGTTGAACTTGTTCCATTGTATATTTGTACATTACATGTTTAGTTTTCCAAAAACAATATATAGTACTGTGCTTTCATTTGTACGTAAATAGTATACTGTATGTATCATTCTGAAGTTTGCTTCTTTCACACCATTGTGTTTAAGATTCGGCCATGTTGATACAGGTAGCCCTTGTTCATTCAGCTTTACTGCTTTATGCTATTTAACTGTATGACAAACTAGCCGTCTTCTTATTGCTGAATGTTTAGGATGTTTCCAATTTTTTTTTTTTTTTGCTCTTACAAATACTGCTGCCATGAACATCCTTGTAACACATTTCCTTGAGCAGAGACATTTCCTCAGGTTTAGAATATATACCCAAATTAGAATTGCCCAACTGCTGTCCATGCACATCCTCACTTTTACTAGATATTGCTAAATTGCTATTGGTATAGCAAAATAGCACTTCCAATTTGGACAGCAGTGTTTGAGAGTTCCCATTTTTCCATGTTCTGGCCACCAACCGGTATCAGACTTTTTAATATTTGACAATCTGTTGGGTATAAAATGGTATTTCATTGTTTTCATTTCCTTGATCTCTAGGGACGATAAGCATTTTTTTTCATATGTTTATTAGTCTTTTGGAGTTTCTCTTCTATAAAAATCCTAGGACTGGTTTATATTTTAGAACTCGAAAGGGTTCTAAAACGTAGCTGACTGCTAAGATCTTGTGATGGGTGTTGGCAGTTTGCTTCCTGAAGCATTAAATAAGAACACTTCATGTTTCAGGGCCTGCTGCCACCAGGTGCCAGCACTGTACCACAGTCTTAAAGTCCTGATTTGTCGGGAGGTTGTTTTCTATAAGATTTAAGATGGTGGATCTTAATCACTTTAGGTAATATGGTACAACTCTGGGTTTCTGGAACTTATGTAAATAACTTGCAAAAATTAAAATATACTCAAGCAAATGCTATTATTCTTTAAAACAAAATTTCAAAGCAAGTTAAGCACTGAGTCTAAATATTCTTTTTAATATTTTTATTTATTTTTATTTTATTTTTGGCTGCGTTGGGTCTTCGCTGCTCCGTGCAGGCTTGCTCTAGTCGCGGCGAGCGGGGGCTACTCTTTGTTGCAGTGCACAGGCTTCTCATTGCGGTGGCTTCTCTTGTTGCGGAGCACGGGCTCTAAGCACGCAGGCTTCAGTAGTTGTGGCTTGCAGGCTCTAGAGCGCAGGCTCTGTAGTTGCGGCGCACAGGCTTAGTTGCTTCGCGGTATGTGGGATCTTAGTTCCCTGACCAGGGATTGAACCCGTGTCCCCTGCATTGGCAGGCGGATTCTTTTTTCTTTTCTTTAAAATTAATTAATTAATTAATTTATTTTTGGCTGCGTTGGGTCTTTGTTGCTGCGCGCGGGCTTTCTCTAGTTGCGGCGAGCGTGGGCTCTTCATTGTGGTGTGAGGGCTTCTCATTGCGGTGGCTTCTCTTTGTTGCGGAGCACGGGCTCTAGGCACACGGGCTTCAGTAGTTGCAGCACGCGGGCTTCAGTAATTGTGGCTCGTGGGCTCTAGAGTGCAGGCTCAGTAGTTGTGGCGCATGGGCTTAGTTGCCCCATGACATGTGGGATCTTCCCGGACCAGGGCTCTAACCCATGTCCCCTGCATTGGCAGGCAGATTCTTAACCACTGCGCCACCAGGGAAGCCCCCGCAGGCGGATTCTTAATCACTGCACCACCAGGGAAGTCCCTCTGAGTCTAAATATTTAAGTAAGTATTAGATTTCTGATTTCTACTGTGCCTATCTTAAAATTAGATGATAAGAAAATGTTGAAAGCAAACATCTTTTGAGTGATTATGTGCCAGGAGCTGTGCTAAGAATTTTTCATATGTTGCCATATAATTCTTTTTTAAAAATTTTGTTGAAGTATAGTTGATTTACAATGTTGTGTTAATTTCTGCTGTACAGCAAAGTGACTCACTTATACACATGTAGACATTCTTTGTTTATATTCTTTTCCATTATGGTTTATCACAGGATATTGAATATAGTTCCCTGTGCTACACAGTAGGACCTTGTTGTTTATCCATCCTGTATATAATAGCTTGCATCTGCTAATCCCAAACTCCCAATCCTTCCTCCCCCCACGCTCCTCTCCCCCATTGCCATGTAATTCTTTCTGCAGCTATGTGAGGTAGGCACCCTTACCCCATCTATCAAATAGGGAGAACTGAGATCTAGAGGGGTTGAGTAAATTGCTCAGTAGCACACAGCTAGTTAAATATCACATCCATGTCTTTCAACACAGGCAGGCTGGTTCCAAAGTTTGTATTTCCCACTATTATGTCACTCTGGCTCTCAACATATGCAATTCTGCAATCAACCCATGTCCCAATCCCTTAGGCAGTTTGTGCTTAGGGATAAGAATAAACTTGAGCTAACAAGGGAGAATCCTTTCTAAAACTGTCTCCTGGTGGTGGAGACACATCTGCTTATTTCTGAGGTCAGCGGTTTCTTCTAGTGACAAGCTTTTTTTCTTTTTTTTAATCTTCCCCCTTTCAAAATCCATTTCTAAAATAATAACCCAAATTTTCTTTCACTCTGTCTCTTTGCAAACTTTCTCTGAATTTCATCGCATTCAGGAAGAAAACACTTGTTTGCCAATTCTGCATGTGTCAGTGTAGTTTCCAGCAACTCTGTCCCCCACCAACTCCCAAAAGACTCCAAGTCTTCATTTCCACTCTCTCACTGGAGCTGCGTGCTCAGTTTATAATCTTCTTTGTTAATTTTCATTCGTGATTGGGCTTCCTTTAGAAACTTTGTGGTGCTATGTGAAGGAGGAAAAATAATTTTCCTCTACCTTTCTAAGTTCTTGGCTGGTACCCCTGTAATAAAAGACGGGTTAGCAAGAGAAGAACAAAACAGACATGTATACAAGGAAGAAACCCAGAGAAAAATGAGTAACTCTGTGAGGTGGCTTAGAATTCAGGCTTAAATACCATCTAGACTAAAGATAAAAGAAAAGAAAGGTTTGAAGGGGAGGCCAGTTATGGGAGGTGACCAGACAAAGCACAGTAAACAAGGGTAAGGTTGGCCTCCTCCATTGATAAGATTCTCTTGTAATTTAGAGTCATCCATTTCTTCCTGGTACAGAGAAGGAGACACCTGTACAAATGGACATTTCCCTTAAAAATGTAAATGTCTCTTACAAAAGAGTAATTTCTACTCAGTTTTCAGAGCTTCTCCTTTGCCTGCTGTTTCTCAAAGCAATCAGCTCAAATTAATCTTTATGCCATAGCGGCATATTTTGGGGTGGCATATTCTGTTCCGCTTCAGCTCTATCTTTGACAACTTGGTAATACTGTTTCTCACAGCAGAACTGAAATTTGGCATGAAGGAGACCTCTTGGGCATTGCTGCACAGGTTCTTGGCTCCATCTCTTGTTCCAGCTACTGCCGTAGTGACCAGTCCTGACCAGGCTTCAGCCACTGTGCACAGGGGCCACCAGACAGCACCTGGCCCTGAGCCCACACTGAGTCCCCCTTGCTTTCTGCCCTGGGGCTTTTCTGACTGTGATTCATATTGTACAAGGGAATCAATACAAGTAGAACGTCCCTTGATCAAAGAGGACAGGAACTAATGGGCAAATACTTCCCTCTTTTCTTCCCTAGACAGGTAATTCTTAGACACGTTTCATAAGGTTCCTCAGAAGGTCCGGAAGATCAGTCAACAATCACCCATAGTAGTGACCAACTTGATAATATATCCTTATATTGAATTTCCCTCCTTCCATCACCCCACCTCTGGTCCCTCACTCCTGCTCCCTGGTAGCATTTCTAAATAAATGGCTGCTAGAACCCACGACCAAATACTGCCAAGAATACACCTGTAATAATAACAATGAAAAAGACAGGTCTGTTTAGCTTGCTGCAGCACGGGAGAGCACACTCCAGGGACAGCTCAGTAAGAGGGAGTAGAGAGGAGCTTCTTACAGGACGTGGAGTTGTGCTGGATGGTCCTAAGGAGGATTTAAGGGAATGGGGACCAGTTCTGATTTAGATGTTTTCAGAAAGCAGAGGCAATTCAGTTATTGGTTTTTTTAAAATAATTTTTATTTAGGTGGTGGGAGCATTAAAGTGGGGTTAGAGTTGTCACTGAGAAGAAGCCTCAGTAATCCATGTTAGTCAGAAAGGGGATGTTTAGTCATGGGGTGCATATGTGTGTGAATGTGTGGTTGTCTAGTGGCCTTGTCCCTGCCATGTTCCAAACATAGTCACAGAGTACTTGTCTGGACATTGTTTATATCCTGTGAGCATTGCTTATGTTCAGTTAGGGGCATCATGGTCCAGCCACTAGCAGCGTGATTTTCTACTTTCTCACTACCTATTCACAAACTTTAGCTCGGGTCCCTCCAAAGAAGAGCCTAAAGGGAAATAAAACAAATCAAAACGAAACAATACAAAACAGGCATTGAGGTGGGACTAGTTCCCTTCCAGGCAAGCAGTCCTGCTTTTTCTCTCATGCCTGGTCTGCCTTTGCACATGCCATTTCTTCTGAGAATATTCTTTTGTTGCGGCTGGTAAAAGGCTACTTACTCTTCATATTTTGCTTAGATATCACTTCATCTATGTTGCCTTACTGGATTCCACCAGGCAGAGCCAGGATAAGAAGATTCTGCTCTGTGCCCAGAAAATGTCACGCCTACTTCTCTGACAGCACTTATCACATTGTTTTATAATTTGGCCTTCTGTAACAAGGCATGGGAGACAAAGCTGTTTGAGATCAGAGCATATGTCTGGATCATCTTTCCATCACAATTAAATTGAAAAATAGTATACACAAATATCAAAATATACATTTAATACTTACTAGGTACTAGATATGCTTCTAAGACCCTGACTACAAATAAGATTGTTTGGTGAGGAATCCTGTAAATGATAAAGACACCAAATTGATGGCCTGATAGTCAAGACCATCCACCATTTGGCCACGAGCTACATTTCCTAGTCAAATTCTTCCACACTTTCCTTAATGGTCATTCTGTGTCATTTAAGCTGATCAACCTACTGTCCCTTCAGCATATTTCTCACATTCCATCTAAGTACCTGTGCTCACAATAAACCCCTCACCTGGAAAGAGGACATTGTCCTATCTTTCTGTTTCCTATCTTTTCTAGTCATAACAGGTTAATGCAATGCAGATAACAGATATGAAGGGATGGCATCTAAATTATAAGGAGAGCTAGAGACATCTGACCCCGGCTCTTAAGTGCTGGGACACTTGCCCTTCACTTTTCACCCCCCATTGTCCAGCCACCACTTTTTACTGAACATGAGACAATATGATCTCGGTATGTGTAGTGATGATCTCTCCATGAGCTTCGTGCCTCTGCTCCGTGGAGCTAGGGGTCGCCATGTTTCTTCCTCAATGAGGGACCTAGAAGTCTACTGAGAAATTACTCCTCAGAACAAACCAGACTGTCTCAACTATCATTCCAAAGAACAACACCCCTGTCTTGAATAGTTGAGATGATTTTGAGTATCAACATGGTCTCCCAACTCAGCCGATCCTTCAGTCCAGCCCCCATTGACTAATGTCTGAGTCCCGGGGTGAGAAGGCTGCAGGTGAAAATGAGCAGAATGGTCACACTGAAATGTCTGGGACTTAGGACTTGAAACAATGCAGACTTATTTCCAGAGTAACATTTCCTTTATTTAAAAAATTTTTTTTACATTTTTGGCCGTACTGTGCAGCTTGTGGGACCTTAGTTCCCTGACCAGGGATTGAACCTGCACCCTCGGCAGTGAAAAAGCACAGAGTCCTAACCACTGGAACACCAGGGAATTCCCTCCAGAGTAACATTTAAAACACAAAGATGAGCAGAGAGGAATTTTCCCCACTTCTGAGAAGATATAGCCCAGCTGCAATGGGACAGAGGCTTTGTATAACACAGTGAGTTACCCCATAAGTTCTCTTAAGGGGTGGCAATACCAGGGCCCTCACCTATGATGGCAGGTTGCTATAAACTGAAGGGCATTGCCTCTTGAGGGCATGAGCGGGCTGACATCTCAGCTTCAGAGAAGCACAGGAAGAGGAGAGAGAAATGGCTGATGCCATGGAGTGGCAAAGAGAAATGTTCCTGTGAGCTCAGGTGAAGTGTCCCTGGAGATTCCCAGAAATAGTGCCTCCCTCCTCTCCTCTACCTCCGCCCAGGCCTGAAGATCCTGCTTTAGAAGGCGTGGGGAAAAGAGTCAGAGAAATGTTACTGATGATTGTGACTTATACAATTCTATATTCAAATAGGAACCTCAGGAATCAGGACAGATCATTTAAAAACAAATTAGAGAAATTTGCCCTTAGGGGTTCTCGTTGGGGTGTGACAACATAGCTTTGTATATTAACATTTTCTGAATCACATTAGACGCAGGGACAAACAATGTCCCAAAGTACAATGCCCTGAGCTTCACTTGTCTTCCTGTGTTTATATTAGCAAGGAGTTCAGCCTTCCTGTCTGGGTTCCTGTTTTTGTAATAAGCCCAAGAACAGTGGTTGAGTTAGTTCTGAGAGTCCATCCTGATTGTGATACTTCGAGGAGGAGAAAAACAAAGAACCTGCTTGGAACTCCAAGGGCTGCCACTTGTATTGCCATGTGACTCAATTCTGTCTCTATCAAGTGACCTTTGGTGATTGAGGCACTGTTCTTGTTCTGGTGGTAGTACCTCCTGTGTTACCCACAATTGTAGACCATCCCAGACTCGCCTGGGTCTCCGAGTTACAATTCTTTATCTACAGTGGTTTGTTAATTAGCGTCTCTACTCATAGGCACATCCCTGGGACAAATTCCACAACCAGAAGGAGCTTTGGGGTAGAATCTTCAGTTGGCCTTTTCACAAACCCATAACCATATCCACCTTCAGCTATGGAAATCCTGGTTTAGAAGCCACCATCACGGGTCCAGTCTCTTTCTACTTGCAGGAAGGTTTTATCATCAAGGTGTGGCTATCTTTTCTATCACTACGTCATAGCCAGAAACACCTCTAACCACCAAAATGGATTTCAATAACTTTGAGTCTCAGGAAGTACTTTGTGGTCTCAACCTCTTCTGTTACAGAAGGTCCCCAGCAGAATTTCCCATGGCTTTCTCAGAAAACGGAGTTTTACAGTTAGTGGAAATGGGCAAGGGTTGGGGGTGGCTGGGTGATTCTGCCCCAATGATGAAAAGAGCTAGAGGTCCAAATCTTCTTCCCATAACAGTGAGTTCCTATTTGCCTTGCTTCTGTGCAGCCAAAAGGGAACATTTAATTAATTCCCTACAAAACAAGGAGGGTCTGCTCCAAGGCTAGTAAATGTCTCCATTGCTATACAAAAAAAGGATTCCTAGAGAAATGATTACTTCTGAGTTATTGGGAAAGAAACAAAGAAACATCATTTGGCCTTATTGAGTACCCCCCAAATTGTGCCTTTTCTGTTTATGTAGAATGTAAAGGAGACTTTGGGGAGTTTACCAATTTGTTTACTGTTGTGGTCATTGGTGTTGCTCCTTTCAGGCTCTTCACTTTCCAGACACATGGTAGGATTGAACTTCCTACCCCTTTGTTGTTAGGTGGGACCATGTGACCCATTTTGGCTAATGAATTGTGAGCTCCTATTAGTGTGAAACCCACTAGAGCTATCCTTCTACCATAGCTATTGGCAATGCTCCAAATGGTGTCTGCTCTCTTAGTTTGGGTCCTGAACTTGAGGGCAAAATAGAAGATCCACAGCCAATGCATGAAGAAGGTGTAACATGATCGAGAAATGAACCTTTGCTGCTTGTATAGCAGTCCCGATAGATTAGGTTATCATGGCAACCATGGAGGTGTGATACTTGGATCTCCCATCAATAAAAAAACTTGCTGATCAGCTGTGAGGCGAGGAATGTGGCTAGCTGATAGCCTCCAGCTTCAGCACCTTTGAGGTCCATTGCAGCACTTGAGCCAAGGCCATGGTCTTCTCAGGGAGCCCCCAGATGATGACTGAGCATGACATGACAGGGATATATTAGGACCTGGCTGTTGGTGCACAATGTGGGTCTCTGCTAATGGACAATCTTTGCTTCATTGCTCTCCGTTGTGTTGACCAGATTTGTCCCAGCTGCATTGCATTCGGAGGCTCTGCCTGCTGGACTCTGCTTCCTTCCTTCTTTTCTTTCACAGGAGTCTGACTGGCATCCTGGTCTCAAGTCTTTCTGTGCCTAAACGTGCCTTCTCCCCATTTATCTTTCATAGGTATTACTCCCCAGCACACGTGTTATACTCTTAACTCCTTCTCAGTGTCTGCTTACCAGAGGACCTGAACTAATAGCATTCTGCTATGGTAAAACGCCATGTATTTTGGGTACACAGTGAGTAGGGCATACGTACTGTAGCATGAGAATGAGGAGAGGAAACTGTGAGAAATGAGAAGGGATGAAATGACATTCTTCAGGGGTAACTGACAGTTACATTTAAACTAGTAGAGCAGTTTAGGGAGACTAAAACTTTTGGTTAGCTAGTTGTCCTGTCTCAATGTGTTTCCGCTTTTATTTGAAGGGCACTGCTCCAGCTTTTCTTTCCAAGGTCATACCCAACCTCTGTCCCTTTAATTATCAATGTATGCTCTGTCTGTGGACTGTAATGTGTGGGTGTCCAGCAAAGTGAGAAGGAGAATCCTTTTTACAGTTAAAACAGTAAATTAACTCACGAGGATAAAGGAGATAAGCTCCGGCCCTGCAAGTTTCCTGTTCAGAAAAACATGCTTTGGACATGTAATGTTCCTTAATAATGAGAAGAGTCATTTGTTTCCTCCACTCCTGAATGGTTATTATTTAGCTGGGAATGAGAGCACAAAATAGGTCAAAAGGACATAATATGCAGCTCCTGCACATGGTGATAAAAATAATATGCTTTGGGTTTTTCTAATCATCTTAGGTAGCTACTGACTCATTAAGTATGATATGCCCTACAGGTTGTCCTTACCGACACTGAACCAGAAGTTATGGCCCTGTGCTTAAGTGTTCCACAATTACCTTCCTCAGGATGTTAATTATCCACTTGGATTTCTCTCCTGGATGACTCAGTGGGCTGTAATAGCCCTGATGGTAAATACCTATGGCAAGGCTGTGAAGCAGTCATCTCCGTAAAGGGGGGCTGGATCACTAAGACAGAAATGGTCCATAAATACTAGGGCCTGACAGGTCTCAGGGAAGCAGCTAAGGGAAGCCATTTGGCATAGTCAGCACAATCTGCTCTGTGTGTAGGAACACATGTCTTGCGAAAGAACGATTTTCTCTTGCATTCTACTTCTCTTGCTTATTCGTTCACTATTTAGTGTGCCAGTTTGGGTCTTCAGGAAGCAGACGCTGAGTTGGTGTTAAAAGTGCAAAGTGGCTTGTTGGGGGATAAATGCCCATGGAACGTAAGACAGAGGAAGCAGGATGGGGCAGGCAAAGCCTTCAGGCCGTGATGCTGACTCCCAAGGGAAGGGACTGAGAAGCAAGGCTGGACAGAAGAGCTTCAGACTGTGATGCATATATCACAAAGCCTTGGCCGAACCAGTGGAGAACGCTAGAGCAAGGGTAGCTCATTACAGGAGGCCCACACTGGACAGAAATGACTCTTGCCATGGTCAGTCAGCAGCTGGGGCTTCCCAGGAAACCTTGACTCAAAAGAGGGAAGTTGTCAGTTAACTGCAGTTCTCACAGCTGAATGATAAGCACTTTCTTGAAGGGAGATCTGTGTGATACACTTCCACACTTACCACATGTATTGTCATCTTTTTGTGAGTGCAAGAAGGATCCATTTTAGGGTCACCCTCGGGGAATACATAAATGCAAAAATAATGACAGGGTGTTAAATATGACCTCATAGAGTCATAAAAGGCCAGGGATTGAGATGGATGGCACTTGGGCTAAGCCTTGTGCTTTGGGATCATCTGTGGCTTTACCACTACTAGTTGGGTAACCTTTGGCAAGTGATTTCCTAATTCTCTGAGCCTTGGTTTCCTGATATATGAAATGGGACTATCTGTGTTGAAAGATAATTGTGAAGGTTAAATTACAGCTTTTAAGACTCTCTTTGTAAAGCATCTGACATAATTTTTTAGTGCATCCTCTTTCTCTTTTTTAAGAGCTGGCCTTTAAATTAAGCTCAATTAGCCTGATTAAGACCAGTTTGGGAGCTGGAGGTTCAAGAAGAGAAATGCCTGATTATTTCAGGATTATTAAAATAAGATATTTTAATCAGTATTCGCATGTTGGGTTTCTCTCACTTGCAACCAAAAATTAGGTAAGGCAAAGAGGAATTTATTGACTTATGTAAGCAATCTGTAAGAAGGCCAGAGATAATAATGGATTCAGAAATAATTGGAACCAGAAGTTGAAATGCTACAGGACCCTCACTCTTCACCTTCCTTCTCTGCTTCTTTGTTCCAGCTTTATTCCCTCAGGCTATCATTTTCCCCAAGGCAAAAAAAATCAAGGCTCATATATCTCTGTTGGTGAAGCTGGGAGGATGTTTATAAGTGAATCATGGAACTGCTCATGAATTGTATTTCCTTAATTCCAATACAGGAAATCTTGTTACGGGCTACCCCCACCCAAATCAGATGAAGTGTGGAAAGGTAGAGCAGTTTATCAAGAGTATGGTATACCCAAAACCACTTCCTTCAAGGTCAGCACCCCACTCTAGAGATTTCTGCTATACCAGGTTGAAGATGAAGCAGGCATATCTTCTGTGTCATCAACCCTTTTCTTTTCTTTTTCCATTCTAATCTTTAGCAATGACCTGTAGAATTTATGGTGGTGAGTGGTACAGTTGCTCTAGAAGATATTAGGTGATCAAGGACAGTCATTTTTGTCTCAAAAAAAAGAGAAAATTTCCCTTAATTCCTTCTATACATTTTTTTCTCCCATAATTTTTAGCCTATTTTAACAGAAAGGATGAGACTAAATTATCTGGTGGTGTCTTAAGTTGTTACCCCAGAAGCAGACCCAGAGGCAAGGATTTGAGTAGAAGTACTTTGTTTGGGAAATGATCTCAGTAGTCATAGGTAGGAGAATAGAGAAGTAAGATGGAGATGGAGTGGAAGCCAATAAAATGTGCATTAATGAGTAGGTTACTGACCTGTGACCACCTGAGGCTCAATTCTTTTGGGAACCTCTGGAAGATGGTGTTCTACGTTTAGGGGCAAGGAGGCTGGAGTGTTTATCCAGCAAACTGTCAGTCATTGTAGGAGGGCTACTTCTGGGGATACTGACTCCCTGATACTTCTGGCCTGCCCCTGCATGCGGAATGAGTGGGCTCCAGCAGCCAGAAAAAGCCCTCAGGCACAGAGTTACAGGTGCCTTCATTTGGTAGCTGTTGGGCTGGCATGCACTAGAATAGTGAATATATTAATTATTTATTGCTGCATAACAAACTACCCCCAAATTTTGTGAGGTAATGAATGTTTATTGTTTCTAAGCCACTGTTTCTGTGGGTCAGGAAATCAGCTTAACTGGCGATTCTGGCTTAAAGTTTCTCATGAAGTTGTGTTCAAGATGGTAGCCATGCTTCAGTCATCTGAAGGCTTGACTGGGGCTGGAGGATCTGCTTCCAAGATGGCTCACTTGTATGACTGTTGGCAAGAAGCTTTATGTCCTTGCCACATGGGTCCCTCCTTAGGGCTCCTTGTGAATCCTCAAGACATAGCAGCTGACTTCTTCAGAGTGAGTGATCCAAGAGAGAGCATGGAGGAAGGAACAATGCCTTTTATGACTTAGTCTTGGCAGTCACACACCATAATCTATTTCTGCCATATTCTATTGTCATTAGAAGCAAATCAGTAATTCCGGCCCATACTCAAGGGGAGGGTTATCAGTCTCTACCTTTTGAAAGGAGGTGTGTCAAAGAATCTGTAGACTATTTTAAACCCACTACAGTGCATATGAGAGCATATGAGCTGGGCACCAACAGCATCTGCTAAGGGTGGGTCTATATCCTATTTTCTACCATCACCAGTCTGGGTTCTTATAGTTCCTGTCAGAAAGCACTAAGGATCAATTGCTCTCTCAGCTGCTTTTTAACATTTGCTTCATCCCTTCCCAAACACTCTCCTCTTCTTCACCTTCTGTCCTCCTGCCCCCCAAAAAGTCAACAGTTATTTTTTACCACTAGACTAATTGATCTCATGTCAGAGTCTCTATGTTGTACTACGCCAGAGGTACCATCATATTATAATTTAAAGACTGTGATACTAAGTACCTTGTTGGCACACCAACCCCCCAGTACCCTTTGCCCAAGAGCCTTAAGTCTGTATTGTGGTCTGCCTGCAGATTGGTTCTTTAACTCAAAGGACACTGACAACCTGGGCCTCGGACTTCTGTCTGCATATAAAATTCCTTGTTGTGCCTAATATCATCAGTTCTCTATTTTAATACTGCCTTTCTTACCTCTACCCCATAGATCTCTATACCCTTCCTTTCTTCCTCTTGAATGATATATATTGTTTGGCATTTTTTGGAAAGAGAGTAATTTTAGAAGAGAGTGTAAAACATACTATATGACTATCTTAGACTCTGCCTTGAGGGAACCCAAACTGAGATAAGGACTTGAGTGCAGGTGGTTTATTTGGGAGAAAATTGCAGGAAGCAAGAGTGGAGAAGTGGGAAAGAGAGACAGGGAAGGTAGAAAACCCAATATAAGGGTTTGTAATTGAGGTCATTGCTATGAGGAACAGGGTCTTGATCCCACCGGGGCCTTCTAATAAGTGTAAGGAAACTGATAGAAACCCAGAGCTTTTATCTATTTACTCATCACTCCCTTCCCCTATTGTTTGAGAATTGCCCCTGGGGTCATTGCTTTCCCA
Source organism: Balaenoptera borealis (assembly GCF_965194805.1). Classification (NCBI taxonomy): domain Eukaryota; kingdom Metazoa; phylum Chordata; class Mammalia; order Artiodactyla; family Balaenopteridae; genus Balaenoptera; species Balaenoptera borealis. The sequence continues at coordinate 38,984,798 of NC_138881.1, read as the reverse complement.
CACTTTTGGGTCATGCTTACATGCAGGCAGAGCAAACTACTAAGTATATTGGAGAAGATCCTAGAGCAAAAAGCTGAAAGAGGTGTGGCTTCCGGTGGGATGAAGGCAGAAATGGGTTTTTGCACAGAACTGAACACCATAGTTTTGGCTAAAGTCAAAGGAAGGCCCAGGGGATATATGTAGGGTACCAGAGGCATCTGCTGCAATGGCCAAATAGTGGGTATTGAGACACCCCTTGGACTAAATGGAAATACCTCGACGGCAGGTAATAACCAGGGGTTGAAGTTGCTGAGGCAGATGGGGCTGGGAATTTACCTGGAAGAAGTAGCCAAAAATCTTGATTCAGGAGTTCCCTGGTGGTCTAGTGGTTAGGATTAGGCTGTTTCATTGCTGTGGCCCAGGTTCAATCCCTGGTTGGGGAACTGAGATCCCGCAAGCCGCACGGCACTCTCGCCCCCCCGCCCCCCCCCCCCCCCCAAATCTTGATTCAGAAAGAAAACTGTGACATTATTGAGATAGGAACATGAATAGAAAGGCAGGCCTTATCTAAGCACAGGTCTGCAAAGAAACAAGTATATAAATGCAAGTGGCATTTTACTAGAAGAGTTGTTGTAAAAAAAAAAAAAAAAAAAAAGGTCCCCCAGGAGGCTGGGTACCAGTCATATCTGTAGTGGGGCTGTTAGCAGAGTTTGGTACCTGGAGGAGGGAGGTAGGGCCAGGGAAGACACTGTGGGGTGGTACACAAACGTGACATAGTCCATAAGGAGTCCTGTTTGATTGGGATGGCTGAAAACAAGAGTATTGAAGTGACGCTGGTCAGTTCTGGAGGAATCAGTGGAAAAGAAAGAAAAGAGTATGGTGGTGATAGTAGAGGGTTAAAGTAGGATGGGGTCCTCTTTTGAAAGCAGTCCTAAATGGGCTGTGGCCACACATCTGTGTAGTTATTCTGGACAAGCATGATAAAGCTAATCCACAGCTAATCCAGGACCTGATAATTCTATTTCTTTAATGGTTCCTGACCGTCCATTTTTTCTCTTCCCCACTGCAATTTTCTAGTTTGGGTCTCCATAGACTACTATAACCATCTTCTAACCAGTCCCCTGTCCCAAGTCTTGACTCTTCCAATCCTTTCTCCACAAAGTTGCCAACTGTAATAGGTCTAGTAAATGCATCTATTATGATACTCTCCTGCCTAAGGTAACTCCTGATCATTATTTAAATCAGCTTAGCCACCCCCCTATTCCAGGAAGCCCTGCTAACTTCTGGGATGAATAAGCCTCCCTTCTTCTCTTCTCATAGCACCTGGTTCTCACCTGCACTATATTATTCATAATACCCTGTGATTTCATGTTTGGATCTGGGAACCATGTCTTTGACTTACTGTCTCTAGTGCTCATTACATTCCCTGAAATAAAGAAGGCTTCACGTTTTAAAATAAGGTAAAGAAATTACTTGTCTCCCAAAGATGTTGCAAGACAGCCTTTCCCCTTTTTTTGTAGGTTTTTTTCCCTTCTCTTTTATGATAAAGAAAAGGGTCTCCCTGGCAGAGTGACCCATGCCTTGCTGACGATTCACAAGAGCTGTCCATGGTCCTACTCGTGGGGCCTAGGGGGCAACTGTCTAGGTGATGGTACTTGGGGGACACAACATGGCTCTGCCAGCCCCCAAACACCCATCTCCCACCCCCTACACATGACTCTTCTAAAATCCATCTTTAGATCTTTTGGTTAAGACAGTATTCTTAGGAGTTCCCTTTAAAATATTCGTAAAACTTCTTTTAAGTGTAACAGGGCAAGCAGCTAATATCTGCTACCACATCAAGCTACTACACCTCACCTTGCAGAGGAAGGTTCTAAAGGGAGGGATAAAGAACAATGCCTTTATATGAGGGAGGTGGGTAGGGGAAGAGTAGAGACCAGTGGTTCTCAAAGTGTGATCCCTGGACCAGCACCATCAGCATTTAGAATGAGTTAGAAATGCAAATTCTCAGGCCCCACCCTAGACCCACTGACTCAAAAACTCTGCGACTGGGGTTGAGCAATCTGTGTTTTAGCAAGTCCTCCAGATGATTCTGATGCATGTTAAAGCTTGAGAACCACTGATAAAAGCGCACACGTGCATGTATACACACACAGAACCTAAGCCAGCATACCAACTCTGATCACTTTTTTTTTCCTCTTGCTGCTGAGTTAGATTTAACTTCACAAGTTAAGGACACTCGGTGCTCTAGGTATCCACTATTGATTCATCAGTTAGCAATGTCTGCCTGGGCTGTGAGATGGGGAAGGGGATGGAGGCTGCACAGGTCTGTTACAAAGGCATACCCAGGTAGGTACAGTGGATTTCAGACAGAACAAAGGCCCCAGATAAATAACTCTGTGGGACGTTAGCATTCCATTTTTTCTCTTAACCAGAGCTACTGAAACTTTCGTCTGCTTGTGAATCCCCTGGAGATCTGATTCACGTCCAGATTCCCATTCAGTTGCCCTGGGGCGGGTCCCCAGTTCTGCATTTCTGACCAGCTCCCAGGTGACGCTGATGCTGCTGGTCCTCAGATCTCAGCCACTAATCTTTGTTTATCCACCTTATTTTTGTGACTCCCTGCCAAAATGTTATTTTGAGAAAAAATAAAATATTATATACCATTCTACAAAGAAAAATACTGAACAATATGAGACCTGGTAAAACACTCTGAAGGGCGATTAACTGCAGGCTCTGAGTGCACTTTTTCTGCAGTGCTCAGTAACTGCTCCTGTGCCCCTGCCTCTGTCAGACCTGCACTGCAGCCCCGTGAGAAACCCCTGGAACCTTCCCACCTTTGTTTCTGTTTGTTCTGTCACATTGTTTTGTTTCCTACTTTGGGTTCAATGCAATGTGGGAGCCAAATGGTAAACAGCGTTTGATGATTGATGTCTTTCCCTTCCCTCCTCTCTCTCAAATAAAATCTCCCTGCTGTCAATTACTGAGTGCTTCTAGGCAGGATTAGAAATGTCACTAAAATCAGGTCAGCAGTACTTTGGAATCTGTTCAACGTGGGATTCCCTTGTGTTATAGCAGTAATAATAAAGTAAAAGTCTCATCATCCTCTCTCCCCAGGCTTCTTTTTCCTCTACATGTTTCTTCTTTCCCTAGGTTGCTTAAGCCATTCTATTCAGTATTTTCCCCCACAGATGCTCAGTCACCATGGAGTATAGCCAGCTGCAGCGGTGGCAACAAAAATCCTCTCTGCATTAAGAAACAACAAACAAACAAAAAAATCTTTGTTACTGTTTTTCTTCCCCTAAAATTCCAACTCATAAGGTATATGATAGAGCACATTTCTTTTTCTTTTCTTTCTTCCTTCTCTTCCTCCATCCCTCTCCCTCTACTGCCTCTTCCTTCCCCCTCCTAACCTTTCCCCTCCTCTTACCTCCTTCCTCCTTCTTCCCCTCCTCTTTTCCCCTCCTTCTCCCCTTCCCCATTCTCTTCCTCTCACGTTTCTGGGTTTCCCCCCTCCTCTCTCTTTGTCCCCCCTTCTTTCCCCTCCTCTCTCTTGCCCTCCCCCATCATTGTTCCTGGAATGTGGAGGTATAAAAATCTCTCTGCCAAGGAGGTTGGTGCATGCCTCCAAAGTCTGTCATTGTGGAGTCCCCTGATCCTGAGCTCAGCGAAGACTGAAAGGGTTATTTCAGGCTCCCTGTTTAGTAACCACCCTTCTAATGACTGCCTCAATTGTTTGTTTTAAAGTAATGAATTGTTATTAACCAACGACCTGAAATCTAGTATGTGCAGCTAGAGCACAGAGTTTCCATCAATGTGGAACAAACATGATATGTTTAAGGTAGCAGCATGTTTATTGCTTTTCATTTGAAGAGATTAGGTAATGAGGTGGGACGTGAAGCATCTGCCATCTCTGGTTACAGCTCACATCCCATGATATGAAGCCAAGTGTCTCTGTCCAAGTTAGGGGTGCAGACATTCGCCTCATACTCACCACGTGGAATGTCTTATTGATATGGTGAAAGTGTGGGCTGCAGCTTCCTTGACAGACAAATATCCTGAGCCTCTGGGAGCTGCATGGATGTGTGCATGGCATCATCACAGCCCATCCAAACACTTCCACGAGGTCCAGGGCTCTGAAGCCATTTGGAGATATTTTAGCAATCCTAGGAGAAGGAAATAGGAGAGCAGTCAGAAACACTCAGGCCTTGCCTTCCCACAGCATCCTTGCTGGAAGGAGCCCTCCCTGAGGTGGGGTGCTCCCTCCTGCCCCCACCCTCCTGGCCGTGCTTTCTCCTCCTGAGCTCGCCGGAAGCACGGCCCAGCACTGTTCCGATCACATGAGGCTTCAGAGCTGCCTTCAGTTGACCAGCAGAAATCACATTTCGTAATCATAGGCTGCCTAGAAGCAGCACGTGGGTAGAGAAGCTGACCAGTGTACGAGCCTTTCGGCCTTATCATCCATTCTCTTTTTCATTTTATTTCTGAGTCCTTTTGGAAGTCCACGCAGCTTGCCTTGCTTTGCACACAGTGGCCTGACCTCACATGCATATTTAACATACGTGAATTTTCCTGTATGTGTGCAGCAAAGAGAGATGGAGGAGGGAATTAAAAACACTCAAAGAGATTCTTCACTCAGTGGGCACGTGCCCCAGGTTGAGACTTCCTAAGGCAGATTTCAGGCTTCCATCTCATGCTCCTTTGCAACTTTTCTTGCCTGAGTATGATTTTACTATTTAGAGACTCAAAATGTATTTCGAATGCAGTGTGACCCCTGTGTGAAACTGGGCTGTAAGAATACTGTTTTTCTAAACTGGAGTTGTAGTGGAGTAATTATGAAAGAGCATAGGGCTAAAAAAGAAAGAGCGTAGGGACTAGAATCACACTGCCTGGTTCCAAATCCTGGCACTGGCTACTAGCTGTTTTGCCCTTATTCTCTCTGTAATCAATTTCTCATCTGCAAAGTGGGGTTATTGGTGTAGGAGAAAAACAAGCTTTTGCTATCCCCTCTTAGGTTCGGTAACTGGGGTCTGTGAATTAAACTGACAAAAGACAGATTAACAGGAGAAAAGATTTATTATGCAGGCATACAGGAGTTTCACAGAAAAGAAGTAGTAACCCAAGCCTAGAAGTGACTAGGCTTGAGAGTTTATATGCCATTTTAACAAAGGGCAATACACTGAGGAGAAGTGACTAGACAAAGGAAAAGGGGTTTGGGCTTCTAGGGGCTGTAAATTGTGAGAAGGGAAATACATGGGGGAAACTAATGGAAGATAAGGATTATTTAGTAAGGTTTGTTATGCAGACTTAAGTTGGTGCTGTCCCTCCTGTGATTAAGACTAGTTCTCTCCTCTTGCTGGTGTGGGAGGAGGAATGGGGGACACCTTCACAAAGAGAAATTTGTGCCCTGCTTTTAGGCAGAAAGGGGGAGGGAAGAGAGTTCCTCTATGTCTGCTGTCTCTTAATTGCTTTCACCTCAAAACAATCCTTATGCCAAAGTGGCATATTTTGGGGTGGCATATTTTGCTCCCCTTCAGTGTAAAGTATAAAGAGTAAGAAACTCATAGGGTTGTTACGAGGTTTAATTATAGTAATCATTTTATAATTGCTCCTTTTACCTCTCAGTTAGACAGGGGAGCAGGCTTCAAACCACATAGCTGGGGAAGTACATACATATTACTTGGAGACCACCAGGGAATGGGAGTACCTTCATCAGCCAGCACCCCGCAGAAGTCAAGGTGGTCAATCAAATAGCCATGGGGAGCAAGGCCTGGCCCTGCCGAAGACCTTTCCTTTACCATAGGGCTTAGAGTGGGCTGGCAGTGAGAGGGCTTGGCTGGTGGTTAGGAGGGGTTGTGTTGGGCTGGGCAGATGAGGAATGATGCTTTCCTAAGTAATCTCTAATGGCCACTCTTCCTATCCTCACTGCAGGAATTTAATCATACATAATATGCCCGTGTTTTAAAGACTTTCACTTACAACTGGCTCATGAGCTAGTTAAGCTAAGAGTCAGGGTCAGCCATAGGCAAGCTTGGTTTTCCTTGTAGTCCTCTATTTTGCTCTCCAATCAATGTTTTCTCCGCCCAACTTCCCATATAAGCTTCATGTGCCATTTATGGTAACCCCAAGCCTCCCAGAAACCCCTCTCTTTAAGCTGAATCCATCTGGAGTCCTTCTCTAGGGGCTCAGCTAGCTAATATGGTAAACTAAGGCCTGCTGAGATGTTAATGAGGGCTAAGGAGTTAGTCTCACTCAGGCCTAGCTTGAGGTGATATAGTTAACTGCCTACTAAATTATTTGATGGTGTAATTTCCCCCTTCTCTCCCTCTCCATTGCCACTGGTCTGCTGTAATTCTGCAAATGTCCAGCATGAATCAGTTATTTGGGTTAATAAGCTAGTGTGTGGCCTGAAAGTTAAGTTCACACTTAACAACAAGGAGATCTTAACAAGAGCTCCTGGTTCAGACAGAAGCTACCCAGTTTGGTTTCCGTGGGCATGGTGGGTGATTCATGGTGGGAAGAAGAGAACACAGAAAGTGTCCCCTTTATACTTGAGAAAGTAACTTATTTTTCCCTGAAGCTCATTCCTCTCAAAGCTGCCTATTCATATCAGATCGCGAACATTTGCAACGTACCTTACCCCAGGGCATATGCTCATGTAAAATATTTGGAGTAACTGAGTGTAGACTGTTGTCAACTGGCCTGTTAAAATTGAGACTGTTTCCTACTCCTGTATATTGGAAGATCTTCCTTAAATCTTTTTGGTGTACTCAACTCAGACTTGCTCTTTTTTCTAGATCTGTTGTCCACCTAGATGTGTCCTAAAAGCAAGTTGATATATATTTTTTATTCTAAATACTTATGCTGTAGGGACTTCGCTGGTGGCGCAGTGGTTAAGAATGCGCCTGCCAGTGCAGGGGACACGGGTTCGAGCCCTAGTCCGGGAAGATCCCACACGTTGCGGAGCAGCTAAGCCCATGCGCTACAACTACTGAGCCCATGTGCCTAGAGCCCGCTCCGCAACAAGAGAAGCCACCACAGTGAGAAGCCCGCGCACCTCAACGAAGAGTAGCCCCTGCTCACCGCAACTAGAGAAAGCCCGCGCAGCAATGAAGACCCAATGCAGCCAAAAATAAATAAATACTTATGCTGTAAAGCAAAGAAAATTCTTGGATGGCTTTCAGAAACTCCGGGTTTGGGTCCAGATGCCTCAGGACGAAGCAAATTGTCCTCTTACTGAGATCACCTTCTCAGTGGAGACTTTCTTGTGTGGAAATAAATGAAGACCACCCACAGGAGAACAAAGGCTATTTATTCTAAACTCTCTATAGCAAGGGAGTCAGCCACCATCATTTGTGATTTGGCAGAGACTCAAAGGCAGGCAGACGAGTGGGAAAGCTTTATAGTGGAAAAAGGGGAAGGCTTCATGGATGCTCTGATTGCAGGCTGTTGGCATGGGGGAACTGCAGGTGGGCTAACTAGGAGCGGGCATCGTATGTGATTGGTTTGGGGAGCACATTTGACTTTTCTTCGTTGGTCCTAAGCTGGAGGTGGCCACATTCGGTGCCGAATAACAGGAGTTATTCTTTGGCGTCCTGGATTGTTGCCACAAACAGAAATCTGACTCTCTACAAAATTGACTTATAGAGAGCAGACTGGCTTTCTGGGCTGGCTACTATAGTAAATGGGTTCGTTTCCTGGCCTGGTTGCTACAGGTTGGTGTGAGGGTTCTATTTTTATATGTGGTCCGGCCATTGTCCATTGTCCGTTCAGTCTCTCATTTGAGAGCTGCAACGCTTCGTATCTCTTTGTATGAATGAAGTTATCTGAGAATTTTCCATTGGATTTTTCATACACCCTGCATGTACTTTGGGAAGTAGTTTCTTTAAGAAACCCTGTAGTAGCTGATGTGCTGTGTTGCCAAGATCCTTCTTCAGGATGGGAGCACTTACTCCACTAGATGCCCTCAGGTGTCAGTGCTCTCCTCTCTGGGACTTGCCTTCTCCTGAAGGAGCTGCCTTGCCCAAGTGTGTGCCTTTTCCTATGGGCAGCCAATAGCCAGTGATTGGCCAATGCAGGGGGCATAATGGCCTGACCTCTGCTAAACTTTGGACAACTCTGAAGAACTGTCCCGGCTTCAGGGCTCCTGATAGAGTCTACTGAGACCTTAGATGAGATGGCATCATAGTTCAACTTCTCTCTCTGCCTAATTCTGCTTCCTTTTCTTCCCCAAGTTTTAATTCTCAGAACACTTCACTATAAACTTCCTGTTTGCTAATCTCCATCTCAGTCTGCCTCTCGGGGGATATTACCTGTAACATTCCCTCTTTAAATCATCCTAATTTGAGTGTACCATCTGTTTCCTGCTGGGACCATGACTGACACAGGATATTACATTTATTATTTATTCCATTAAATGCAGGTTTAAGATTCACAACAGGACTTGGGTTTTTTGTTGTTATTATTTGTTTTTTACACAGACCAGGGGATATAGGGTTGTTCTGATTGTGTGAATTGGGGTATGTTTAACATCCTTTTTGTTTCTTTTTTTAATAATTTTTTTCTGGTCTGTCACATTTACACACACACACACACACACACACACACACACACACACACACACACACACATACACACACACATTCATTCACTCACTCTTTCTATGATGCCCAGTGTATATATCTAGGATTCAGAGCTTAATGGAAGTGTGGTACTACACAGAGAAGGGACAGATGTAGCATATCTTGGTTTGGACTTGCACAAAGACTGTCAGAGGCAGCTGGGTGCCCTGATAGGGTATGGAATTGACAAAACAGCTCATTTGTTGCTATGCTACAAACCTTTTGTACTGTGCCTTACATAACTATTCTGGAAGAACATACACCAAGAATATGTGCAGTTCACTTTATAGCAGTTTTCACAGGCATTGGACTCTCCTGGTTCTTGAGCCACGTTCAGCATTTTGAAGACAACATCATCATAGGGAAGAAAGCAGGGTCAGTACCCAGGTGACAATGAAAAATATGTCCACATCTAACTTCCTTATGCTCTGGAACATTATTTTTCTGTAGAGTTTGTCTGAGAGATAGAATTATAGCACAGAGCTTTAAAGCATGGGCCTTGGAACTAGATTGCCTAGGTTCAAATCTTCTTTTTGCCATTTACCTGCTCTGTGGCCTTGGGAAGGTACTTAACCTCTCAGTGCCTCAGTTTCCTCGTTTGTTAAATGAAGAAGATGATAATACCTGACAAAATAGTTGTGCTGATTGAACGAGTTAATCTATATGAAGAACTTAGAATTGTACCTGGTGTCTAGTGAGCATCATATTCCTTTTATGGTGTCAGCGTCATTGTTTTCCATGTAAAATTTTAAAATTATTGTCTAGTTAGATGTTAATATTTTCCTGTTTATTTTTTTCTTTAAGAAAAGAAATAATAGAGGAAGAAAAAATGACTTTCCAACCCTAATATCATGAGAGCCTTCACCTATGTTTTCCTCTAGCACATTTCTTCTGAATAATTAAAAATGTGTTATGGCAAAGAAAAAGAGAAAGCTTAAAGACAAGAAACAAATACAGTCTATTAGACAAAGTTTTAATCTTTGTAACATATGAAGAGTACTGTAAATCAATAAAAAAGACAAAGAACCCAGTAGGTGTATGGGCAAAGCATATATACAGGCAATTTACAGAAGAAATGTGAATAACCCAACAAACATATGAAAAGATGAGTAACCTCACTAGTAAAGCATAAATGCAAATTAAAACAAAAATAAGATCCCTTGCCATCTATTGTTTTGGCAAAACTTAAAGGAAATGAGCAAACAAGATTCCTGTACTCCTTACTCTCCCCACCATTTGCCCTCCACTACTTCTAATATTTTGGAAGCTGTTCATCTTCTATCCATGCTAGTGCTTGCTATTAAGTTGAAATGTTTTTTGGTTATAAATTAATGTTTTTCTATCAACAGCTAGAATTTCAATATCTGTGACCTACCTCCCCTTTAATCTACTTTCATTTTCTGTCTTCACTCTCCCAGTATCTTTTTGCTGAGTTAATTAGTGTACTGGAAGATGGAGCAGAGTGATTCTCTCAGATAATTTCTTCAACTATGTCCATTCTGCTTTTCAACCCATTTATTTTTATTGCTATAAATCACACTTTTAATTTCTAAGAACTAATTTCAGCTTTTTCATAGCAGTCTGTTTTGCTTTTCTGGGTTAGTTTTTCTCTTGATTCTCATGAGCTGTGGCTGCCATTTGGGACTTTAGATTTTATGATACCCCCTTATATTTCAGATAAATTCGCCCTTTTCTTTAAACCATTTGAGTAGGTTTCTATTACCTGCAATCCAAATAATATCCACCTAGGACAGGAGTCTTATGGGGAATGGGAAGTGGGAGAGATCACATCTACTTAGTTGAATCAGCAAAGGCTTAACCTGGTGGTTTGTAACATTTGCTTTGTCAGATTATAAGATTTAAGCTACCAAGAGTGGATAAAGTGTTCCAGGTTGAAGGAAGAGCAGTAACAAAAGCAGGCCAGTACAAAATTTTCAGAGAACAAGAAGCATTACAATTTGGCTGGGATCATGGGATAGGTATGGTAGTGGTTGGTTAAGTGGGAAATCTGAAAAGGTATTTTGGGGGCAACATATGAAGGGCTTTGAATACCAAGGGGAAGACTTTACAACTAGTCTGACATTGAGAAGATACTAAACGGGTTTGAATAAAAACATGGCATAATCAAGGATGTTGTTCAGAAAGATTAATCTGGCCACAGTGTGCTGAGTGCATTGAAGTGGTGACTGGTAGCAGGGGGACAAGTGAGGGAGGCTGTCGAATTAGTTCAAGCAAGGTGTGATGGAAGTCTGAGCGTGTGGAAATGGAAGTATTTCACACTCAATACAGGATTTGAGTATCTATATTAGAAAGTAGTATATGCAAAGGAATAAATGTATTTTTATGTTCTAAGAATCAAGCAATAACAGATTGTAGCGAAAAAATGCCAAAAATGTAACTCTTGCTCTATTGAAAACAAATTCACTCTTTACCCCCTTTAAACATTCACTTAACAGTTTTTCATAATAGTTCAACAAATGACATTGACAACATGTGTGAAATTAGAATTGCATCATTTTGTGTGTTCTTCAAAGACCTAATCTTCAGAAATGTGTTTCTTAAAATGAATTCCTAAATTTCCCTCTAGAGTTCTCAGCTAAACAGTATCTCCTTTTTACTTTTAGCATGTTTCAGAATGATTGTATTGATCTTGCTCCTTGAGTAGTTTCTGGGAAAATCTGCTCTCTGAGGCTTTTCTTAACTTTAGAGACCCAAGAGAACTGAGGCATACAGAACATAAATGGAGCCGTCCCCCTTCTCCCCCGACCCCACCAAAAAAAACAAGAAAGCTCAAGAATGCTGAAGTAAGAATAGGATACAAGAGTTTAATCTGCTTGGTAACAGCACGTCTAAGTGAAGCTGTCTTCCCTTCTGGGGCTACATATCAGTACTGCAAGAACTGGAGGTGAGGATGGGGAAAATACATAGATTTTCAGAGTACAGTGGATTCTGTAGTATGCTGCGGAGATCCACCTTCTCATCCTGCCAAGACGTAAGCACCTATTGCCTCAGCCTCTGGGAGTGCTGTGAGCCCTCTCTGGGAATTGCCCTTGGTTGAAAAAACTTCCTTGCTCAAGGTCACGCTGTTTTCTGGAGAACAGTCTGCATCCAGTGGATGGTTTATTTGCAGGTATAAATGCCCAGTCCATAAACCTAACTTGGGACAAGTCTGAAAGGCCATTTCAGCTTCAGAGCTCCCCATGGAATTGGCTGAGGCCTTTTGTATGAGTTTCCTATTACTGGCTATAACAAATTACTATAGACTTACGGGTTTCATACAACACAAATTTGTTATCTTACAGTTCTGGAGGTCAGGAGTCTGAAATGGATCTTATTGGGATAAAAATAAGGTGTCAGCAGAGCGGCATTACTTCTGTAGGATCTTGGGGAGAATCCATTCCCTTGCCTTTTCCACTTTCTAGAAGCCACCTCTATCCTTTGGCTCATGACCACTTCTTTCTTCTTCAAAGCCAGCAGCATAGCATCTTCTCTCCTCTCTGTCCTCTGCTTCCATCATTACTTCTTCTCTCTCTGACTCTGACCCTCCTGCCTCCTTCTATTTCTTATAAGAATCCTTGTGATTATATTGGGCCCATTTGGATAATCCAGGATGAACTCCCCATCGCAGGATCCTTAACTTATGTGAAGAGTCCCTTTTGGCATCTAAGGAACGTGTTCACAAGTTACAGGGATTAGGACACGGCTGTCTTTGGGGAGGGGTCATTGTTCTGCCTACCACACCTTTTTTTTGTGGCTGCATTACAGTCCAATTTCTCTTTCTGCCCAGTCCTGCTGCTCTCACTTCCACACAGGTGTCCATCCTAAGAGCACTACCTAGTAAACTTCCTGCACACAAGTATTCATCTCAAAGTCTGCTCCCCAGTGGACCCAACCTCTTACACAGAGCAATCCAGGTGCTTAGGAGAAGAGTCTGGGCATGGAACTAGACATTTGGAGCGGAATGAAATTTTAAGTACTCCTGAGAGCCTTGGCTGACCAGAAGGTAACTCCGAATTCCTTTGGATGGCACCCTGTCTTTACTCCCTGAAGGAACATTCCTTAGCTCTCCAGAGACTTAGATCTTATTTTAAAAGCAAGGGGCTCAGTCTCTCTTTGACTCCCTCATATAGGAGATTCTCCCGTGTAGTGCTGAGCAAAAATCCCAGGGGCTTCAAAGAGGAAACCAGACAGGAGAGTTGTCACAGGTTGGGTTTCCTGAGAAGCAGATTTGAAGAGGAAGTTAAGTCTGCAGAAGGTTTCTTGGGAAATACCCTTGGTGTCAGCATTTATGGAGAAAGGGAAGGAATTAGGATTGGGCAGAGGGAGAAGTTGGGCTGCAATATAGCTTCAATAAGCAGTTCAAACAAATGGTTAGAATCTCTAGCCAATCTAGAGAGTGTGTATCTCATTGTAGTTTTAATTTGCATTTCCCCAATGACTAATGATGTTGAGCATCTTTTTATGTATGTATTTGTCACCTGTATCTTTTTGGTGAAGTGTCTGTTCAAATCTTCTGCCTATTTTTCAAAAATTAGATTGTCTTATTGTTGAATTTTGAGGGCAAGTCTTTTTATCAGGTGTGTGTTTTGCACATATTTTCTTGAGTCTGTCACTTGTCTCTTCAAGTAGTGTTTTTAAGAATAAGTGAGAGTAATCTCAACTCAGTGCCTAGGTTTTGAGAGTGAAACAAAGAAGGAAGGACTAAGGTGAGGAAAGCTGGAGTAGAATAGCTGTGCATCCAAGGAGTACAATCAGGAAGATTGGCCAGTTTGATGACACATTTTTCTGCTTCTATTACTTGGCACAGGGCACAGGGCTTCTATTACATCAGCACAAGGCACTGATGCAGAATTACCAAAAATAAATACAGCAAATTATGGCAAGCTGGATTGGGAAACTTTGAGTTCCCTCCTGCTGGGGAGATTCCTGCCAGTGGAAATAGCACTCATGAAATGCTAATTATACAAAACAGTTGCTTACTCTGTATGTAGTGAGGTAAACGGTTCGATGGTACTCAATAAAGAAAATCAACTTTGAAGAGAGAAGCTCTGCTCCAAACGCATGTAGGTGTGGAGGAAGTTCTTCTTGGTTTGAGGAAGAGCCTGAAAGCTGTTCCTCCTAAGAGGAGAAGAAACTCATTAGTGTGACCTTGAGAGCAGAACCTAAGACAAGGCCTTTGGTGCAAGTAGTTTATTTGGGACGTGATCTCAGGAAGCAAGACTGAAGGCATGGGGAGAGTGAGACCGGAAAGGAGAATAAGCTGATTGAAGATGGAGTAGATGATGTCACTGCTATTGCCTTGCTCCCCTCTGTTTGCCCAAACCCCAGCCTCTGTGTGATTTGCTCTCATTGACTCATAGCTGCAGCCTTCTTTATAGAAGTACCCTTGAACTATTAGAGTTGCCTTATCTGGAGACACTGAGAGCCAGGAGTGCCTGGGAACTTATGTCCCTCCATCCCCCCATGTCCCACGGTGGCCCATAGCCAGTGGCTGACTGATACAAGGAGTGGGAAAGCCCAGCTCCCTGCCTTGAGGTGGGAAAAACTGTGGTGTGATTTATACTCTAGAATTCCCCAAGGCTGGGATTCACCTGAAATCCCATTCTTGGTGTGTTTCTTCTCCAGCTCTGCTCTGCTTTCCTCACTCCCTGACTGCTTTCTTCTGGGAACGCCTATTTCCTTAATACGTCACTCACACAAGAATCTTCATCTCAGGATCTGCTTCTGGGGACAAGACCAAAACCTAAGGATGCATTATCGAGGTTGCCTCTGTAGGGAATAGTACCACTATTCTGCCAGGATTTCACAAGAAGCATACAGGAAAAAATGAAGATGATATGCCTTATTTCATCTACCTGACAGTTCATAACAAGGCTTCATACTTTGTCTTTCTGAAAATAAGAAAATTCAAAAAAAAAATCAGAGCATAATGGGAAACACCAATCTTTTACCAAGCTTATTATCTCTGTATTTTAAACATTCCTAATAAGGAGAAGATGAGACATTTCATTCACCAATGTCTTGGTGTCTGTTTTCAGCTCCAAGATTTTGGCGAAAACAGCATTTAATTTACATGATAATATAAAAACAGTATATAAAAACTTATTTCAATTTTCCCAACCCTTTCTGGCTATATGATATTACACAAGGTGCCTCTAAGTGGAAGAGTAACAGGAATAATAAATTGCCATTTTGTAAGTTTTAGTGAAGTGTTTTTAACATACTTCCCAGAAAATGAGAAAGTGAATGACTGAATAGACTGGGTAACAAATCTACTTGTAAATCATATGCTTTCTAATTCCTTCTTTTCAAGTGATTTGCATAAGGACCTCATTAGGTTATCAACTGATACATCATTAAAAAGGATCTCTGGTGCTATAACTACTATTGGACTTTTAGCATATAATTGGGAATGGAGTGGATTAAATGATTTCTATTTGTTTACTTATCTAGGTGAACAAGGTTTTTCAATTTTCACATCTATAAACATAATAAAAATTTACCTTTTAAGAATATCAGGTATGTTATTTAGTTAATCTCACGAAAGGTTCATTCTGTGCACAGGTCTGGGTCACTCTGTAGAGACTGCAGTGAAGAGTGCCCCTGTGCCATACATTTTTTTTTCTTTTCCTTGCTGTTAGACAAGAAGGTACAACTTGGGTTGTATTTCTACTACCTCTGGGCCACAGGGAGGCTGGGGACCTGTTCATTAATTACAAGAAAATGGCAGAGAGTCATTTTCCAACATTCTTTCTTCAGACAAAACAGTATTAGCTCTACCACTTTGAAATGACTTGGCAAGTTGTTTTCAATACAAAGCCATGGTGTTTGCTATATGATTAGAGTGTTCTAAGGCACCTATGAAAATTTAGTAATGCAGATATTTTCTTGATGGATTTTGAGTATCTGATACTCTTAGCATCTTCAATTATACATTTTCTAGGAAAGCAGTCTTTAAACAACATACTACCCGTAATAACCAGCTCTACATTAATAGATTTTATTTATTCATATTGGGAGTTGGGATTTTCTAAGACTAACTGAACTTTACTTATCCTTTTTGATATATTTATACAAATGAGAGCTCATCAGTATCATCATTGTATTCATTGTACTTGTTAATATCTTAACACTATTAAAGCTGGAGAAAACAGTGAGAAGTACCTTGTTGTTATAGTAAATTTTACTTTTGAGAAGATCTTGCAGTCACTGCAAAGAAAATGTGAGAGTTAAGTTGATGGTGAACTAGACTGTTTGATTTCTCGCATTCCCTGAGAGAATGAATAAGAGAGAAGGGGAAAAAAATAATCATGCCACATTTGACTCTGGAAAATAAACAGCTTCATCATACATAAGTGCTTAAAATATATATGACTAAACATTAGAATTGCAAATGAATTGGGGGAGGTAAGAACTCTGTCTGCTTTTACATAATTTTGTTTTGCATTGGGCTAGGGGATTTTTTTTCCTACTATAAACTAAGAAGGAATTCCCAACTTCAAGCAGAGGCATGGACAAGAATTACCCTACCAAGTGGTGATTAGAAAATGGATGTTTTGTTGAAGATCTGTCTCTTTTTAAATCATATAAGTGGAATCTAATGAACCTGATTAATTAGAAAAAGAAATAACATTCATGGCAGAAAAATATCTTACCACAAATATATGCGTAATCCTGAAGCACGATGCCTTGTGTATAAATGTGTTCAGGCCCCAAAATCCTTAGGTTTTACATTCAGATGAGGAGCCAGAGTAGGGGTAATTACTGTAGGGGCAGCAGAGCAAGAGTGGCAATCAGAAAGTTTCTTCATGTCATGTGGGCATCTTTGGGGGTGCCTAATTGATCTCAGTGTCCCTAGGACTGAAATAAGTTATTAGCCGATTGTCAGAGTTCAGCTTCTTCAGGACCAAACTCTGAGACAAGATTTGTATTGTGAAATTTTATTGGGGAGTGTTTTTTGGGATTAACACCCATGGAGAAGTGAAGGAAGGAGGATTGGGCAGAAGATGAAGTTAAACTTTGATGCAGTCACAAAAGAGGCTACAGCTGATCCTGCGATGAGCTTTGAACCTGAGATGGACCTGCAGAGAGTTCATATTTGGAGCAAAGGTATCTGGCCTTTATGCCCCTGCACTAACCAGTCATTGGGTACAGGCATGATTTCGGGCAATGCAGCTATCTCTTCAGGCCCAGGCAAGCTCCAAAGAGGGATTTCACTGCAAACTGTTGGCTGCTAATATGCTCAGTATCTGGGAAAATAAGTGCTTTGGTCTTAAAAGTCTGGGCTTTTGAGAGGTGCCCCAAAGTACCCACCTACTGAAATATTTTAGGACCTATATGATTTGGGGGGAAAAAACCTAAATCTAGTAAAGAGAGACCACACTTGAATTATGACAATGAAAATCATCGCTTCTCACACTGTTCCCAGACCTAAGCCAGGTCAGAGAAACAGAGCCCCTTGAATAAAGGGGGTATTGGGTCCCTTGAAAGGAGGATCCTTGTGACATTGCCATAAGCATATGCTGTAAATTTGCCTCTACACCTTCCTCCCAAAGACTTGGAGCCATTTATCAGAGTGAACATGGACTGGGGAATGGGAAATAGCCACATCAAGGATGACCAGGAGAGGCTTAGTGCTAATCCTGGAGTTCTCAAATGCTGCTGTGGCCCACAATCAGAGTGGTGGCCAGAGGTTAGATGACTAATAGAGTTTTAGGCTAAGACTATGATTATTTCCCCAGTTTTGGGATCATGGCTAGGATAGAGATACTGAGCAACTGGCAGAATCCCCTCATTGGCTCCTGTGCTCATAAAGTGAGAGCCATTGCAGTAGGGAGGGCCTAGTGAAAACCCCTGGAATTTCCTTCCCCTACCAGGATAATAAGCCAAAAGTAGTATTCCTTTCCTAGGGTAACTGCAAATATTGGTGTCACCATGAAAAATTTGAAGGATGATGGGAAAGATGATTTCTGTTATACTCCCACTTCTATGCAGAAGGCATCATAGTCTTGGAGAATGGCTGTGGATCATCACACAGTTAGCTGGGCATTGACTCTCATTTCAGCAAGTGCTCCATATGTGAACTCTTCTCTAGACTAGTCAACACAGCATTGGGCACATACCTGGGCAGTAGAAGCTTCTTCCTGACCTCTGGAGAACCCCACCTTCCCCTTTTTGCTCCTCAGTCTACCCAACACTTTTGTAGCTTAATTCCATGTATGAAATCTTTTTTCTGCTTGAAACACCTGGAGTGGTGTTGCAGGTTGAATTCCTTGGGAATCAGGCTAAAACAGAGATTAACGTGCAGGGGATTTATTATATGCAGGGAAGGATGAAAGCAGGATTGGGCCGAGGGAGAAGTTGGGCTGCAGTGCAATCTCAACCAAAGCCCTTATACTCCTATATTGGCCAGTTATTGAGTGGGTAGTGGGGGAATGACCTTAGATACGGGGACTCTTAGCAGGCCCTGTAGGGGGGCTGAAAGCAGAGGGCTACCATCAACATGTACAGCAGCCGGGGGGAAAGTCCTCAGTCTTCAAGTGGGATCTGGATCATGCACAAATCACAACAGCCACTAGAGGTGGGAAGTGGAAGGAAGGAGAGTGTTAGGGAGAATGAAGTGGCACAGATGATGATGAGGCGATGCTCCGTCCTAGGGCCAGCTCCTCATGAGTGACCAGAAGAGACTTGACCAGCCTCCACACCGGCCGATCCCTTGGTATAAGGAGTATTACCCCACTCAGATCGGGTGTCTGTATTTCTCTGCTGTGCACGCTCATATTATGCCTAGCCAGAGAATAAATAGAGCAATATTTATGCCTGCACTTGTTACACATTCACTATAAGCTATACGATTGCACTGTGTTCTCTATGTTTCCCAAACTATTTCAGAGGAAAAGCTTCCAAAACAACTCCTATGGCTAACAGAGAACATCTCCTTTGCAATTGCACTTAGCCTGTCCCACATCCTCTCCCTGACCCTGGCTCGTCAGCTTAGCAGGGGAGGAAATGAGAGCTAATGAGAGAGAGCGGAGAAGTGGAGTTCAGAAAAACAGCTGAAGAGATGCCTTGAAGACTTCTTTAAAGCAAGCTTGACCATCTTGCCCCCTTTTTTAAATATGCATGGAGAAGATCCAATTAGTTGGAAAGCTGAATTTTTTCTTCCCCTGCATTTGTAAGAAGATGAATAGTGAGAAAACACTCACCGGAATCTTTGGAGCTGAATATAAAGAGAATCCCTAGGAAAGAGGGCGATAATGTTATGGATGACAGGAGGTAAGGGCGTGAGGAATTTATCAGGAATGTTGCCTCAGATTTCAATGATGCAGTGAGGGAAATTTATGAACAAGTGACTGGGAGAAAGAAAAACTCAGCATGAAGAATGATATAAAATTTGCTGGTGCCATAGCTGACAGGGGAGTGGAGGAAGAAAAACAGCATATGTGTAGAGTCTGAGTGAGACACGCTGCCTGAGAGCAGGAGCGCTGGCTGTTCCTGTGACATCGTCGCATGGGCCCTAGGAAAGTCTCTTCTACCCACTGTCCTTGCTGCCCCTCAAGTATCTTTGAAATGCACTGTTAGAAATTACTTTATCATGTCTTCTTTTCCCTTGTATTTGTACTTTGAAACTTACAGCATCTAGCACGGATTTGGGTTTGTGGTTGTATTCTGTAAACACTTTGTTTTTGAAAATGTGAATCCTCTTGGGAGTGGAAACGTGACATTTCATATTTAGTGGGGGAATTAACTGCATGTGATATATACTTTCCTTAGCTATTCGAGAACACTGGGCATACACCTGAGATGTGGGACATTAGGAAGAAGGGTGTCAAAAAGAGAGGAAAAGGCCACCAGTGATCCCAAAAGACCTGCACTTCCTATTTTCTAATGCAGCTTCAGGCCATGAGAAAATTGTCCAGTGGAGTCAGTGGTATGAGTTCAAGTCCTACCCTGAACTTATTTTTTATAGTTAAGCGTTATAATATTTATAACCATAAATCACAAGTTAAAAGTTATAATATTTCAATCATATAACTATAAATCACAAGTTAAAAGATGTTTTAAGTAGAAAATATCTCTCCCTTAATTCCACCATGCTAATAGAGAACTGCTTTCATTTTTCTGTATTGCCTTCTGGTATCCATATACATATTTTAAATAATTTTATAGTTATAGAATATTTTATATTTTGATTTGTCACATAAAAATAACTTTTCCATGTTGTTACACAGTCTTAATAATTATAGTTTTTCATGAGGTTCTGTGCCATAATTTACTCAATTGTATTCCTACAGGACAATTGTGCGGGTTTGGAATTTTTGCACTACAGAGCAGTCTCAAATTTGAAAAGAGAAAGTAATTGGTCACAGGGTTATGAATTTTGAAATATTGCTAGATTAATTTCCAAAATGTTTGTGGCAATTTAAAATCCGCCAAACATTTTCACCTCACTTGCCAGCATTTGGTGTTATCATTTTAAATGATTCTATTGTTTTAATGATGTAAAATATGAGTTTACTGTTTTACCATGTATTTCTTTGAGGATTGGCAAGGTTTAATGGATTCCCCATATGTTTGAAATTTTCTCAAAATAAAAAGTTAAAAAATACACATGTAACACATTTTCTAGAAGTTGTGGGAAGGGTACAAAATCTCTGTATACCTTTATCCTAATGCACCAATTGGAAGCATCTTGCCACATTGGGTTTTTTAAAACATTAAATTAAATTAATTAATTAATTAATTTATTTATGGCTGTATTGAGTCTTCCTCGCTGTGCGCGGGCTTTCTCTAGTTGCGACAAGCAGGGGCTACTCTTCTTTGCAGTGCATGGGCTTCTCATTGTGGTGGCTTCTCTTGTTGTGCAGCACGGGCTCTAGGCATGCGGGCTTCAGTAGTTGTGGCTCACGGGCTCAGTAGTTGTGGCTCACGGGCCCTAGAGCGCAGGCTCAGTAGTTGTGGCGCACGGGCTTCAGTAGTTGTGGCTCACGGGCCCTAGAGCGCAGGCTCAGTAGTTGTGGCGCATGGGCTTAGTTGCTCCGCGACATGTGGGATCTTCCTGGACCGGGGATTGAGCCCATGTTTCCTGCATTGGCAGGCGGATTCTTAACCACTGTGCCACCAGGGAAGTCCCTTGCCACATTGTTTTATCATTTTCTCTCTCTGTATATTTATAAGTATTAGTTTTTCTGAACCATTTGAGAGTATGCTAAATACATCATACACATCTACCCATTCACAATACTGTATTATGTTACATTTCCTGACTTTGATAATTATGCTATCATTGTGTAAGAAAATATCCTTGTACTTAAGAAATACACATTTAAGTTTTTTCTAATCTAAAATTCATATTCCAGTTTTTTTTTTAAACAGCAAATGGTGTGTGGTAGTGTCACCTTATTATGTTACATTTTTCTTCTTTTAATATTTATTTTGTTTATTTGGTTGTGCTGGGTCTTAGTTGTGGCAGGTGTGCTCCTTAGTTGCGGCTCGCTGGCTCCTTAGTTGTGGCATGCAAACTCTTAGTTGCGGCATGCATGTGGGATCTAGTTCCCTGACCAGGGATCAAACCCGGGCCGCCTGCATTGGGAGCATGGAGTCTTAAACACTGTGCCACCAGGGAAGTCCCCATATTCCAGTTTTACAAATTATTTCAGTAATATCTTTGAGAACAAAATATGTTTCCTTTTCAGAAACCAATCAGTGATTATGCATGCACCTAGCTGTTGTGATTCTTTAGTTTCTTTTAATATGGAACATTTTCTCAGCACTATTTGTCTTTCATGGCACTGACATTTTCAAAATGTACAGGCCAATTACAGTGTTTTGTATAATGTCCAGCAGTGATCTGGTAAATGTTTTAACAGATGTCTTTCCAAAAAAAAATTCCTGCTGAGTCGCATTTGCCGATTTCTGTGGTATAAATATTCCCACCATGTTTGATGTCAAGCTACCGATGTGATGTTGCTGAATGTGGCACTGGAGAGAACTGTGCACAGTCAGCTCTCATGAGCTGTATGCATAACTCCAGCACATCACTGAATGTCCCTCAGTTTGGGTTTATCTGCTTATTTTCTCACGAATAGAACAGGTTATGAATTTTTGTCAGGAATGTCAGTGAAGTAATGCTACATAGTTCTTAGTACATCATATCAGGAGGCACACGACATAGATATGTCCCACCTGTACTTATTTTAGGTGAGAAAAAAATATACATTTGGGTTTGTGTCTGTGTGTATATAATGTGAATTTGTTTCCCCCTCAATATATGAAATGGATGGAAGTGGGAATAAGGGGATGTTCTGGTTGAAGCAGAGGAAGTCAGGTCCTCAAAGTCCCATTATCCCCACATTGTGGCCGTGAGAGGACTCTGAGTTGCGCAGTTTGAAAATCACTATCCTGAATGGAGGATGAGGGTTTATTTTCAAAGGTCACAGGATTTTAATTATTCCTGAAGGTTGTGCAATGTTAATGAAAAGGATTGGTTCACTTATTAATATCATGCCTGTCCAGCATGCCAACCTAAATGCACCAGTGGGACGCACTTCCATCTATATTTATTTAACTCAAATATATTTTTAATTAAATAGATTTGCATATCAGAGATCAGTCTCTCCTAATTTAATTATCTCATTCTTATTTCTTCAAGAGTGGTATACTTAGACTTAATTTAGTTCTGAGACAATAAGTATGTCACATAATTTTCTGGCGTCTAATTCTGTCACCTGTGAAAGGAGAAAGATGTTGTACTCACTGATCCCTGGGTCTGTATGGGAAAGGACTCTAAAATTCCAAATTGGACTGCTCCCAAAGGGACAGAGATTAGCCTAGGTCCCATAGAATAACTGCAGGACTGTCACTTATGCTCTCTGAGCCTCTTCTTTCTCAAATGGAAATCTTGATCTAAGTGGGCTCAGACCAAGGGACAGCACTTCCTTGGCTCTTATCTATGAAAATCTGTTCCTCCCCACGATTCACAGTGCCTTCATCACATTTTACCGTCTTCAGGTACCCGTGGTTCCTCCTATTATTTGAAGACTTTTAATAAGAAAACAGTGAGTGGGCAAAAGTAACAACTGTACAAAACATCCTATTTTTGAGGTAACTCGGTTTTATATATGCTGAAATATTAGCTGAAAGACAGCAATTAAATCTTTTAAAAATTATGTTTTACTCTTATAATAATATATGTATATTTATTCTTCAATGGACTGATGGAATTTCAGCATTATAAATCTCATAAATAGGGTCTTCCCTGGTGGTCCGTGGTAAAGAATCCGCCTTCCAATGTAGAGGACGCGGGTTCAATCCCTGGTGGGGGAACTAATATCCCACATGCCGCGGGGCAACTAAACCCGCGCGCCACAACTACTGAGCTTGTTCGCCTCAACGAGAGAGCCCTCGTGCTGCAAACTACAGAGCCCGTGCGCTCTGGAGCCCTTGTGCCACAACTAGAGAAGAGAAAACCCGCACGCCGCAACTAGAGAGAAGCCCACGCGCCGCAACGAAAAAAGATCCCGCGTGCCACAACTAAGTCCTGACACGGCCAAAAAAAAAAAAAAATCCCATAAATAGATTTTTATTCCAGGTTATAGATTATTTATACATATTTAAAAGCAAGTACTCAGATGTTAATGATAAATCTGAAAGAATGACATGCCTTTTTAATACTATGGGCGTTATTCAAGGATGCCAGAAATGATGTCGATGTGGGTGTTTGGCTATTCAGCCTTTCAAAGGTTGAGATATAAAAGGAAGATTACATTTTGGATAAATGCCAAGGCTAAAGCCAACTTTCAGTTGTCCCTTGCGTTCTGCCCTTGCTCCAGGCTTTTAGTAAATCTTTTTTGAAAGGACTTTTGAAACACACTTTTGCTGAGAAAGCCGCCAAGGCCTTTGCCAGAGCTGAAGCACCTCTAGTACACAGTCACCGTGCAGGCACGCCAGGCTTTGTCTCCCCTTGTTGCTAGTAACTCTGTCTTAGCTCACCTTCCCCATTGGGAAAATGCACATTTCCCAGTGGCTCTTCTTTGCTCTCAATTTTTGGTGTGTTTATCACCCACTCATTTTTTTAAATGGAGCCAAAAATGTAAAGAAACAAAGGAAAGAAACAAGGAAGGCATTAAATAAATTTGACAACTCTTCTAGGTCACATTTTGGAGGAATGGGTAGCTTGAGGTGCAAATAGAAGACATGGAAACACTGGCTGCTGTGCATGTCAAATAGTTCTTCAAAGTATCTTGTGCCATAAAAGAAAACAAACGAGAAAACCAAGATAAAGAGCTACACAAATGCTGTAATCTCTGTGAAGGCAGAGGCCATGTTTTCTGTTTCTCTGTTATGATTTAGTGCTGGACACTTAGTATGTAGATAATTACATGCAAAGTTAAACTCAACTCCAGCAGCCCAGTTCCTCAGGTCCAGCTAAAGAAAAATCCTCATCTAAAGAAAACCCTAGGGAAAGGAATCCTCATGTTTTTCCTCTCCCATATCCTCTTTCTGTGATGTTTTGATGGCTAATCATTAATTCTTTCAACAAATATTGTGTCTTCTTCTTCTTTTTCTTTTTTTTTGTAAGTTTGTATTGAGTGTTTCTCTCTCAATGACTATTGAGTGTCTTCTATGTGGCACTTGCCATAAAGATATGAACAAGATAAACTTGGTCCCTGCCTCAGGGTCTAGCTGAAGTTCAAGTCGTGGTGAACTTAACTTTGCTGATTGGCCTAGCTAGAATGGCCCCTGCCGTGTGCAGAAGGCAAACCCAGTCTTCGGATGTATTTTCTGGGAAATGGTGTTGTTCACATGCTTGCCAGTCCTATTACATTCTTTCAAAGAGTTCCTTGAGCTATAGAGCCCCAAATTAAGGTCCTATTCATTTAAAATGCGTCTAAATAAGATGGTTAAACAATCACACTAATTTCAGTATATACAGAACCAAGCAATGCTGGGGGAATTATTCCTCAGATTCCCCCACCCCCATCTCCAACACCATATACTCATTACAAACACGGGAAGAAAGGAATGTTACAAATGGCTTTATGCAAAGAACAAACTGATAGATTTTTTTACATCTTTCTCAAGTTTGTAAGCCTGTGATCTTCTTCAGAATAGCATGCTATGGACAGGTTGATCATGCCTGCAAATGGAAATATTTGCAAAAATATAAGTCACTGGTTTGTCTTCGCTGTAGCCATCAGATACATCTGCAGAAGAATTTCTTAGATAAAATGTAATCCTCCTTCTCATGAATATTTGCCTCCTTCACTCCTTAGATGATTTCAAATGAAAATCCATTTTCAATGAACTGTAATTTTTAGAGGCCAAGATGCACATTAGAAAGATTATTTTGGAAAAGAGCTAATTTGAACTCTCCGTATATTAGCCAGGACCCCAACAGGAAGCAGATGATGCTCTTGAATTAAGGTAATTTAAGGAGGGATTAATAAAGGCACTATTTATAAAGGTGTGGGCAGGACATAGGGCAACCATAAAAGATGTTGCAGGAACCACAGACTTTAGTGCTGGTAACTGCAAAAATGTTACTACTGATCGGCCTGAAGGGAGATAAGAAAGCGCTTACTGGGACCCAGAAGGCCAGAGTCTCGTAGAGGAGGTTGCCTTTGGTTGAGGAACCCATCCAGCTCAAGGCAAACTGGCAGGGAGGGAAATATGGAAATAAATACATTGACCTCACTTAATTTTCTCCCCGATCTTCTGCCAAGGGTCTTCATGAGCCAAACCCACCTGGAAACTAAAGGACAAGGAAGACATTGATATAGCTTATACTGACCAGGTTCTCAAGGCAGAGAGCAAGATGGAGAATGATGGATAACAGATCTGGAGGGGCAAATGGAAGATACTCTGGTACATCTTCCCTATTAGTTATAAACCTCTTCAATTTAGGCTGTAGTGCAAGGAGATTACAAAATCATCTTTTAGCTTGAATCATACCTCCAACCTTGTAGATTTATATATGCCTCTTTTAAGCCCCTGTTTTGCACCAAACTATTTGGTGTGAATAAAACAGACAAAAATTCCTACCTCCGTTAAGCCTATATTCTATTGGTGGCCATTTCTATTAGTCAGGAGTCGTTTAGTTGCAAGAGAAAGTCACTCAACTTAGAAATTTAAAAAAGATTGCTTGTAAGAAATTCTTCTCAATTGCCGTAAAACTGTCAGACAACTACCCTCTGGGCTTTTTATTACACCTCTGTCTTCTTTCTCTCCCCACACCTCCTGTCCAAAAGAGAAAAAATGGTTTACTTCTCTACATATCCCTCTGAATCTGTTCTTCTCTCCTCTGTATTAGGCAGGTTTCATTTTAAGACTCTTATTTTCAACTTCCCCATGTTTTCAATTTGCATGTACCTTGGTTATCCACTGTTTCAAAAAAATTTATATGAAAGTACTCTCTCAAGTGGTGGTCATCTTCTTCCAGCCTACATTACCCTCACCCTAACAATGGTTGTTCATGTGACAAGTGCTCTCCTGTGCCATATCTATTCACCTGTCTGTTCATTCCCTAAAACTTCATTAGTATATTTATTGAGTACTTCGTCACACCAGAGGTCAAGAGAAAATTCCCATGGAATGGTGGACACTTCATTCACTCAGGTTGGCACTGGGGCTGGGGTAGGCTGGGCATATAATGAACTGCAGGCTTTGCAAGAAGTTTCTACCAGATGGAACAAACCAAATCCAGAGTTCAAAGTCATTTCCTATCTGAGCTTGAGGCATAGTGCCCAAGAGATGGGAGCACAGACAAACCAATCTGCAGAGTGGTTGAAAAATGGTAGAGGGACCATTAAGCTGGAACAAGAATCCAAATCTTCTACGAGCAGGAACTCTGTGTCTCGGAGACTTTTCAGAGTTTCTGCACTCAGCAAACACTGAGTGTCTACTCTTTTTCTTTCTATTTTTTTTTTTTTTTTGGCCGTGCGGCATGCAGGATCTTAGTTTCCCCACCAGAGATCGAACCCGTGCCCCCTGCAGTGGAAGCATGGAGTCATAACCACTGGATGACCATGGAAGTCCCCCTGAGTGTCTGTTCTTATAGAGGGGGATAGACGTGGTTCCTGCCCTCAAATGGTTCTACTCACTTAGAAAGGTAGAATAAGCATTTGTCGATGGTTTCAATGGTCCTCTTTTTAGTGTTTCCCAGCCCATCTCTTCCATTTGCTCTGTGTTTTCTTTAGCATTTACATATACTGAACACCTCCATTGCATTTTGGAATAACAGGTTAATGTGCTGTCTTTTCCAAACAGCATTTTCATTTAGTTCCTATTTATTTCTCAATAAGTTATACCTGATCCTATATATATATGTACGCACATATATGTATATGTTTGCAGATATGCACACACACACACATCAATGTTTTGATAGAGACTGAGAAAGTACAGTGGCATGGTGGGCTTTAATCTATCTACTCTGCCCTTTGCAGAGGTTTTGAGTCTGGGGGTGAAATTGTATTCTGGTCCTTCATTATTTTTCCAGTCCTTGTTTTTGAGTAACAACCATAGGCTAAATTGTGCTACGTGAATTGACATTTGAAAAAGGAATTCCCTACATCTGATATTGCTCTGCACCCAGTGCATGGTTTTAGATTTTCACATGCCCTTTTGGATTTGCTCTCCCTGGGGTGCAGGCACTACATTATTTATTTCACTCTAGACTAAGTTTCTTAAATGAGTGCACATAGAACTGCCTGCAGACCTTGTTAGAAATGCAGAAGCGCAGATACCGCCATGGCCAGTGACGCAATAGATCATGGGTGTATTGTTTTTTAGGACTGCTGTTAACAAAGTATCACAAACTGGGTGGCTTAAGTGACGGAAATGTATTGTCTCACAATTCTATAGGCCAGAAGTCAGAGATCAAGGTGTCAGCAGGGCCACGCTCCCTCTGAGGGTGCTAGGAAAGGATCTGTTCCAGAGCTCTCTTTTAACTTCTGGTACTTCCTTGGTTTGTTGCAAAATAACTATAATCTTTACATGGTGTCCTCCCTGTGTGTGTCTGTGTCCAAATTTCTTCTTTTTATAAGGATACCAGTCATATTGGATTGTGGTTGCACTGTACTTAAGAATTACTTAACTAAGCATGTCTGCACTGACCCTATTTCCAAATAAGGTCACAATCTGAGATACTGGGAGTTCGGACTTCAACATAGGAATTTTGAAGGGGACACAATTCAACTCATAACAATGAATAGATCACCAGGAACTGACATTTTGAGCTGCGCTTATAATTTTGGCCCCATCTTGGACTCCAGTAGCCTGATGTCAACCAGTTCTAAGCAGATTTTGGTCCATTTCATACAGATGCACCTGGACAGCACCTCACCCCCAGCCAGCACCTTCTACTTCTGGCTTCTTGTCCCAGGTTTCTTCAACACAATAGCACAGAATGCCTGCTGCAGCCCACTCAGCAATGCCGCATGAATATCTCAGGATTTTGGCGGAATTAACACCCCATGGGCAATCCTTGACCAATGGGAGATAAAATCCAATTAATAAAAGCTTCCCTCTCTTGTCCTCAGGTGAACAGGTCTGAGACCAGTTCCATCCGGGACTTTAGAGAGCTGTCCAAAATCAAGCACCAGTCACCAGGAGCAGTGGCCAGCTTGATAGTGCATCCTTGTATTGTTTTGTCCTCCTTCCCTTTTATTTCTTCAATTTTTACTCCTACTCCCTGAGTTCACTTCCCAAATAAACTACCTATATCAAAACCTTGGGCTCTGCTTCTGGGAGACCCTAACCTAAGCTCCAAGCTTCCCAGGTGATTCTGATGTAAATGATCCTTGAACCAACAATTGTCCAAAATTCTGTGCAAAACAGAATGGGTTAAAATCATACTTTAATATATTTGTTAAGTAGGAGATACACCACACCATCCTCTTTTGTTAATCCTAGAAATACAGTTGGCCCTCCATATCCATGAAGGTGGAACCTGTGGATGTGGAGGGCTGACCGTACTACACCATTTTATTTGAGGGACTTGAGCATCTGCAGATTGTGGTATCTATGGGTGGGGTGGGGATATGTGTCCTGCGACCTATCCCCCACAGATAACGATGGATATAAGAGAGATCCTGAAGCAGGGGCTAGATGAGCAGAAGTCCAAAACCACAGTACATCTCAGAATGAGGAGCAAGCCATCTTCTGTGACAGAAGACAAGTGCCCAGATACTATGGCTAGTACTTTCCATCTTCAGAAAATATCTGTGTGATGGGTCAACGTGACTCAATTCTCAAAGCCTCAGTAACTCTGCGCACTGAGAAAATTTAGTTTGGGGCCCTGTAAAGCTGTGGTCATATGCTCCCAACCCTTCATGAAGCAGGGTCCTGTGCGTCTTCAGAGCTGGCCAAAAGGTGGGAAGGCCAGCACGCTGATAGCCGGCAGGAGTTTAGGTCATGATAATTTTCCTGCTACATCCCATAAAAATGGGACTTGTGTCACTGAGAACTCTATACCAGTCTTAAAGCTTCATTTGAATAAACCACCAATTTACAATAGCCTTTAACTTGGCGGAACAGATGTTGTAACCTGGACTTTGTTTCTGCTACTAGACTGACAGGAGGGCCAGTTTTGTCTGAGATTGACTCAGCAGTTTATTTTTTTAATTTTTAAATTTTTAATTTTTTTAAACATCTTTATTGGAGTATAATTGCTTCACAATGGTGTGTTAGTTTCTGCTGTATAACAAAGTGAATCAGCTATATGTATACATACATCCCCATATCCCCTCCCTCTTGCATCTCCCTTCCACCCTCCCTATCCCACCCCTCTAGGTGGTCACAAAGCACCAAGCTGATCTCCCTGTGCTATACAGCTGCTTCCCACAAGCTATTTTACATTTGGTAGTGTATATATGTCAATGCTACTCTTTCACTTTGTCCCAGCTTACCCTTCCCCCTCCCCGTGTCTTCAAGTCCATTCTCTACGTCTGCATCTTTATTCCTGTCCTGCCCCTAGGTTTTTCAGAACCAATTTTATTTTTTTAGATTCCATATATATGTGTTAGCATATGGTATTTGTTTTTCTCTTTCTGACTTACTTCACTCTGTATGACAGACTCTAGGTCCATCCACCTCACTACAAATAACTTAATTTTGTTTCTTTTTATGGCTGAGTAATATTCCATTGTATATATGTGCCACATCTTCTTTATCCATTCATCTGTCGATGGACATTTAGGTTGCTTCCATGTCCTGGGTATTGTAAATAGAGCTGCAGTGAACACTGTGGTACATGACTCTTTTTTTTTTTTTTCATGACTCTTTTTGAATTATGGTTTTCTCAGGGTATATGCCCAGTAGTGGGGTTGCTGGGTCGTATGGTACTTCGATTTTTAGTTTTTTAAGGAACTTCCATACTGTTCTCCATAGTGGCTGTATCAATTTACATTCCCACCAACAGTGCAAGAGGGCTTCCTTTTCTCCACACCCTCTCCAGCATTTATTGTTTGTAGATTTTTTGATGATGGCCATTCTGACTGGTGTGAGATGATATCTCACTGTAGTTTTGATTTACATTTCTCTAATGATTAATGATGTTGAGCATTCTTTCATGTGTTTGTTGGCAATCTGTATATCTTCTTTGGAGAAATGTCTATTTAGGTCTTCTGCCCATTTTTGGGTTGGTTTGTTTGTTTTTTTGATATTGAGCTGCATGAACTGCTTGTATATTTTGGAGATGACTCCTTTGTCAGTTGCTTCATTTGCAAATATTTTCTCCCATTCTGAGGATTGTCTTTTCGTCTTGTTTATGGTTTCCTTTGCTGTGCAAAAGCTTTTAAGTTTCATTAGGTCCCATTTGTTTATTTGTGTTTTTATTTCCATTTCTCTAGGAGGTGGGTCAAAAAGGATCTTGCTGTAATTTATGTCATAGAGTGTTCTGCCTGTGTTTTCCTCTAAGAGTTTTATAGTGTCTGGCCTTACATTTAGGTCTTTAATCCATTTTGAGTTTATTTTTGTGTATGGTGTTAGGGAGTGTCCTAATTTCATTCTTTTACATGTAGCTGTCCAGTTTTCCCAGCATCATTTATTGAAGAGGCTGTCTTTTCTCCATTGTATATTCTTGCCTCCTTTATCAACAATAAGGTGACCATATGTGTATGGGTTTATCTCTGGGCTTTCTATCCTGTTCCATTGATCTATATTTCTGTTTTTGTGCCAGTACCTTACTGTCTTGATTACTGTAGCTTTGTAGTGTAGTATAGTCTGAAGTCCAGGAGCCTGATTCCTCCAGCTCCATTTTTCTTTCTCAGGATTGCTTTGGCTATTTGACTCAGCAATTTAAAAAGCCAAATAATTACTAACCAGAATGGCCAACTCAGCAGAAAGGATGACAACTCTGGGCTCTGAATATCAGGATTTAAAATCACGCCAGGCCTTGTCAGTCCTATGTGCCCAGATACAGTTGGGGGAAAAAATTCCTGAGGTACAAGAGAAATAATAAACTAAGGAAGATAAATGCAAAAATGTGTGTGTGTGCATGAGTGTGTGTGTGTGTATCTCTGTGTATAAAATGATAGCATTATCCTAATCATGGATGAAGTGTTTAGTGTTCAGAAGACTGGTTTGTGCATGGATGACTCAACATGGAGGAAGGGAGTGAACAAGAGAACATGACAAGGACAGACCAGCCAGGCTGCGCCTAAGCAAAGACCCTAAACCTACTGGCAATGGAGCCAGCCATTGAATGAATTTCATACTGCCCCTGTTACCCTTGAAAGGGTTTAGACTTGGGGAGATTGGGCTTGTACCATAGCTCCTTCATTTACCAGCCGAGTGCCAGCCAGTTTCTTAACCTCCCTAGTTATACTGCCTTGCAGGGTTTTGAGGATTAAATGAGAGAATGTATTAAAGACACCCAGCTTAATTCTTAGTACATAGTAGCCATTCAATAAATGGGGTGTATATTATAGTAATTGTTATGAGAACACTATTTTAGTGGACTCATACATGGGTTCCATCTTGGGATTTTGTGTATGCAATCTTCATCCCTGAAGTGCCTAAAAAATCTAGTCATACAGCAGTCACTGGGCATGGACCACAAGGACCAATTCGAGGGAAAACTTGTATATATAAGAGATGATTAAATATATGCATTTATATATATATATATACTTATAACATATACATGTACTTATATTTTTGACTTTTAGAAATCCTTCCTTTAAATCTCTGTTCCTCTTTGTCCTGTTCTTTTTTCAAGGTTGCAGTATCTTTGCAGCTCTTTGATTATTCAGGGAGATGAAAGTTTAGACAAAGTACCTGTTGCCTCTGATTGCTTTTTTTCTGCTTATCTGGTGATCCTTGGTTGTTTGTTTACATTTACAAGAGGGACACTAAAAAGGTGCTTTAGCACGAGTGGGATTTGTTAACTGTCAATGTCACTCTAGGGTTATCTGGCTGGGCCATTTCTTTGGGGAAAGTTTGATTAGGTTTTCCTCTTGTGTTGGTCATATTCGTTAGTGAAGGCTTTTCCAGTAGCTTTCCTTGAGGGTAAAGGCATGGTGACCAGTATTCTGAGAGTAGGTAGGGAAGAAGACTGGACAGAGCTCACCATCCAGTATTGATATACCCACTTAATCTGTCTCTTTCCATCTTGACTGAACAGGAGGACACCAGGCCACAAAGACTGTACTTTTGACCTTTCCAGGGAATAAATCTCCAATAATATTCTGTGGTGAGTGGAAGAAATTTTAAGGACTGAAGGACTGGACCTGGGGGCCTAATTGCTACCTAAATAGATTTAAAACTCATCTTCCTTATTTTGGATCTTTCCTTTCCCCACTTCCAGAGGTACATGATGCTGACATTGGGGATTTTGTTGTGTAACTTGATGTACTTTGTGTTGTTTCCTCATTGCTTGGCTTAAGATTCAGTGTTCTTGTGTCTCCTAAAATTCCTTCCCCTTGTTTGCCCATCAGCTTTCCAGTTTCCAAAATTTTGTTACTGTTGTGTCCTCTCCTGTCCACCCAATCCTTGTGTGGTTTTGTGCCTTTAAAAATATATTTGAGATGAGTTTGTCTAATCTACTACCTATACATATATACTTTTATTATGATCCTGATTAAATCTATTTAGTGTAGAAGTTTTATTTTTTGACCTACTTACACAGTATACAGCAAAGCAAAGTTCCAAAAGGCGAAGACAGAGGAGGAATAGCTAGGTAAGAAAGGAAATGAAATGAATTTTGTGTCTTGGACTATGTACTCGAACCTGGGCTTCAGTCCTGCCATGTCCATAGTCCAATGTGTGGTTAGAACATTTATGAGTGTTCCCTCTTGCAAGTCCCCCATGTGCTAGTTTAATGAAATATGAAACTGTGTTTCCCCTCAAGAATGTGTCATGCAGAACAGTTAAGTCCATGCCCCAGAACTGCTTCTTCAATTCTGCTACCTCTAATAGTGTTAAATAGATAAAATGACCAGAAAGAAAAAGGCACTGATATGTGTGTATATATACATATACATATAAACTTTTGGGGGATCCTGGTATAGGCTGTGCTCTATATTCTCATCCTGCTTACTGACATGAACTTCAGTGGTCATAAATAAGGCAAGCTCACACTCCCTGGTGATGAACTTGGCTATGCAAGCTGATTTTTTAGGCCCATGTGTTCCAGTTTCCCCAGAAGGCTCAGAAAATACAGACTGTAGTCCCTTCCGAAACCTGTGATCCAGACACTTGCTCTTTGGGATGTGCTGCACTTGTTTACCCTTCCCACAGTCCATTGTAAGCTCAGAGGGAGGTAGGACAAAAAAACCTCTTTTGATCTATTCCTGCGTTGCTGCCATATCTTTCCATTGACACTGCCAGCTTGTCATATATCTTCCTGTTTCTTTACTTACATCCAGGAAAGAAAAGATGAAAAATATTGCAGATGTTTCTGAAGCATTGAACTTCTAGAGTTTGTTTACTAATTCTCTTAGTGTCTGATCCAGTAAACTCCACCACGTAATTCCTGAATCAAAGAGGCTGTCATTTAACTCCTCTGGGCCTCAGTTTCTCTATCTATGATGTAAAAAGGAGATGAGAATCTATAACCGCTTCCAGACTTTGTTGTCTTCTTTCTATACCCGGAATGTGCCTGGGGATATCCATATTCATATGGATTCCATTTTAGGAACTAAATGGAGAAGCAAGATGTCAGAGAAGTCCTCTGATTAGATTTTACCAATAGGGAGGAGGGAGAATCCATGAATTAAGCAGAGAGAGAGGTGTTCTTTCTTCCTCCATAGGACATTGGCTACTGCCTTTGGGAAAATAATTTTAGTTATTTTAAATCAAAGTGAGGATCATCAATCCTGTGACCAGACACATGGATTATTCTGAGAGTTATGGCAGGGCACAGGTGATACGAAGAGAGAGAACTAGAGCAGGGAGCTGCTCTGGTTGACTGAACGTCCGGGGGAAGTAAGAGAATTGAGGTTAGGATGGGCAGGCCTTACTCTGCTAGGAATGGGCATGGATCAGGAGTAAAGCTGAAGGAGACTTCATCCTCTCTCCCTGGAGGAACCTTTCGAAAGGTTGAGGGAAAGCGGAGGCTTTGACACCAGAACACAGCCTGTTGGGAGTTCCTAGTCTGGGAATAAGGCAGACCAGAAGTGAAACTGGAGAGGGATTTAGAAGTAAGAGGTGAAGGTCAGGAAGCCATGCTTCCAGTTCTGGTTCTAGAACTAACTAGCTGGGTGATTTGACCAGATGTAGCCTTCAGATTTCTCATCTGTAAGATTAGCAAGTTGGATTACTACTCTCTAAGACCAGGTAGTTTTAACATTTTTTATAATTTTATGAAATGGAAAAGGAAAGGCTTATGTTAGTGAAAAGGTAATTATTATTTTTGATAATAAAAATGCCAGTTACTACTGTTAATTGGTTGCTATATGCTAGGCATTGTGCTCAACATTTTACAAACATTACAATTTGTAAATGAGGTAGTTCTTTATCTGTAAAAAAAAGCACAGTTAAATATTTTAATAAGATTACATATCTAATAAGAGGCAAAGCCACGATTTGAACTCAATTTAATAACCAGTAGACTTAGAATAATAGAATTAGAGATTACCTTAGGTTTAAACACATGATATTCAAGCCAATAATCCCTTTTAACACTTGAGGAAACAAGACTAGAATTCTTGTCCCAGTACTCATTACAGGTATGAACGGGAAGATGTCATTCCCCTTCCCCAGCTTTCTGGGTCTCTAAATCTAAGTGCAGCTTTTTTCCAGTGCCCTAGGTTGCCTTGCTCAAGAAGAATGGGCTCAAGCTGGTCTGTAGCTGTGCCTTTCAAGAAATAACTGCTTAGAGTACAGGGGAAGTAACCTGAGCCCTTGGAGAAAGGCAGCCTTTCAGACATACTGGGCTCAGCATGTCTGAAAGGTCCTTTGCTGTGTGTGTGACTTTCAGACCTGATTGGGTGTGACTTTTTTTTTTTTAAACAAAACATGGTTTTCCAGAACTTTATAGTCTGGGCCTAACTCCATTCAAATTAGAATATGTAGCACCCATTTGTAGTGAGCAAAATTTGCTAGGTTATATCTGAGAACAGAACCTGCCTTGCCTTGTCAAAGTTTACACAAAGTGTCAGCATTGCCAGGGGCCAACATTATGCCCTGCTTGTATTTTTCTAATGTGCAAGTTCCCTGTCCCCAGCGAGCACTTACTGAAGGAGTTAAAGCTCGTGGGTTTGTTACGTTATTTAATCTTTGCCCTGGACCATTTCTGGAGTGAGTAGCAAAGTAAGGAGACAAAAACAGTTACATGGGAAGTAGAGAGGGGGAAAGAAATATAGTAAAGTTATAAGAGCTTTCTTTTCATCTTGGATTATATCTCAACAAGTGCCCTCTTTTCAAACTGCCTTATCCTCCCCCTTTTTATTTTAAAATAGGATGTTAAGTGACTTTTTAATATTTGATGTAAAATAAATCAAAATACCATATACAAAATTGTATATTATGGCTGCCATCATGCAACAATGAACTTTCTTTTTTTTTTTTTTTTTAAACTTTTGGGTTTATTTATTTGTTTATTTATGGCTGTGTTGGGTCTTCGTTTCTGTGCGAGGGCTTTCTCTAGTTGCGGCAAGTGGAGGCCACTCTTCATCGCGGTGCGGGGGCCTCTCACTATCGCAGCCTCTCTTAGTTGCGGAGCACAGGCTCCAGATGTGCAGGCTCAGTAATTGTGGCTCACGGGCCCAGTCGCTCCGCGGCATGTGGGATCTTCCCAGACCAGGGCTCGAACCTGTGTTCCCTGCATTGGCAGGCAGGCAGATTCTCAACCACTGCGCCACCAGGGAAGCCCAACAATGAACTTTCATGATGAAAAATAACATTTGAAAATAAAAATAGTTGTGAATTATGGGTGCTTGTATCTGCTCTCAACATGCTTATAATTGTTATATGGCCTTTTAATTAAACAAGCACAGAGCTTTTAAATGGGTCCTCCAATAGGAAAATGGGCAAAGATATGAGTAAGCAATTCACAAAAGAAGCAAAAAAACCCCACCAATAAACATGTCAGAATTGTACAATTTTATTTATGCTAAAATGTGCACTTTTGATGCATAATTTCATATGTCAACTCAACTGGCCACCGAGTGCCCAAACATTTGGCCAAACATTATTCTGGGTATGTCTGCTACGGTGTTTCTAGATGAGATCAAAATTTGAATCTGTAGACTGAGTAGTGCAGATTGCCCTCTTTAATGTGGGTCGGCCTCTTCTAAACAGTCAAAGACCAGAATAGAACAAAAAGGCTGTGTAACAGGGAACTCCTCCTGCCTGACTGCTTGAGCTGGGATGTCAGTTTTTCTTGCGTTTGGACTTGAACTGAAACATTGGCTCTTCCTGGGTCTCCAGCCTGCTGGCTTTCAGGTTGGAATTTACACCACTGGCTTTCCTGGTTCTCAGGCTTTTGAACTCAGAATGGAACTACACCATTGGCTTTCCTGGGTCTCCAGCTTGCTGACTGCAGACCTTAGGACTTCTCAGTCTCCATAATCATGTGAGCCAATTCCTTATAATAAATTCCTCTCTCTTGTCTCTGGAGAACCCTGACTAATGTAACATTTTAGCAATAATAAAATATTATTTTATGCCAATTGTACGTTTGTTAAGGCTGCCATAATGAAGTACCACAAACTGAATGGCTTAAACAGCAGAAATTTATTGTCTCACATTTCTGGAGGCTAGATGTCCACCATCAAGGTGTCAGCAAGGTAGGTTCCTTCTGAGTGCTATGGGAAATAATCTATTCCATTCCTTTGTCCTAGCTTCTGATGGTTTGCTGGCAATCTTTGGCATTTCCTGGCTTGTAGAAGCATCACCTCCATCTCGTCTCTGCATTTATCTTCACATGGTATTTTACTATGTGTATTTGTGTCCAAATTCCTCCTATCTATAAGGACACCAATCATATTGGATTAGGGGTCCACCCTACTCCAGGATGACTTCATCTTAGCTAATTATATCGTCAATGACCCTATTTCCAAATAAAGTTACATTCTAAACTACTGGGGGTTAAGATTTCAACATATGGATTTTAAGGTGACACAATTTGACCTATAACATTCCACCCTCTGGCCTTCACAAATTCATGTCATATCCAAAATACATTCATCCCATCCCAACATCCCCCAAAGTCTTAACCCATTCCAATATCAACTGTAAGTACAAAATCGCATCTACAATAGCATCTAAATTGGTATGGATGAGGTATGATTCATGCTGGGGCCAAATTCCTCTCCATCTGTGAACCCGTGAAACAGACAGACATAGGATACTCATTCCCTTTCTGAAAGGGAGAAATTGGAAGGAAAAAGATATTACAGGTCCCAAGCAAGTCTGAAGCCTAGAAGGGTAAATTTTATTAGATTTTAAGACTTGAGAATAATCCTCTTTGGCTGATGCTCTGTTCTTCAGACACTGGGCAACACTCCTGCCTTCTTGGCCTGGGAGGTGGCCCTGCCCCCTGGACCTGTACCCTCTGGGTTGGTGATATCAGTGGCAGCCCCATCAGCCTCTGCATACATGCCTCTGCCCTCAAAGTCATTCTTCCTCCATTTAATTCACATATTGAAGTCCTAACTCCCAATACTTCAGAATTTAACGTTATTTGGAAATAGGGTCATTGCAGATATACGATGAGGTCATGCTGGAGTAGGGTGGACCCCTAATCAGATATGACTGGTATCCTTATAAAAAGGGGAAATTTGGACATAGACACACAGTTGGAGAATGCCCTGTGAAGATGAATGCAGGTTGGGAATGATGCTTCTACAAGCCAAGGAATGCCAAAGATTGCCAGTAAACCATGAGAAGATAAGGGAGAGGCATGGAAAAAATTATTCCTCACAGCACTCAGAAAGAGCCAACCCTGCTGACACCTTGATCTCAGATATCTAGCTCCAGAACTGTGAGACAATAAATTTCTGTTGTTTAAGCCACTCAGTTTGTGATAATTTGTTATGGCAGTTCTAGAAAACTAATAATACCTATCATTTTGGTAAAAGTTAAAAAGATGGGTAAGATTCAGTGTTAGTACAGTTGTGGAGAAATGGAGAAAGTATGAATAGGCACCTCTTTGGAAGTATTTTGGGAATAAACAGCAACATAAATTTCATGTATCCATTGATGCAACAGAATACGTGCTCAAGTACTTAAGAATTTATTTGACAGGATGATAGTTACAGAGCTACTGATAAGTACAAAAATTTCAAACAATCAAAATTTGTATCAATAAAGGAATGATTTAAAATTTAATGTAGATTAATATTATGGAATTAATGCATCTAGTTAAAAGACTGAGACAGGTCTAAGTGAATTGGTAGGAAGGTTGTCCTTGATATGTTGGTTAGTGAAAAAAGCAATTTGCAAAAGAGCATAAACTAATGATCTCATCATTGTAAAAATCAAAAAAGCTTTTTTGAGAGGTGATTGACATACAATTGAACATATTTAAAATTTGCAAATTGATAAATTTTGACATATGCATACACTCATAAAATCATCACCACAATGAAGATAAAAAACATATCATCACCCCCAAAAGTGTCCTCATGCCACTTTGTAACCTCTTTCTCCTGCTCTTTCCCAATCCACCAGTGATTTATTTCTGTCACTATAGATTAGTTAAAACTTTCTAGAAATTTAAATAAATAGAATCATACAGTATGTACTCTCTTTTGTCTGGCTTTTCTCACTCGACATAATGATTTTGAGATTTCAACCATTTTGTGTGTTTCAAAAGTTGGTTCCTTTCTATTATGTACTAGATAGTATTCCATTGTATGCATATATCACAGTTTGTTAATTCATTCATCTTTTGACGGGCATTTGGGTTGTTTCATTTTTGTCTATTACAAATACAGCTGCTATGAATGTAGTATACAAGTTTTTGTGAGTTCCTGTTTTCATTTCTCTTGGGTAAATACCTAGGAGTGGGATATCTCAGTCATACTTTAGGTATATGTTTAATTTTTTAAGAAACTGTCAAATGTTTTCCAAAGGAGATGTACCATTTTACATTCCCATTAAGAGTTGGAGAGTTTCACTTGCTCCAATCCTTGCTGATACTTAGTACTATCAGTATTTCTAATTTTAGCCATTCTGATAGGTGCATAATGTATCTGATTGTGGCTTTAATTTGAATTTCTCTAATGACTGATGACATTGAAAATCTCTTTGTGTGCTTATTTGCCATACATATTTGTTCTTTAGTGAAGTGTCTATTCAAATTTCCCCCCATTTTTTTTTTTTTTTTGGCTGAACCGTGCAGCTTGTGGAATCTTAGTGACCCAGGATTGAACCCAGGCCCTCAGTAAGAGTGAGGAGTCCTAACCACTGGACCGCTAGGGAATTCCCATCCCCCAGTTTTTAATTGGCTTATTTTCTTATTATTGTGACTTGAGAGTTCTTTATATATTCTGAG
Source organism: Balaenoptera borealis (assembly GCF_965194805.1). Classification (NCBI taxonomy): domain Eukaryota; kingdom Metazoa; phylum Chordata; class Mammalia; order Artiodactyla; family Balaenopteridae; genus Balaenoptera; species Balaenoptera borealis. Next base: position 38,945,255 of record NC_138881.1, on the reverse strand, counting down.
CACAAGTCTTTTATCAAATATGCAACTGGCGAATATTTACTTCTAGTCTGTGGCTTGCCTTTTCACTCTTTAAATAGTGTCTTTTGAGGACAAGTTCTTAATTTGTGAATCTTTGTCTATCCAGTTTTTCTTTTATAAATTGTGCTTTGGTGTCATACTTAAGAAATCTTTGCCTAACCCAAGTCACAAAGATTTTCTCCTATATTTTCTTCTAGAAGTTTTATAGTTTTGGCTTTTGTACATTTAGGTCTGTGTCACATTATGATTCAGTTATAATGGTACAAGTTATGAATGGTAGGCAGAATACTAAGTTGACTCCCAAGAAGTCTGGTGTACACACCTTTTCATAGTTATTCTAACATTAATCTAGGTGCTACTGTGATGCGATTTTGCAGATGCAATTAATATCCCAAATCGTTTGAATTTAAGATAGAGAGACTGTCCTGGGTGGGCCTGACCTAATAGAGTGAGGCCTTAAAAAGGCCTGGGCTTTTCCTGAAGTAAAAGATTGAAAGAATAAGAGAAGTTGAACATACGAGAGCTTATCCATTGCTAGCTTTGAAGATGGAAGAGACCATGTGTCAAAGAGAGCTGATACCTTCTAGTTGCTGAAAGTGCTTCCTGGCCGATAGTCAGCAAGGAAACAGGGACCTCAGTCCTACAACCTCAAGGAATTGAATTCTGCCACAACCACGTGAGCTTAGATGAGGAGTCTGGGCTCCAGATGATAACACCGCTTGGCTGACACATTGATATTAGCCTTCTAAGACATGGGGCAGAGAATCCAGTCATAATGTACCCAGACTAAGAAGTAGGTAAGAACCTAAAGAACTGTGAGTTAATAAATGGGTGTTATTTTAAGCCACTAAGTTTGAGGTAATGTTTTTAATGCAGCAATAGAAAACTAACACATTTTGGGTCAAGGTTAATTTGTTTCCTATACGGATATCTAATTATTTCAGCATCATTTGTTAAAAAGGCCATCCTTTTTCCATTGATTTGACTTTGTACCTTTGACAAAAATCACTGCACCATATTTGTGTGAGTCTATTCTTGTTCTGTTTCACTTATCTATTTGTCTATATTTATGTCAATACCGCACTCTTAACCGTAATTTTAGACTAAATCTTAAAATCAGATAGTGTATACCCTGTCCAATTTATTTTCATTTTCCAAAGTTGTTATGGCTATTCTAGATCCCTTGCTTTTCCATGTACATTTCAAAATCAGCTTGTTATTTTTCAAACACACACACACAGGCACACACACACACACACACACACACACACACACCTCCAACTGAGTGAACTGAGATTCTGTTAAACCTGTAGGTCAGTTTGTGAAGAATTGATATCCTAAGAGTATTGATTCTTCCAATCAATGAATATGATATCTCTCCATTTATTTAGGTTTTTTCAATTTCCCTCAGCAATATTTTATAGTTTTCAGTTTACAGGTCCTGCACACATTTTATCAAATTTATCCCCAAGTATTTCATATATTGATGCTATTGTAAATAGTATTATTTATTTAATTTCAATTTCCAATTGTATATTTGTATGTATTACACACACATACATACAGAACTGATTTTTGTATGTTGACCTTATCTCTCCAAATTCTTATGTTTAACCCCTGACCCCCAATGTGATGGTATTTGGAGATGGGGCTTCGGAGAGGTATTTAGGTTTAGATTAAATTATGAGGGTGGCACCATCATGATGGGATTAGTGGCCTTATAAGAAGTGGAAGAGAGAGAGATTGCTCTCTCTCCTCCATGTGAGGACACAGCAAGAAGGCAGCCATCTGCAAGTCAGGAAAATTCATACCAGAACCCGACCCTGCTGGCACCCTGATCTTGAACATCCAGACTCCAGAACTGTGAGAAAATAAATTTTTGTTTTTTTAAGCACCCCCCCCCCCCCCACACACACATACCAGTCTATGGTATTTTGTTATGACAGCTCAAGCTGACTAATACAACCTTGTATCCTGCCACTTTGCTAATCTCACTTATACTAGTACCTGTTTTTAAAAGATAATATAGGATTTTCTACATAGACAATTATATCATCTGCTAATAAAGGTGGTTTTAATTGTTCTTTTCCAGTCTTCATGATTTTTCTTTTTTCTTGCCTTGTTGTACTGGCTAGAACTTCCAGTCTAACGTGGAATAGAAGTGGTGAGAGTAGATATCCTTGCCTTTTTTAAGACCTTAGGGGAAAAATTCAATTTTCATTTTTTTTTTTACCATAAGTATGATATTACTTAGATTTTTTTCAAAGCTGTCCTTTATAAGTTTGAGACAGTTTCCTTCTATTCTTAGTTTACTAAGAGTTTTTACTGAGAATAGATGTTGGAATTGTCTATTTTTTTTTTGCAATTATTGAGATTATCATTTTGTTTTTCTTTTTTAATTTGTTAAACCAGAATGTTAAGCAAGTTTGCACTCTGAGAATAATACCTACTTGATCATTGCATATTAACTTTTTATCTACTGTTGAATTAAATTTGTAAAATTTTAAGAAGTTTTGCATCTATGTTCATGAGGAATATTGTTCTGTAATTTTTTTTAAAACAATCTTTGCCTGGTTTTGGTATCAGGCTATTTCTTATTTCATTGAAAGAGTTAGGAAGTATTTCCTCCTTTTTAATTTTCTGGAAGAGTTTTGTAGAATTAGTATTATTTTGTTTTTAAATGTTTGGTAGAATTCACCAGTGGAGTCATCTGAGCCTAGAGTTTTGTTTATAAAGTTGTTCAGGGGCTTCCTTGGTGGCGCAGTGGTTGAGAATCTGCCTGCCAATGCAGGGGACACGGGTTCGAGCCCTGGTCTGGGAAGATCCCACATGCCGCAGAGCAACTAGGCCCGTGAGCCACAACTACTGAGCCTGCGCGTCTGGAGCCTGTGCTCCCAACAAGAGAGGCCGCGATAGAGGCCCGCGCACCGCGATGAAGAGTGGCCCCACTTGCCGCAACTAGAGAAAGCCCTTGCACAGAAACGAAGACCCAACACAGCCAAAAATAAATAAAAAATAAATTAATAAAAAAAAAAGTTGTTCAGAATATTTCCTTACATGGTGGTTTTAAATTATATTCTGATTAGTCTGGCTAGAGGTTTATCACCTTCATTTTTTTTTTATCTCAAAGAGCCAGCTTTTGGTTTCATTAATTTCCTCCATTAATTTGGTTTTGTATTCTTATTTCCAGGTTTAATTTCTCTTATATTTTCTAGTTCCTTAAGGTAGAAGTCGAGGTCATTGACTTGAGGCCTTTCTTCTTTCCTGATATAGGCATTTAGTGCAACTCACAAATTTTGACATGTTGTGTTTTCATTTTCATTCAATTGGAAATACTTTCAAATTTCGTTTATTATTTCTTCTTGGACCCATGGGTTAATAAGAACTATGTTATTTAGTTTAACTGTATAGTTAAATATACAGTGACTTTCTGGATATCTTTCTGTTACTGATTTCTATTTCATTGTGGTCAGAGAAGATACTTTGTATGATTTAAATTTTAAAAAATTTATTGAAACTTGTTTTATGGTTGGGAATATGGTCTATCTTGGTAAATAAAAATTTGGTGAAATTGGTTGTGTTATTCAAGTCTTTTATGTCCTTACTGATTTTTTTGGTCTATCTTTTATATCAGTTATTGAGATAGGAGTGTTGAAAGTTCCCCTCATTATTGTAGATTTGTCTATTTATCACTTTAGTTCTATCATGTTTTGCTTAATGTATTTTGAAACTCCATTATTAGATAAATAAATGCTTAGAATTGTTATGTCCTCTTGATAAATTGACAGCATTATCCTTGTGAAATGCCCCTCTTCATCCCAGGTAATATCTTTGCTCTGAAATCTACTTTATCTGGTATTCATGTAACAATTCCAACATTCTTTTGCTTAGTGTTAGCATGGTATATCTTTTTCTATCCATTTACTTTAACTTATTTGCCTTTATATTTAAAATGGGTTTCTTGAAGGCATCATATAGCTAGTTGATCCTTGCTTCTCAATCCAATTTGGAAATGTCTAGCCTTTAATTGAGGTGTTTAGACCATTTATACTTAACATGATTATTAATACAGTTGCACTTAAATCTTCTACCCTTCCTTTTTTTCCTATTTGTTCCATCTATTATTTGTTCCATTTTTCTTTTTATCTTCTTCCTTTTTGTTTAATTGAGGAGTTTAAAAAATATTTCTTTTTATCTCCTTTGTTGGATTATTTGCTATAATTTTATTTTGGTTTCTTTAGTGTTTACAAATACATCTTTAATTTATTGAATTAATTATCTTCAAGTAATATTTTACCACTTCACATATAGTATAAAAACCTCATAATCATGTATTTCCATCTTCCCACTTCAGCCTTTGTGTCATTTTACTTATACATATGTCATAAAGTCACAATGCATTGTTATTCTTTTTGCTTTTAATAGTTATCATTTAATAGATTAAAAATAACAAAGAAAGTATTTTATATTTACACACCTCTTTACCACCTCTGGTGCTTTTCATTCCTTGTATAGATCTTTTTCTTCTACCTAAAGCGCTTCCTTTAATATTTCTTGTAGTGCAGGTCTCCTGATAATGAATTCTTTCAGAATTTGTATGTATGAGAAAATCTTTTACCCCTTTTGAAAGATACTTTCACTAGGTATAGAATTCCATGTGAGAGTTTTTTTTTTTTTTTCCAATACTTAAAGATGTTGTTCCACTGTCTTGGTTTGCATTATTTTAAATGAAGTCTGTTATCATTCTTATGTTTGTTACTGTACATAATGTATCTTTTTACCCTCTGGCTAGTTTTCAGATTTCTTTTTATTACTGGTTTAGTATTTTGAGTATAATATGCCTTAATGTGGTTTTCTTCATATTTCTTGTGGTTAAGAATCACTGAACATTTTGGATCTGTGAGTTTGTAGTTTTCATTAAATTAAAAATTTCAACCATTATTTCTTCATGTTTTTTGATTCTTTTGTGAACTCTGATTACATGTATATTAGGCCACTTAAAGTTATCCTAGAGCTCACTAACACTCTGTATTTTTAGTCTTTTATTTGTGTATTTCATTTCTGATAGCTCCCATTGCAATGATTTTGAGTTTACTGTTGCTTTCTTCTGTAGTGTCTAATTTGCTGTTAACCCTGTCTAGTATATTTTTCATCTTGGACATTGTAGTTTTCATCTCTAAAATTTTAATTTGGGGCTTTGTATTGTTCCCATGTCTCTGTCTAACATGCTCAGTCTTTTTTCTGCTTTCCTAAACATATGAAATATAGTTATAATATGTTTTAATATTCTTGTCTACTAATTCTGACATCCATGTCACTGCTGGGTTTGTTTCTACTGATTGACTTTCTCCTCATTACTAGTTGCATTTTCCTGCTTGTTTGAAGACCTGGTAATTCTTAATTGGATGCCAGGCATTGTGAATTTTATTTTGTTGGGTGCTGGATATTTTTGTGTCCTATGAATATTCATGAACTTTGTTCTTGGATGTAGTTTGATTACTTGGAAACAGTTTAATCCTTTCAAAGCTTGCTTATAAGCTTTGTTAGCTGTTACCAGATCAGCCTTTAGTCCAAAACTAATTTTCTCCCCCACTACTAAGGCTATACTTTTCTGAGTACTCTGAGTACTCAATTCATTGTCCTGTGAATTACAAGGTTTTCCCACTCTGGTTGGTGGAAAGACAAAGTATTCAAGCTCTACATGTTTTCCAAGTATTTTGGATGCTTCTGTCCTCAGCCTCAGGTAGTTTCCTTCTCATCCTATTGTGCGAAGTGGCTTCATGCAAATTTTTGGAAAGCAGGGGATACCTGTACATCCAAACTCTGTTTTCTGATGTTTAAGGCCTCCTAGTACAATGAAAAGCATTCTATCCTTTTGTTTCCCCTTCCATTGGACAAAGAGAGGATAAAGAGTAGGAAGTCACTTTGATACCTTTCCTCTTTCCCTTTGAGGGATCTGCCCCCAGATTGGTAGCCCTTTTGTGTATAATCTATGATTCTAGGTGAGACTGAAGGTCAGACAGTGGAGAAGTATGTAGCTGACAATCAAAACCTGTGATGGCAGGATTGTCTTAACTATTTGAATCCTTAGTGTGTAACATATCTGGTATATATTTGATAAAGATACATTCTGTGTAAACCACAGTACCTGGAACAAGACTGTGTTTACATAATAGTTCTATAGAATTACTTCTTGGCTTAGGAAGAGATAAATAAATTTAAGACCTTAAAAATGTATAAAAGCATGAATCACATCTTTTTTCCTCTTAAGCAATCAATTAGGCCTTATTATCACTGGCATTTTCTGTTGCAGATCAAGGCATGGCTATCTCAGGCAGGGAAAGCTGTTGTTGACATTGTTTCTCAGTCTCAAAGACTGAGGTTTAACATAAAATATTTGAAAGGAGGAATTGGAAGGAAAAACAAAACCCTGTCTGGGGAAATGTTACTTGCTGTGTCCAATCTCGATGAAGCAAATAAGGAGAGAGTTTTCCTAGCATTTCAGTTGTCACTTTTATTTGTCAATAAATGTTTTTGAATTTTCCCAGGTTGTGCAACAACCAGCGGCAGCAGCAGGGATGGGCTAAGTCATAAGCTGCTTGGCTGATTATCTCAGCACTGACCTGTAAGCAGCCCCCTCTGGGGTGAAATGCAATTGAGCCTCCCTATTAACTCTAGTCCTGAGCGGCTCCCCAGCAGTCTCTGTTATCAGGCTCAGGACACATTGAGTTAAATAGGAAGGCACATGGTAGGTAATAGTTTTGTGTCACAGGTGACTATCAGCAAGAGACTAAGCTGAAAATGACTTCCCTGGGGCAGCTGAGAATGGGAAATCAGGGTGAAAGTTGAGATTGAGCTGCAAGGTTTAGTTTTCTAGCCTCTGAAATGGTCTTGCACTGTGGGTTAAAGGCCACTGCTGTACTCATGAATATATACTATTTCTGGCTGCTGTAATTGATTAGCTACACTTTGCAGCTGGCTTGATGAGCCTGCGAGCTACTCAAGGCCCGAGGAGCAGTACAGAATAGCATATCCATAGAGGCTTTGAGTTCTCATTGGCCACGTGAAAACTGAGACAGTAAACTTGACAGCAGTAAAATACTCTACACATTAAAAGGAGTGAATTTTGAACCACTGTCTTCCCAGCACTGTTTCCAGTTTGGTTATATCCCTTTATATTTTACAGGAAAAAAAAACACCCCAAAACCCTGAACACTTAATCTTTCTTAAGTTTGCCTTTACCTTCATTTATCTATGTAAGCAGATGGTTTTATCTGTGTTATGGGAAGTGGATTCAGCATCTGATATGGCATGGCCTCAGGCTAAGACCTGGACTCTGGAGAAGACCTTATAGTGTTGGATCCCAGCTTTACCTTTTACTAGCTGTGTGACCCTGGGTAAATTACTTCACCTCTCTGTCCCAGTATCCTCATCTGTAAAATGGGGATGATAAAATGACTGCCCTGGTATGGCTGTTATAGAACTAAATAAGTTAATAAAGGTAAAACACTTCCATAGTGTTTACCACATTCTAGACCTTATTCTAAGCTTTAGTCATTAGTGTTATCTGAAATGACAGAAGAATAGCAGTGTACCTGTGTACAATGTAAAGCTTAGGATTCAAGCAGATGTTACCATTTCATCCTTGACCTCAAGCCTATTTCTGAAAGGCTTTCCTTTGTATTTGGTTAAGCACACATGTAATTTATTATTATTATTATTATTTTTTGAATTTTAAAAGATTTTTTTTTCTTTTTTTGTAACATCTTTATTGGAGTATAATTGCTTTACAATGGTGTGTTAGTTTCTGCTTTATAACAAAGTGAAGCAGCTATACATATACATATATCCCCATATCTCCTCCCTCTTGCATCTCCCTCCCACCCTCCCTTTCCCACACCTCTAGGTGGCCACAAAGCACCGAGCTGATCTCCCTGTGCTATGTGGCTGCTTCCTACTAGCTATCTATTTTACATTTGGTAGTGTATATATGTCCATGCCACTCTCTCACTTCGTCCCAGCTTACCCTTCCCCCGCCCCGTGTCCTCAAGTCCATTCTCTAAGTCTGCATCTTTATTCCTGTCCTGCCCCTAGGTCCTTCAGAACCATTGTTTTTCTTAGATTCCATATATATGTGTTAGCATACGGTATTTGTTTTTCTCTTTCTGACTTACTTCACTCTGTATGACAGACTCTAGGTCCATCCACCTCACTACACATAACTCAATTTCATTTATTTTTATGACTGAGTAATATTCCATTGTATATATGTGCCATATCTCCTTTATCCATTTGTCTGTTGATGGACAATTAGGTTGCTGCCATGTCCTGGCTATTGTAAATAGAGCTGCAATGAACACTGTGGTACATGACTCTTTTTGAATTATGGTTTTCTCAGGGTATATACCCAGTAGTGGGATTGCTGGGTCCTATGGTAGTTCTATTTTTAATTTTTTAAGGAACCTCCATACTGTTCTCCATAGTGGCTGTATCCATTTACATTCCCACCAACAGTGTAAGAGGGTTCCCTTTTCTCCACACCCTCTCCATCATTTATTGTTTGTAGATTTTTTGATGATGGCCATTCTGACTGGTGTGAGGTGATACATCATTGTAGTTTTGATGTGCATTTCTCTAATGATTAGTGATGTTGAGCATCCTTTCATGTGTTTGTTGGCAATCTGTATATCTTCTTTGGAGAAATGTCTATTTAAGTCTTCTGCCCATTTTTGGATTGGGTTGTTTGTTTTTTTGATATTGAGCTGCATGATCTGCTTGTAAATTTTGGAGATTAATCCTTTGTCAGTTGCTTCATTTGCAAGTATTTCCTCCCATTCTCAGGGTTGTCTTTTCGTCTTCTTTATGGTTTCCTTTGCTGTGCAAAAGCTTTGAAGTTTCATTAGGTCCCATTTGTTTATTTTTGTTTTTATTTCCATTACTCTAGGAGGTGGATCAAAAAAGATCTTGCTGTGATTTATGTCATAGAGTGTTCTGCCTATGTTTTCCTCTAAGAGTTTTATAGTGTCTGGCCTTACATTTAGGTCTTTAATCCATTTTGAGTTTATTTTTGTGTATAGTGTTAGGGAGTGTTCTAATTTCATTCTTTGACATGTAGCTGTCCAGTTTTCCCAGCACCACTTATCAAAGTGGCTGTCTTTTCTCCATTGTCTATTCTTGCCTCCTTTATCAACAATAAGGTAACTATATGTGTGTGGGTTTATCTCTGGGCTTTCTATCCTGTTCCATTGATCTATATTTCTGTTTTTGTGCCAGTACCATACTGTCTTGATTACTGTAACTTTGTAGTATAGTCTGAAGTCCGGGAGCCTGATTCCTCCAGCTCCGTTTTTCTTTCTCAAGATTGCTTTGGATATTCAGGGTCTTTTGTGTTTCCATACAAATTGTGAAATTTTTTGTTCTAGTTCTGTGAAAAATGCCATTGGTAGTTTGATAGGGATTGCATTGAATCTGTAGATTGCTTTGGGTAGTATAGTCATTTTCCCAATGTTGATTCTTCCAATCCAAGAACATGGTATTTCTCTCCATCTGTTTGTATCATCTTTAATTTCTTTCATCAGTGTCTTACACTTTTCTGCATACAGGTCTTTTGTCTCCTTAGGTAGGTTTCTTCCTAAGTATATTATTCTTTTTGTTGCAATGGTAAATGGGAGTGTTTCCTTAATTTCTCTTTCAGATTTTTCATCATTAGTATATATGAATGCAAGGGATTTCTGTGCATTAATTTTGTATCCTGCTACTTTACCAAATTCATTGATTAGCTCTAGTAGTTCTGTGGTAGCATCTTTAGGATTCTCTATGTATAATCATGTCATCTGCAAACAGTGACAGCTTTATTTCTTCTTTTCTGATTTGGATTCCTTTTATTTCTTTTTCTCCTCTGATTGTTGTGGCTAAAACTTCCAAAACTATGTTGAATACTAGTGGTGAAAGTGGGCAACCTTGTCTTGTTCCTGATCTTAGTGGAAATGATTTCAGTTTTTCACCATTGAGGATGATGTTGGCTGTGGGTTTGTCATATATGGCCTTTATTATGTTGAGGTAAGTTCCCTCTATGCCTACTTTCTGGAGGGTTTTTATCATAAATAGGTGTTGAATTTTGTTGAAAGCTTTTTCTGCATCTATTGAGATGATCATATGGTTTTTCTTCTTCAGTTTGTTAATATGGTGTATCACATTGATTGATTTGCGTATATTGCAGAATCCTTGCATTCCTGGGATAAACCCCACATGATCATGGTGTATGATCCTTTTCATGTGCTGTTGGATTCGGTTTTCTAGTATTTTGTTGAGGATTTTTGCATCTGTGTTCATCAGTGATATTGGCCTGTAGTTTTCTTTCTTTGTGACATCTTTGTCTGGTTTTGGTATCAGGGTGATGGTGGTCTCGAAGAATGAGTTTGGGAGTGTTCCTCCCTCTGCTATATTTTGGAAGAGTTTGAGATGGATAGGTGTTAGCTCTTCTCTAAATGTTTGATAGAAATCACCTGTGATGCCATCTGGTCCTGAGCTTTTGTTTGTTGGAAGATTTTTTTTTTAAATTAATTAATTTATTTATTTTTGGCTGTGTTTGGTCTTCGTTTCTGTGCGAGGGCTTTCTCTAGTTGCGGCAAGCAGGGGCCACTCTTCATCGCGATGCGCAGGCCTCTCACTATCGCGGTCTTTCTTGTTGCGGAGCACAGGCTCCAGACGCGCAGGCTCAGTAGTTGTGGCTCACGGGCCCAGTTGCTCCGCGGCACGTGGGATCTTCCCAGACCAGGGCTCGAAGCCGTGTCCCGTGCATTGGCAGGCAGATTCTCAACCACTGCGCCACCAGGGAAGCCCTGTTGGAAGATTTTTAATCACAGTCTCAATTTCAGTGCTTGTGATTGGTCTGTTTATATTTTCTATTTCTTCCTGGTTCAGTCTTGGGAGGTTGTGCTTTTCTAAGAATTTGTCCATTTCTTCCAGGTTGTCCCTTTTATTGACATATAGTTCCTTATAGTAATCTCTCATGATCCTTTGTATTTCTACAGTGTCAGTTGTTACTTCTCCTTTTTCATTTCTAATTCTACTGATTTGAGTCTTCTCCCTTTTTTTTTTTGATGAGTCTGGCTAGTGGTTTATCTGTGTTGTTTATCTTCTCAAAGAACCAGCCTTTAGTTTTATTGATCTTTGCTATTGTTTCCTTCATTTCTTTTTCATTGATTTCTGATCTGATCTTTATGATTTATTTCCTTCTGCTAACTTTGGGTTTTTTTTTTTTTTGTTCTTCTTTCTCTAATTGCTTTAAGTGTAAGGTTAGGTTGTTTATTTGAGATGTTTCTTGTTTCATGAGGTAGGATTGTATTGCTATACACTTCCCTCTTACAACTGCTTTTGCTGCATCCCATAGGTTTTGGATCGTCGTGTTTTCATTGTCATTTGTTTCTAGGTATTTTTTGTTTTCTTCTTTGATTTCTTCAGTGATCTCTTGGTTATTAAGTAGTGTATTGTTTAGCCTCCATGTGTTTGTATTTTTTACAGATTTTTTCCTGTAATTGATATCTAGTCTCATAACGTTGTGGTTGGAAAAGATACTTGACATGATTTCAGTTTTCTTCAGTTTACCAAGGCTTGATTTGTGACCCAAGATATGATCTATCCTGGAGAATGTTCCATGAGCACTTGAGAAGAAAGTGTATTCTGTTGTTTTTGGGTGGACTGTCTTATAAATATCAATTAAGTCCATCTTGTTTAAAGTATCATTTAAAGCTTGTGTTTCCTTATTTATTTTCATTTTGGATGATCTGTCCATTGGTGAAAGTGGGGTGTTAAAGCCCCCTACTATGATTGTGTTACTGTCGATTTCCCCTTTTATGGCTGTTAACATTTGGCTTATGTATTGAGGTGCTCCTATGTTGGGTGCATAAATATTTACAATTGTTGCATCTTCTTCTTGGATTGATCCCTTGATCATTATGTAGTGTCCTCCTTTGTCTCTTGTAATAGTCTTTGTTTGAAAGTCTATTTTGTCTGATATGAGAATTGCTACTCCAGCTTTCTTTTGATTTCCATTTGCATGGAATATCTTTTTCCATCCCCTCACTTTCAGTCTGTATGTGTCCCTAGGTCTGAAGTGGGTCTCTTGTAGACAGCATATATATGGGTCTTGTTTTTGTATCCATGCAGCCAGTCTATGTCTTTTGGTTGGAGCATTTAATCCATTTACATTTAAGGTAATTATCGATACATATGTTCCAATTACCATTTTCTTAATCGTTTTGGGTTTGTTATTGTAGGTCTTTTCCTTCTCTTGTGTTTCCTGCGTAGAGAAATTCCTTTAGCATTTGTTGTAAAGCTGGTTTGGTGGTGCTGAATTCTCTTAGCTTTTGCTTGTCTGTAAAGGTTTTAATTTCTCCATTGAATCTGAATGAGATCCTTGCTGGGTAGAGTAATCTTGGTTGTAGGTTTTTCTATCACTTTAAATATGTCCTGCCACTCCCTTCTGGCTTGCAGAGTTTCTGCTGAAAGATCAGGTGTTAACCTTATGGGGATTCCCTTGTATGTTATTTATTGTTTTTCCCTTGCTGCTTTTAATATTTTTTCTTTGTATTGAATTTTTGGTAGTTTAATTAATATGTGTCTTGGTGTGTTTCTCCTTGGATTTATCCTGTATGGGACTCTCTGCCCTTCCTGGACTTGATTAACTATTTCCTTTCCCATGTTAGGGAAGTTTTCAACTATATCATCTTCAAATATTTTCTCAGTCCCTTTGTTTTTCTCTTCTTCTTCTGGGACCCCTATAATTCGAATGTTGGTGCATTTAATGTTGTCCCAGAGGTCTCTGAGACTGTCCTCAATTCTTTTCATTCTTTTTTCTTTATTCTGCTCTGCCGTAGTTATTTCCACTATTGTATCTTCCAGGTCACTTATCCATTTTTCTGCTTCAGTTATTCTGCTATTGATTCCTTCTAGAGAGTTTTTAATTTCATTTATTTTGTTGTTCACCATTTTTTGTTTGCTGTTTAGTTCTTCTAGGTCCTTGTTAAACGTTTCTTGTATTTTCTCTATTCTATTATCAAGATTTTGGATCATCTTTACTATCATGATCCTGAATTCTTTTTCAGGTAGACTGCGTATTTCCTCTTTATTAGTTTGGTCTGGTGGGTTTTTACCTTGCTCCTTCATCTGCTGTGTGTTTCTCTGTCTTCTCATTTTGGTTAACTTACTGTGTTTGGGGTCTCCTTTTCGCAGGCTGCAGGTTCGTAGTTCCTGTTGTTTTTTTGTGTCTGCCCGCCGTGGCTAAGGTTGGTTCAATGGGTTTTGTAGGCTTCCTGGTGGAGGGGACTGGTGCCTGTGTTCTGGTGGCTGAGGCTGGATCTTGTCTTTCTTGTGGGCAGGACCGTTTCCGGTGGTGTGTTTTTGGGTGTCTGTGGCCCTATTATGATTTTAGGCAGCCTCTCTGCTAATGGGTGGGGTTGTGTTTCTGTCTTGCTATTTGTTTGGCATGGGGTGTTCAGCACTGGAGCTTGCTGGTTGTTGAGTGGAGCTGGGTGTTAATGTTGAGATGGAAATCTCTGGGCGATCTTTCGCTGTTTGATATTACGTGGAGCTTGGAGGTCTCTGGTCGACCAGCGTCTTAAACTTGGCTCTCCCATCTCAGAGGCACAGGCCTGACACCCGGCCGGAGCACCAAGACTCTGTCAGCCACATGGCTCAGAAGAAAAGGGAGAAAGAAAGAAAGAAAGAAAGCAAAAAATAAATAAATAGAATAAAGTTAATATAATAAAAATTTTTTAAATTATTAAAAAAAAAATTAAAAAGTAATAAAAAAAAGGAAGAAAGAAAAGAGCAACCAAACCAAAAAGCAAATGCACCAATGATAACAAGCGCTAAAAACTATACTAAAAGAAAACAAAAACAAAAACAGACAGAGAACTGTAGGACAAATGTCAAATCGAAGCTATACAGACGAAATCATACAAAGAAGCATACACATACACACTCACAAATAGAGAAAAAGGAAAAAAAAATATATCTTTGTTCACAAAGTCCACTGCCTCAATTTTGGTATGATTCGTTTTCTATTCAGGTATTCCAGAGATGCAGGGTACATCAAGTTGATTGTGGAGATTTAATCCACTTCTCCTGAGGCTGCTGGGAGAAATTTCCCTTTCTCTTCTTTGTTCTCACAGCTCCTGGGGTTCAGCTTTGGATTTGGCCCTGCCTTTGCGTGTAGGTCACCTGAGGGCGTCTGTTCTTCGCTCAGACAGGACGGGGTTAAAGGAGCAGCTGATTCGGGGGCTCTGGCTCACTCAGGCCGTGGGGAGGGAGGGGTACGGATGCTGGGCGAGCCTGCAGTGGCAGAGGCTGGCGTGACGTTGCACCAGCCTGAGGCGCGCCGTGTGTTCTCCCGGGGAAGTCCCTGGATCACAGGACCCTGGCAGTGGCGGGCCGCACAGGCTCCCGGGAGGGGAGGTGTGGGTAGTGACCTGTGCTTGCACACAGGCTTCCTGGTGGCGGCAGCAGCAGCCTTAGCGTCTCATGCCCGTCTCTGGTGTCCGCGCTGATAGCTGTGGCTTGCACCCATCTCCGGAACTCATTTAGGCGGTGCTCTGAATCCCCTCTCCTCGCGCACCCCGGAACAGTGGTCTCTTGACTCTTAGGCCGGTCCAGACTTCTTCCCGCACTCCCTCCCGGCTAGCTGTGGCGCACTAGCCCCTTCAGGCTGTGTTCACACAGACAACCCCAGTCCTCTCCCTGCGATCTGACCTCCGAAGCCCGAGCCTCAGCTCCCAGCCCCCGCCCGCCCCAGCGGGTGAGCAGACAAGCCTCTCGGGCTGGTGAGTGCTGGTCAGCACTGATTCTCTGTGCGGGACTCTCTCCACTTTGCCCTCCGCACCCCTGTGGCTGCGCTCTCCTCCGTGGCTTCAAAGCTCCCCCCCTGCCACCCGCAGTCTCCGCCCGCGAAGGGGCTTCCTAGTGTGTGGAAACCTTTCCTCCTTCACAGCTCCCTCCCACTGGTGCAGGTCCCGTCCCTATTCTTTTGTCTCTGTTTTTTCTTTTGCCCTACCCAGGTGCGTGGGGAGTTTCTTGTCTTTTGGGAAGTCTGAGGTCTTCTGCCAGCATTCAGTAGGTGTTCTGTAGGAGTTGTTCCACATGTAGATGTATTTCTGATATATTTGTGGGGAGGAAGGTGATCTCCACGTCTTACTCCTCCGCCATCTTGAGGGTCCAGAAAAACGTAATTTATTGGTGTGCTGTCTTGGCTGACTAGAAGCTCTTCAAGTGGAGATTTCTTTTCCCTTTTCACTTGCTCTGTAAATAAGGAGCGGCTAGCACAAGCAATGTGTTTGTACATATTACTTTTACCAAGTCTAGTTTTCACTAAATAAAAACACTGGCTTTATGTGCAGACTCTACACCTCGTTGCTGTGAGTGTAAACGTGCATGTATTAACTTTTTAACTATCTGATATTATTAGGATCATAAGTCCAAAAAGATACCACCTACCATTTATTGAGTGGCTACTATCTGTAGGGCTCTGTACAACTACTTTACATAGCCAGTCTTCTGGAACTCTCACAAAATCTCTATGAAGTGGCATTAGCCCCACTTTAGAGATGGCAAAATAGAAGCTCAGAGGGATGGAGTTACTTACCAGGGTCACATAGCTCTGTCACCTGGGTCTGTTGGACTTTAAAGTTTATTGGTTTGTTTATCACACTGCACTGCGATTTTCTGTGTTTTTGCCTCACAAGTGTCCTCACTTTATATACTCTCTATTGAATTTTTTGCCTCCTCACCTTGTATTGCTTTGATAGTTTTTATCAACAGGCATAAACATCAGAGTTAAATGGAGCTAGTTCACTTTAGTTCAGAAAACTAAGCCTTGAGACTTTCCCTGTGGTGCAAATGAATAAAAGCATGGTTAACCTTTGATTAAACATCTCTCCACGTCACTTGATGTGGCCACTTGCAAAGCTTTTTTTATCCTAGGCTCAAATACTCTGATTAACCGAGAATTAAGTGACTAAAGTCCCCACTGTGCTCAGAGAGCAGCCACAATGATGGGTGGGAGGAGAAATACAGGTTGAGCTTTTCACAACAGACAGAAAAATTCATAGGCTTCATGAGGATTCTGGATTTTCACACGGGGAGAAGATCCGGAAATGACTGTTCATCAGAGCTGTGATTGAAGGAGGGACTGCTTCTCAGTTCTTCTCTACTCTTTTCATGTTTCAGTGGCAGCACAGCATAGTGGTTCAGAAACACTGATGGATGCTGGAGCCACATGGCTGGCTTGATATCACAGCTGGACGTTACTTACAGGACGTGTGATGTCGGGCAGCTCCTTGACTCATCTAATCTTCAAGCAGCCCTACGTGGTAGGTACTGTCATTGTCCCCACTTCACGGATGAGAAGACTGATGCATAGAGAGTTTCTATAGCCTGCCTAAGTTCATCCTAGTGGCATATCCTGAAGCCTTGGGATTCTGGGTGTAAGAGCCAATCCTTTAGTTTAGGGCTTTGGTATATAAGAAGCCATGATTAAATGGAAATGTCAAATGGAATTATTTGTTTATTTTTTAGCCATATCTGCCAGTCCTTTTCCTTATCTATCATCACTGTAATTGCTAGTCTCTTGACATATTTTCCTCCTCCCATCCCTCCCCAGGCTCTATCCTAATTCATCTCACATCCTCACAGGTAGAAAGCATCTGTTCCCAAGCCAGTGATATGGATCTAGGGGAGGAAAAAAGGTGAGAGTGGGGTGCATGCTTGATGGAGCATGCTGAGAAACGCCAGGAACCAGCTTCCATAGCTCTGTGACATCCCCTTGGCCCACCACTTTCAGCTAAGTTCCTCCAAAGTGCCTGCCAAATCAGGGATTCTCAAATTTTGATGTGCATAAGAGTCTCCTGGGGATATTGTTAAAATGAAGAGTCAGACTCATTAGGTCTGTGGTGGAGCCTACGATTTGTATTTCTAACAAGCTCCTAGGTGATGCTAATTCTGCTGGTCCATGGACTACATTTTGAGTAGTTAAGTGCTAACATCCTTCTCTGGAAAGAAAGAACAAAGATAGTAAATATGTGGTGAGCATTCAGAGCATTTTCGGACTATAAGAGGGGTCTGACCAGGGTTCTCCTAGAATATCCTGCTAATGAGAATCATGATTCAGTGTGAGTCCTAATGACTGGTGGGCTCTACAGTTTTTCCAGTTTGTAGTAGCTGGTAGGGCTGGGTGAGCTGTCACTGGACATAACTTTTGCCCGGAGAGCCACAGCTTTCCCCACTAGCCCAGTCTGTAAGCCTCGGCTGCTGCTATCCCATTCCTGACTTTGCCTTCAGTTCCTTCTCAGATTAAGTCCCTAGAATGCTAGCGCCTTGACTGGAGCCCTGGCAACCTGCCTGGTCTTGCCAGCCCTCCTTTTAATGGCACATGGCCCTGATCTTATGCCATGAGACCCTGGGGTCCTCCCCTAAAGGAGGGCCTCCACTTGCCTGACTACAGCTATTGTCACTGACCTGTGATAGTTGCTGAATCAAATATTTCACTGGATGTTGCAAAATGGTGATTTTCTAATTTTGTCATTTTATTGCTGGCTTTCATTTATTGTTTCCCTTATTAGCTGGGAATGAACTACAGGTCCTCCCACATCAGCAGTCTAAAAGTTATATTATTTTATCGCTATGGATTCATGTATTTAAATTTTTTCAGTGTTTTATAACCAGTTGAGAGTCACTATTCTTTTGATGCTCACATTGTCCTCATTTTGGCCAGTGTGAGCCCTTTCACGTTGGCTTCTGTGTCCTTTTGACATGTCCCCATTATTCTTTGAGCCCTTGCTTGCTTTCTAGCACAGAATCATTCAGACTCCCCTTTTATTTTCCCTGCCACAGACATGGATTCAGCCAGTTCTCCACGTAGATTCTTTCTCGTGGGAAATGGTTCGTATACATCAAGATGTGAGTGCTAGCTATCTTCAATACAACTGGGATGTCATTGCTTCTAATACCTTTCAGGGATAAAGCTAGCATATATTAATATGAATTAAATTGTTTAAAATGTTTCCAATAAAATTTTTTAAAAAATTTTATTTATTATTTATTTTTGGCTGTGTTGGGTCTTTGATTCTGTGCGAGGGCTTTCTCTAGTTGCGGCAAGCGGGGGCCACTCTTCATCACGATGCACGGGCCTCTCACTATCGCGGCCTTTCTTGTTGCGGAGCACAGGCTCCAGACGCGCAGGCTCAGTAGTTGTGGCTCACGGGCCTAGTCTCTCCGCGGCGTGTGGGATCTTCCCAGACCAGGGCTCGAACCCGTGTCCCCTGCATTGGCAGGCAGATTCTCAACCACTGTGCCACCAGGGAAGCCCTCCAATAAAAATTTAATACTACAGAGTTTTTTTTTAATTTGCTTTTGTATTTGTTGTTCTTTTCTCTAACACTTAAAATATTGGTCCCTGAAAAGATTAACTGTTTACTTCCTTGCTTATTCTGCAATATACATACAATTGCAAGACCGCAATACTAATATTCTCACCGTTTTAATGACTGAATTAAGTTTAAGCTTTCTTTGCTGTTCTTCTTGTCTTAACTATTTAACACACAAATCTGTCTGTATATGCTCTGTAAACATTTAAGAATGTACAGATATCTATGAGAAAAATCCCTTGAAGTAACTCTTTTCTTTGTGTGATTATTACCCATTTCATATGAAATTAGGTTATCTGTGCTCAATTTTAAGTTTTGCATACTTTTTCTTTTTGGTATAAATTGATTTTTGTGTGTATAAGACATTTACACAGTTCAAAGTCAAAACTTTATTTAAAAACTATATTCAGAGAAGGGCTACTTCCATCCCTTTTATCTGTACATACTCCTTTCACCCTACTGCCATAAGTAATCACTTTTATTCGCATTTTTTCCTTTTTTCATTTCACTGGTTTAGATCGTAGTTTGTCTATTTTTTTTTCAAGGAACCAGCCTATTATTTATATATTAGTTCATTCATTAACTCTACTTTTTAGTATTTTGTTCTTTCTGCTTTATTGGTTTTTTCCTTACCTTTTGAGTTGGATATTTTCATGCTTTTATCTTTATCAATTTTAGTGTTTAAGGGTATGAATATTTCTATTATCAATGTTATATGTAGGGTTTTTTGAAATTCAGCATTTTCACTTTATTTCTCCCATTTAATAGAAAGTTTTAAAATGTCCTCTGTATTTCCTACCACACTTTGCAGTTTTGTTGGCCATGTGACTGGTTTTATCCAATGAACTATGAGAAGT
The DNA here is from genome assembly GCF_965194805.1 of Balaenoptera borealis. Lineage (NCBI taxonomy): Eukaryota > Metazoa > Chordata > Mammalia > Artiodactyla > Balaenopteridae > Balaenoptera > Balaenoptera borealis. The sequence goes on along the minus strand of NC_138881.1, from coordinate 38,925,961 downwards.
GGTATGTTTCGCTTCTGGAAGAAGGCAGTAAAGTTGACAGTCTGCCTACAGAGACAATTTTCTCTCTTCTCTGTCTGAGTGGCTAGAAGTGAAAGACTCCATCATGGTGGAACCATGATTGAAGGAGCTTGGATCCCCAATGTGTTGCTTTGAGGAAGCGTTGGTGAACTTTTTCTATAAAGGGCCAGATAGTAAATATTTTTGGTGTGTGTGGGCCATACTGCCTCTGTTGCAAAAACTCAATTCTGCTCATATAGCCACAGATAATATGTAAATGAATGGGTGTGGCTATGTTCCAATAAAACTTTATTTATAAAAACAGGGGCTGGCTGGATTTAGCCTGTGAGTTGTAGTTTGTTAACCCCTGGTTTAGAGAAAAGCTGCCCAGGATAGCTGCCCAAACTGCATGAGATCATGTCAGAAATGAGAAATAAACTTTTTTTGTATTAAGTCACTGAGTTCTGGGGTGGTTTGCTACAACAGATAACAATATTTCCTCTGAAGGGGAGGCTTCCCTGGTGGCACAGTGGTTAAGAATCGACCTGCCAATGCAGGGGACATGGGTTCGAGCCCTGGTCTAGGAAGATCCCACATGCCGCGGAGCAACTAAGCCTGTGTGCTACAACTACTGAGCCCGTGTGCCACAACTGCTGAGCCCACATGCCACAACTGCTGAAGCCCACGTGCCTAGAGCCTGTGCTCCACAACAAGAGAAGCCACCGCAATGAGAAGCCCATGCACCGCAACAAAGAGTAGTCCCTGCTCTCTGCAACTAGAGAAAGTCCTTGCGCAGCAACGAGGACCCAAAGCAGCCAAAAATAAACAAATAAATAAATAGATTAAAAAAATTTTCCCCTGAAGGGAAATACAAGAAAGAATCTGAGAATCAGATTCAGTAATTTCCTCAAGAGCCATAGCTAGTTCTCGACAAACCTGAGATTTTAACAAGGTCTATACAACTCCAAAGCCCATGTTTACCCGTGATACTGTATTGCGTCTCTATCTTCTTCACTTTTTCTCTTGAGGAAATTTTAGACAAGTGAGATTGAAAGATGTGGCCCAGATCGCACAGCTAGTTAGAACTGTATCAGATTATTGTTCAAAAATGTTTACTCCTTTCCTCTCACACCTATGGAAAAGGTATATTTCCCTGAAACATTGACTTTGGGCTTGTCCGTGTGATTTGCTTTGGCCTTAGAGTGGAATGAGTATATTTTGTTGCCCCTTATTGTTTAGCTTTGCCATGTGACTTGCTTTAGCCAATGCTGTGATAGAAACTTGATGCAAGCAGAGATGTGAAATGCACTTCTGCAATTGGGCTTGTCTTCTGGTGCCTCTGCCATTGTCCTGGCTAGCTGCTGTCCATTCAGCTGGGTTCCACAGTGTGAGCACACATAGATCAGACTGGTGCCCTTACAGCAAGGGAACAAGCCACGCTGGAGCCTAAGGTTGAAACAGAGCTACTCAGCCAAGCACAGCTTCAATCAAAGATGTATAAGTGAAAATAAGTGATTGTAGTTTTAATTCCCTGACTTTTAAGGTGATTTTATTACAGGGAATTATTTTGATGATAGAAAATTCATAAAGGCAGAGACGCCCCCCCCCCCACCAGCCAATGAAGTTTTCTGAATCCTTGCCTAGTTATGTTTTCTATGGAGTAGTTTTTGATTGATACTCTCATATACCCTTGAATTGCAAAATATTTCAGTTATAAGTTCGTCACTCTTACATATACTATTCCTTTCTTCACTGTGATAATGAGTTATATTGATTTGATTTTCTATACATTTTAACAGCTAGCTACAATTCACGTTTCTATTACCTAGAAATAAATAAGCAGGGTTGAAAATAAACCACAACCCACGTCCTCTCCCATGTAAAACTCAGGTGGCAGTTAAAAGCACTTGTTTAATCCAAAAAAGCAACCAGTTGAAACTAACTATTAAAACGTCAGTCTACCCACTAACTATATTCTTAAATAAGAAAATAGCATTTGCCTCCCATCTCCTTTTCTTTTCCCCCTCTGTTCCATATACCGCAACACAGGCAAAGCTGTAAATCTAAACTGTGATCTCCAGAACTGATAGCAAAAAAGACCCTAACTTTCGGTCAGTCTCATTCTGCCAGAGAATCAGTATTTTCCTTAAGTAGCGTGTCCTCCCCCACCTCCAGGCAAAGGCGCAGAGAATGGTCAGAGAATCCTCAGGAAGGGTGGAGATTTTTGTGAGACAAATATTGATCGTTCTGAAACCCATAGCCAGGCTGATCTGTCTTTTCCAAGAAGATTATTACATAAGCAACAATACTAGGCCCACAGGCTTAAAAATTGCATTTTAATACCATATTGAGTTCTCTGACCTTCTTGTAAAAGAGACTGAAAAGTAAACAAATGGTAATTTGTACTTGAACTCTATCATGCAATTCAATTTTCGCTTATGCTATCAATTTTTTTCTTATTTCCAATGGTTCATTTAAAATAATATGCTTGGCTTATTTTAAAAAGACTCATTATGTATTTCTTCTCCTCTGAACCTCTCTTAGGTCACCTTGCCACTAATTGAGACCGCAAGACAATTCACCTCTTGTTTCTTTGTTTCTGCTGTGATTCTACATTGCTTCTTTTCTTGTTTTTAATGATCAGGTTGAGAGGTAACAGATATTTTTTGGATTGTATTAAATAGGTCAGGTGTGATAATATGATCTTTTAATACTTTTGTTTGCCAGGTATTGATTTCTTGCTTGCGAGTGTTCTCATTCTTCTCTCTCTCTCCTGCCTCTCTTCCCTGTACAGACCCTCATTGTTCCTGAGGTGTCAGAATTCAACCCACCCCCCAAAATGATTTCTCTTGTCTCAAATTTTTACGTTTTTTCATTTTCTTTATGATGAGGGAGTATTTGAAGAGAGAATTAGATGCTTTAAGCTACTGATTCTTTGTTCCCATGACAACCTTGGTGACATCAGGGAGAAGACACATCAATGCCACAAAGATTCCAGTGTAAGTGAATGTAACAAATGCCTCTTAATTGTAGTTTAAATCTTTTCTATGCTAAAAACAACCCCAAGCTTCAGCAGTGGAGGTGGTGAATAAAAGTTCATTCCCTAAAGGCTGCCTGTACTATGCAATTCTCAGCTTTCTCCCCCATCCATAAGTGTTTTTCTGTCAGAAAGCATTCACCTAACACCACACTCACCTGTAACTTGGTAATCCATCCAGCTGCAGATGGCTCTGATAATATTTAGCGTGCAGTTGAGATAAACCGAGTAGTACAATTCCTTCTCTTATTTGCCACACAAAAAGGGCATACTTCAAGGACTTATCCCTGGAGACAAGCAAACAAAAAAACCATGTTTGCTTCTAAGAATCTCTGGAAGCTAAAGACAGCTGGGCCAAAAATCGTTTCCAAATTTCCATGGAGTTGAGGTATTGTATCATTTTCATTTTCATTTTTGTCACAGCCCAAGACTTCAATGCTGTGACTCCTTTAAAATAAGTCATTTTCACTTTCAAGGACTTTATCTGTTTCCATCTTTTATTGAAAAGCCTTTATTTAAGCTTGGCCTAATTATAACAACTCCTTTGACAGCCATCACTCCCTTCTCCAAGCACTTTCTCCTCTCCAGATGAACGGCATAGTCATCATTTGCAAAGGGCTGTAGTTAACAGCTTGTCCTCACAGTTTTCCACAGTAGGGATGGGATCCTCATAGCATACAAGAGGAACTGCCTAATAGTCTTTGATGTTCTGCCTTGTTTATCTGGGCCATGATTCCCCATCATCAGATTTCCATGCTGCTGGTCTAAATGGGCTTTTGTCTGAACCCAGGCTAATTTAAGACACTCCTAGACCCAACCTTTCCTGAGTTCCCAGATCTTCTGTTCTGGTCTTGGGCTGTTGTGTGAGGTTCAAGATGTGTTAACTGGACGGAGGCTCTTCTGCATCATTCCTTGCATACATCCTTCACTGTAATCTGTACTGACAGATAGATGGACAAAATAAATATAAACGTGTTCTGCCTTCTGAGTTCCACACATCACAAATCAAGTGATGTGAATTAAGTTTTCAGCATCTTTGCAGTGCTGCTTTCTGAAACACTAACCACTTTGCATGGAAGAATTTCATTTTCAGCCCCGTGTGTTCTTCAGCTGCCTGGAATAAGCAGGGATAGAAAACCCACAAAGCACAAGATAGTGTTTGGTTCGAGTCACAGTTGGATACTATAACGTACCAGTGAAAGGATTAAGCCCTTGTTTCAGCAGTGGACATTGAATGTCTCCTAACCCCAAGTCACAGTGTTAGGCAAAGAGTGTGACACCCAAGCCTCTCTAAAGGTTTAAGGCCCAAGGAGGCAATAAGGCATGGATGCAAAATCCTCCTGAAATTTATCTTTGGAGAATATAACATCACCCAATTTGAATATAACTCATTTTATCTCTGTAGTTATGAAAAGTGATCAAATATATACTTCATTAACAGTCACTTATGACAAAAATGCACATGTTTACTTTTTTCAGGCATAAGAATGAATACTATGGCAATCACTTCTTTTCACATTAAGACCACAAATTTACATGATGTTTGGAGTCATAGGTGAGGAAGGCATGATAGCATTTAAAACTTAATGGTTAAAAGAAAACTGAACAAAGAAGGTAATGATGTTATGTTTTTTATTATATAATGGTCGGCTAAGATAGTTGAAGGGCATTACTATTCAAAGGCAGGTAAAGAATAAGTTGCTATCTCAGAGTATCTTATGACTCACTGCTCTGACGGTTGACTATTTTCTCATCCAGCTAGATTTATCAGGGTCATGTAAGTAATTAATTCTGTGAGCATGATTTAGGCTTGTAGTAAACAATGTTGGTTTCCTAGCCACAATCCCATGACCTACTCCTGATTTCAAGTGCAGCTACATTGGACAGTTTCCATGTGTGTTGTCAACATGTTACCTCAAATCCTTGTTTCATTGCTCTAGCTTTTTTTTTTTTTTTTTTTTTTGCCTCAGAGTTTTCTCCAAAGCCATAGAAGCTTATTCAGTCTTCCTGGAGGGTAGCATCATTCTAAGTGGAAGTTAACACCCTCAGCTTTAGCTAGCAACAAGGGGACAATTCTAAGGCACTCGGGGTCCCCAGTTGCCCACAGCAGTTGCCAGCACAATAATGTAAACCTTTATTAGATCTCTCCTTCCTTTTCTCACTCTCCCTGCTCCTTCACACATACACTGGCTTCAACTCCCAAATAAACTAGTGCACCCAAATGTGTATAGCACATTCTGTATGCATAGAAAAACACCTGGGGAGATACACACCAAACTTAAAGTGGTTACCTATGGGGATTGGAACTGATGGGTATGTGGGATCGGAATGGTAGCAAGTGCTATTGTTATCATGCTCATATCTCCTTCGCATTCGTTGTTGCCATTCATACCTATAGTTTCTTACTGCAAGCACATGAGGACTTCCTGTGGACACAGGAGTGTGCTTGGCCTGCCTACAGAGTCAGCCAGAAGGTCTGAGGAGTTAGCACCCCTAGGGCAGCCCTCAGCTGATGAGGGATGAGTGGAGGTCAACACTTCAGCTTCCTCACCCTTGGTGGGACAACTGTGAGGCAGGTTCTATACCATGGACTTGCAGACTTTGTCTGTAGGGCCAAATAGTAAGTAATTTAGGCTTTGAGGGTGATATTGTTTGTCATAATTGTTCAACTTATAGAAAACATGTAAACAAAAAAGAGGAAGTGGCTATATTCCATTAAAACTTTACTTATAAAAATAATCATTGGGCTGGATTTTACTCACGGGCTGAGAAGTTTGCCAACTTCTGTTTTACACCATCTACTGGAGGTTCACAGGGGAATTGGCCCCAACTGCAGCCAGTGAGAGCTTGCCCATCAACACAGCCTTTACTGACTTTCCTTCCCTCCTCTGTGTCATCTTCTGGCTCCCTCCCTGTGCTCCTTTACCTTCCAAATAAACTGCTTGTCTGCAAATTCTAATCTCAGGGTCTGCTTTTGGGGAATCCAACCTAAGAGAGGAACTTCACTTTTTACTTCTGTATATTTTTAATTTTAATTTTATAAGAACATATTATTCAAAAATCCTTTTAAAGAAAAGATTAATAAATGGCACATGAGAGATGAGTCTTTGTTCTTGGACCCTGAACCAGCTACTTTCAGAATAGTCTTAATAGAGGGAGGACAGTTTTGGCACTTTGGGGAAGTAAGCCTATGATTCTCTCGGGGACCCTGGCCTTGACGATGGTCTATATAAAAGTATACCTTGAGCTGTGCCAAAGTGTTTCTGAAAACCTGGCAGTCAATCAGAGTTTAGATAATCATTTACTCTCATATTCTCTGTTTATATAACTTATAACTTTACCTGTGTTATTTCTATTTCAAATGAACTCAGAATTGGTTAGGGCTCGACTACTTTACCTTCACTCTCTGTCCTACAGCTTCTTTGTGATCCATTAGTAAGATCTCAAGACTGAAAGGAGCTCTATATTTGAAGGAATCACTAACAATATTAATGACCACCCAAATTCAGTTTTCTTGAGTTTGGGCAGAAGCTTGGTTTAATCTATTTCTTGAACAATCAAAGTGCCACCTAGAGTATCATAATGATAAAATCGGAATACTGGTTACTTTTTCCTGGGGAATGGGGGCTAATATTTGGGGTGAAGGGCACGTGGAAAGTCTTTGGGATGTTGGCAACATTCTATTTATCTGGATGGTGGTTACATGGGTGTTCATTTTGCGATAAATTCTTGAGTTGTACATGGTCATTTTGTTCATTTTTCAGTATGTATGTTATATTTCACAATTTAAAGGGTTAAAAAAAACCATGGTGATCATTTTGCCCATTCTTGTACTCAGTACTCAGAAGGAAGGAAGGCAATTTGCTTTAAGTCAATTTGCTGCTTAGGAAAAATTTCTAATTATTCTGCAGCGTCTCTCCGGGGCAATCATGGAGCTGTGCCACTCAGAAATGAACTTGCCATTCAGCTGCAACACCTTAAGGATCCACCTCTGCTTTTGAGCAGAGGCTGCACTCTTCCTGTGTAGCCCCCCAGCCAAAGGCTGAACACAGCTGGGCTTACTAGGGCCTGGCTGTTTTTATCCAATATGAGACTTCTCTAATGGGCAATCTTTGCTTTGAAGTTCCCTGTTGGGTTGACCAAGACTTTGTCAGGTCTGACTTTTCATCTGAGGTGCTTCCTTTTCAATCCTATTTCCTCCCCTTTTATCTTTCAGGGTGTTTTGTCCCCAACTTCTTATACTCCTAACTTAGTCTCAGCATCTGCTTCCTAGAGGAGCCAACTAGTTAGCAGTGATTTGGATTACAGGTCTTCTTGGTATTAAACACTGATAAGCTTGTGAGTGTCAGGAAAAAGAAAAAGAAAAGAAAGGGGTATTAATTAGAAGGAGTGCCTGTGCTTGTGTTAAAAATGTTGCCCTGGCTTCTCTTGATAATCTGTTCTTTTACTTTCCTGGGCACCATCTGTTTCTTAGAGCACCCTGTTTTCTCACCAAAGAAGCACAGAGAAGATTCCATGCATCCTCCTTATGATATGAATTGGCATGAAGGGAAAGCCTCAGAAGTCCAGGCCAGCCCTGCTTCCTCAAGTGTATTGTTAACTTTCAGTAACAGGGTGGAGGTCAAAATATTAAACATCCTGAACGAACTTCTCTTGAATTAATGCACAGCCCAGTGAATTGCATGGTTTGGATGGAAGGGGCTTACACCATACACGTGCTTGTACTAACACACCCAACACAGTGCCTGAAACTAACAAAGAAAAATTGTACCAGACAAATTAAACAGTCAAGGAAGAATTTATTCAAGACTGTTGCATTAGGGGAGAGAGAGCCTGAACTCAACTCTGAATGCACATATGCAGCTGTGGATTTATAGTCATTGGGAAGCGTGAGGGGGTCAGTGAATGGAAAATTACTAGGAAAAACTTGCTTAAGTGTAAAGGAGGGAAGAGATTCCTGCTAAACTGGCTTGGCAGGATTTTTTTTTTGCAGGATTGGGCTTGGCAGGCCAAGGACAACAGTCTGTAGAGGAAGAGAAAACATTTCCTCTACCCTCTTAGGTTTAGTAACTAAGGCCCTGCAAATTAAACTGATAAAAGGAAAATTGTCAGGAGAAAAGGTTTATTATGTATGCATATGGAAGCCTTCATAGAAAAGAAGTGAAGACCCAAAGAAGTGGTTGGATGGGGTTTTATATACCATTTTAACAAAGAGTAATAAATTGTGGAGAAGTAACAAAGCAAAGGGAAAGGGGCTTGGGCTTCTAGGGGTGGTAAATTATGGGAAGGTAAATATACTGGGCAAACTAATGGGAGAAAAGAGCTACTTTTATAAGGTTTGTTATGCAGACTCATCTCATGCAGTCCCTGGGGGTGATAAAAGTGTCTCTGGTGATTAAGAATCATTATATTCTTCCTGGTACAAGAGAGAGGACGAGGGACACCTTCACAAAGGGAAGTTTATACCTTGTCTTTAGGCAGAAAGGGGGATGGTAGTGAGCTTTTCCTGTTCCTGCACTAATTGCCTTCGGCTCAAAATAATCCAAAGTGGTGTATTTTGGGGTGGCATACTATAATCTCCTTCGAGGACAAGGAGGGTAGACCAAAGCTGAGGCCTAGTCTAGAAGAGGGCTCAGAGGAACCAAGCTAAAGCTTGATCAAGGAGAGAGTCCTTTTCAGCACTTAGTATGTTTTCCATAGCTTGAATTGTGTAATGCCTGTCAAGATATCATTTCACCCCAGCAACATAATTTTCCTTCAACCCAGAGTGTCAAACACACAAAACACAATTTTGGTATTACTCAGAGAATACCAAACTCATAATCAGAACAATATTTTGAAAAGAATGGTTTATTTAAAATACTTAGTATTTTACAGGTATCTAGATTTAGACACTACATAAATACTCCTCCCAAAAGATATCCAGGTATTTAGTCAGTTTTCTGCTATATGGGTAAGGGAATCAGTGAAAATACAGTCTTGCTCATGACAGCAATACAATATTGATACAGACTGTCTGCTGGGATATAAAGGTCCCTCTGTAAGGACTCAGGTTTTGTTCTTTTTATTCATTTAAGTGGGATTCTAATGGCAGAGGGTTTCCTTAAATTGGGACCTAACTAGGTTATGGAAAGTGCTAAGGATAAAACATTTCCTTCCACATTTATAGAGACAAAAATGTGCTTTAGGCTTCTCATGCTGTGTTGTAGGCACAGGGACTGTGGTTCTATAATATGTACTGTTCTGTCTAGATAGGTTCAACCTGTTGGACTTAGAGTTACCTGATGCTTAGAGAACTGGAATACCAGGGGAAATTGCTCCTTGGGGAGATGATTACCACTTAATGGATCTCATTGTCTGATAAATAAGAACCTGCCTTGGAAGAGGTTTGGAGGTAGGGACTCTTAAAAGATTTCTCTACAGCACCAACTCAGCTACTCCTCCAGTTCCTTTTTCCTTGATCCATCAGGAAATAATGACCCAGATTCTATTTCTAAAGTGCAAAATCTTTTCTGCTTGGCAGCTCTGATCATTCTCCTTTGGCCCATGGTGTAAACTCCAACCTTTTCAGCATCCTCACGAGAGTAGCTTTCAGACTGGGGAACTTGTACTCCCAGAGATATATGAAGTCTTTCTAAGTGGGACACAGGAATGGATGGTTTTAAGGGGATCACTTTATAAATCGTAAACTTCCTTATTTACTCGTTTTTATATTTTCTGTGTGAAAATGCACTTGGGGTCAAGACCTCAAGGTGAATTCCCACACTCCCCTTTTATTTCACATTCTCCTTTATTCTATTTTACAAAAGAAAGGCACACTTCTCACTCAGTTAGAATCCTGTTGTGGAGCCTTTCCATGAGTATTACCCTCCTGGGTAACAAACAGAAAGACAGTTCCAAATACTGGTGTCAGAAGTCCTCCTTATGGCAAAAATAACCTCTGTCCTTCTCATAGAGATATGTATTTCCAATAAATCATTGCTTTTTAGGTTTAATAATTTTCAAAGTTTTGTAATATAGTCATTTTGATCAAATGTGTATTACTGATAAAAATTTATTCTGGATTGAACTCTAATTATAATTAACATTTAAGCCTTGTTTGGTAATTGCAATCATTGTTGCTTTTGTTGTGGTCATCCAAAAAAAAAAAACATTTAAGGCTTAAGGTCATGGGTAATTTTATTTTATTTATTTATTTTTAATTTAATTTAATTTTTAAAAAATTTATTTATTTATTTATTTTTGGCTGCATTGGGTCTTCATTGCTGCGTTGTGGGGACAGGGGACTACTCTTTGTTGTGGTGTGCGGGCTTCTCTTGTTGCAGAGCACGGGCTCTAGGCATGCAGGCTTCAGTAGTTGTGGCTCATGGGCTCAGTAGTTGTGGTTCGTGGGCTCTAGAGCACAGTGCAGGCTCTAGAGCACAAGCTCAGTAGTTGTGGCGCAAGGGCTTAGTTGCTCCGGGTCATGTGGGATCTTCCCAGACCAGGGCTCGAACCCGTGTCCCCTGCATTGGCAGGCGGATTCTTAACCACTGTGCCACCAGGGAAGCCCAGTCATGGGTAATTTTAAAAATTAAAGTTTCAGTTTATATATATTCCTATTGCAGAGAGGTATGTTAGTATAATCAATGGGACTTTAAAGCATAAAAATGTATCTCAATAGAATTAAATTATGTAGGGGAAGTAATTTGGAAATATGAGTTCAAGAAGAATGAGGAATAATTTAATATTTCTGACAGTTAAGAGAAGAGCTTGTTCATGTATTTGTTAAATTGAAGATCGTGATTCAAATTGCTTTGGTATTTATAGTCTTTTGAATATATTTAAAAGAGTTATGTGACAGTTTTAGTTTAAAATAACAATATTTATAATATGTTGGAAATTATATCTTTTGCAAATATTTAAACTTATGATGAAAACGTTTAGATGTCAACTTAAAAGTACCTGAGAAGATACATATTATTTTTTTAAATAAACTTTTTTTTTTGAAATACTTTACAATTTACAGAAAAGTTGCAAAGATAGTGCAGGGAGTTTCTGTTTGCCCTTCACCTACTTTCCTCAAATACTGATATCTTATATAACCATGATACATTTATCAAAACAAAAAACTTAATATTAAGAGAAATAATAACTAAACTCTATATTCAGATTTCCTTAGTTTTTTCTTTTTCTCTTTTTCTTCTTCTTTTTAAAAATTTAATGTCTTTTTTTTTTTCCCATTTCAGGATCCTATCCAGGAAACCACATTACATTTAGTCATCATGTCTTCTTAATCTCCTTTGATCTGTAACAGTTCCTTTGTGTTTTTTTTTTTTTTTTTTTTTTTTTTTTTTTTGCTTTTCATGATCTTGATAGTTTTGAAGAGTATTGGTCAGGTATTTTGTATGATGTCCCTCGATTTGGGTTTTTATGATGTTTTCTTATGATTAGATTGGGGTTATGGGTTTTGGAGAAGAAGGTCACAGAAGTGAAGTGCCCTTCTCATCACATCATATCAGGGAGTACATGCTGCCAACATGACTTATTGCTAGTGTTAACCTTAATCATCTGGCCAAAGTAGTGCTTGCCAAGCTTCAACACCATAAAGTTACTAGTTTCCATTTCTGAATTGGTCAGAAGCAAGTCACTAAATCCAGTCCACACTCAAGGTAGAGGGGATTAAGCTCCACCTCCTGAAGGGGAGAATATCTACACATGTTCTGTAAGGAAGATTTATCCCTTCTGCCCCATATATTTATTTATTCAATCATTTGTTTACCTAGTATAGACTCATGTATATTGAGAGACTGAATATACAGATGGACAATGGCCAGACCATATATAAAAATAGAACTCTGACCCATAATCTGCAGCAGCCCTCCCAGGAAACCAAATCATTATCTACAGTATCCAGCTCAGAAAGTCAGCCTGCTACCTCTAAGTCAGATTTGTGAAAAGCCAAATTGCTATCACCAGCAACAATCCAGGAAGCCAGACAATAATTCCTATAACAATCAGCCTCAAATTGTCAGGACTTGATTAATAACTGACAGCTTTGCTAATTTCTGTCCTTACTTCCAATTTAAGACTAACCAGAGAAAGCCAAAAATGCAGCCCTAACCAATCACATAAGATGACCCACTTCTAGGTAGCCTGCCTCCAACTCCCTCATGCCAACAGCCTCCAGTCAGGGCGTACCTGAAGCCTTCCCTTTGTTCTACTATGAAGCTTTCCCACCCATTTGCCTATCTTTGAGTCTCTGCCAAAACATAAGGGCTGACTCCCTTGCTATAGAAAGCTCTGAATAAATTGCCTTTGCTTGCTCTCATTTGGTTGGTCTTCATTTATTTCCACAGTATTTATTTTATACTTGGGTTATAATGCAGTATTATTTTATTTATTTTCTTGCTCAAATTGTTCCAGCTTTGGCCATTGGGAGCTCTTTCAGTTTGGCTCCTGTTTTCCTTTAACACGCCCCATCATTTTGTTTCTTTGAGTACTTTCTTTCTGGCATACAAAATGCTGCAGACTCATCTTGTATATTTCCTGTCCGAGTCCCAGAATCAGCTGTTTTTCCAAGGAGTCCTGGTTTCTTTTATTAAAGAATGGTATTTAAAAAACAAAATCTGGGCACTGACTGTGCCTCATTGCTACTGGGCTATCGTTACTTCTAGGCCCTCCCAGGAAAAAGAGTTAGGAAATATATGTATGTTTACTAAACAGTGTATACATATACCTATAATTATTTCTTTATCTATTTGTATATATATTAAGCTAAACATGAATTCATACTGATGTCTTCAACTCTAATCCAGCACCACAGGGTTCGTTCTAGTCTTCCTCTAGCTTATTTTTAACTTTTTTTCTATGATGGTGAGTAACATAACTGCATTATCTATCATTTATTAACTCATGTATTCTGTCATAGTATATACATAAAGATTTCACACTTCTCAACTGATACCCCTTGAGAAACAAATGTACCCACTAGAGCACACTGTTTACGTATAGCCTTATTGTCTTTAGCCTTACCTTTTCCAGTCAAAACACCATTTTCCAAAGTTATTTAAATCAGCTTCTTTTTCCTCATACCTTTCACTGAGGTTATGTCATAAATTTATTATATAGTTAGAATAATTTGTCATAATCTGTATTCCATCTGAAGATCCCTTGACATTCTGGTTGATTTTTTTATTTGCATACTTTAAAATTGACTTTTGGTGACGTACTAAGGGTTTTGACAAATGCAAAGGGTCACGTATCCACCAGCTTAGTGCTGTATAGAATGGTTTCATTACACTAAAAATTCCCCTGTGCATCTCCTTTGTAGTCAACCATTCCCCCTTCCTTAAATGCTGGTGGCCTGTGATCTGCTTTTCATTCCTATAATTTTTCATTTTCCTGAATGTCATATCAATGTAATTATACAGTACATATCCTTTTGGATCTGGCTTCTTTTACTTAGCAAAATGTATTTATAACTCACCTGTGTTGTGTTTATCAATAAATCCTTCCTTTTCATCACTGAATAGTATTCCTTTATATGGGTGTACTGCAGTTTGCTTATTCGTTCACCCATTGAAGGACATTTGGTTGCTCGCAGTTTTTAGAGATTATGAAAAGCTGCTAAAACACTTGTATGTAGGATTTTGTGTGAACATAAATTTTAAATTCACTTGGGCAATACCAAGGAGTGTGGTTACTAGGTCGTATTGTAAATCTATGTCTGACTTTATAAGCAACTGCTAAACTGTCTTTCAAAGTAACTGTACCACTTTGATTCCCACTAGCTATGAATGAGTGCATGTTGCTCTCTATCCTTGCCAGCATTTTTTATTGTTATTTTTTAAATTTTAGCCGTTCTAATAGATGTGTAGTAATGTCATTGTTGTTTTAATGTTAATTTCCCTAATGACAGATGATGTAGAACATCTTTTTATATGCTTACTTGCCCTTCTTATATCTTTCTTTAGTGAAGTATCTGTTCAGATCTTTATTTTCATTTAACTAGATTATTTGTTTTCTTATTGTTAAGTTTTAGGATTTCTTTATGTGTTCTGGATATAAGTCCTTTATCAGATATGTGATTTACAAGTATTTTCTCCCAGTCTGTACTTTGTTTTATCTTCTAATTCTCTTAACGGTGTCTTTCAAAAAGCAAACATTTTAATTTGTTAAAGTCTAATTTTTTTTTCTTTCATGGGTAATGCTTTTGGTGTTGTATCTAAAAATTCATTGCAAAACCCAAGGTCACACAGATTTTCTCCTAGAAATTTTTATAATTTTAGATTTTACATTTAGTTCTGTGGTCCATTTTGAGCTAAATTTTGTTTGTAGTATGAGGTATGTGCTGAGGTTCATATTTTTGCATATAGACATCCAGTTGTTCCAGCACCATCTGGTGAAAAGTTTATACTTTCTACAGTAAATTGCCTTTGCATCTTTGTTTAATATAAGTTGACTGTATTTGTAGGGGTCTATTTCTGGGCTCATTGTTTTGTTCCATTGATCTCTATGTCTGTCCTTTTGCCATTACCACACTTTCATGATTATTATAGCTTTATGATAAGTATTGAAATCAGGTAATGTGTGTCCTCTAACTTTGCTTTTATTTCAGATTTTTTCTACTATTCTAGAGCCTTTGTCTTTTCATATAAATGTTAGAATTAGTTTTTGGTATCGATAAAAGCTTTCTGCATTTTGATGATGATTGTGTTGGATTTATAGATCAAATTGGGGAGAACTGATATCTTGACAATATTGGGTCTTCCAGTTCATGAACTGCATATTTCTCCATTTATTTAGATTTTCTTTGATCGATCTCTTAATTTTTTTCAGTTTTCAACATAACAGATCCTATACAATATGTTTTATTTAGATTTATACCTGTACTGTCAGTGTTTAGCCAGAAAACAGGATCAGTAGGATCTGTCTATCTGTCTATCAAGATTTATTACAAGGAATTGGGTTATATGATTGTGAGGGCTGGTCAGGAAAGGAAGCTTACCAGCAGGATGAAACTCCACAGGTATGAGCTAAAGCTCTTGTTCACAAGTAGAATTTCTTCCTCTTCCTCCCCCTCTTCTTCCTCATCTTCCTCCTCTTCTCTGCTCCCTCCTCTCTTCTCCCTGTTCTCTACTCTCTCCTCTCCCATCTCCTCCACCTTCTCCCCGTCCTCCTCCTTATTTCATTTTTTAAAAAATTTATTTATTTATTTATTTTTTGGCTGCATTGGGTCTTCGTTGCTGCGTGCAGGCTTTCTCTAGTTGTGGCATGTGGGCTTCTCACTGTGGTGGCTTCTCTTGTTGTGGAGCACAGCTCTAGGCGCACGGGCTTCAGTAGTTGTGGCTCATGGGCTCTAGAGCATAGGCTCAGTAGTTGTGGCGCACGGGCTTAGTTGCTCCGCGGCATGTGGGATCTTCCCAGACCAGGGATCGAACCCGTGTCCCCTGCATTGGCAGGCAGATTCTTAGCCACTGTGCTGCCAGGGAAGTCCCTCCTTATTTCATTTTATTCGTTTTTATTAAAATTTGCTGATTATATGACCTTTTGTTAATTTATTTAAAAAATTGATGTATAGTTGATTTACAATGTTGTGTTAGTTTCAGGTGTACAGCAAAGTGATACAGATATATATTGATATATATATATATATATATGCTTTTGCAGATTCTTTTCCATTGTAGGTAATTACAAGATGTTGAATATAGTTCTCTGTACTATACAGTAGGTCCTTGTTGTTTATCTATTTTATATAGTAGTGTGTATCTGTTAATCCCAAATTACTAATTTATCTTCCCCCTCCCCACTTCTATCCCCTTGGGTAATAAGTTTGTTTTCTATGTCTGTGAGTCTATTTCTGTTTTGTAAATAAGTTCATTTGTATCATTTTTTTAGATTCCACATATAAGTGATATCATATGTTATTTGTCTTTCTCTGTTTGACTTACTTAGTATGATAATCTCTAGGTCCATCCATGTTGCTGCAAATGGCATTATTTCATTCTTTTTTGTGGCTGAGTAGTCAATGTCTTTTTTTGATGGATAGGATTTATTATCTGTATTACATAGATAGGGGAAACTGAGGTTCAGGCACATTGAATTAATCACCCAAGTTTTGCAGCTGTGTCACTCCAAATGGGAATGCAGACAGGGGCCATTGTATCAAGAGCCAACGATAGCTTCACAGGACCTTCTTTTGTCCCTCCCTTGGTTGTCAAATCTTGGTCAGTGATGCCCAGGCTACCTGGTCAAAATGTACCATGTACCTGCATGGGACAGCATGGCTGAGGAGCAGGCACAGGAGTAGAACCGTGGCAGTCACCTCTGGTTTGTCGTCCATAAGTACGCACTTTGCTGACCCTTGCTCCAGGAAAAAGACACAAAAACAATTGCTAAAAAAGATCTGAGGATCACAAGAAGTTAATCTGAATTATGGTCCAGGACTATGACTGACGTGGTAACTTGGATCCTCAGATGATTTCAAGATAAAAGGGAAAAATACCCAAATACAACAAGATACCTAGGAAAGTGCCCAGTGTGAATGACTGGAAAATTAAGTAGACTCTGTGAATTAACATGGCAATATTTGAGACAACCAGTACTTGGAGAGGGTCAGGTTTCTTGATCAAAGTTACTTTGACAGAACATCCATGAGTAGCAGACATCTGACATCCCTTTCCCTATGGCCATTGTCTGCATATGTGCAAGTTGTCCATACAGTGGTGACCCCTAAGAGGGTCAGTGGGGGCTGAATTCTCTGCCTCTAGGATGGATAAAGGGCACCTTTTTCTACTACATTCATCTAGAGGGGCAACTTTTTCCAATTTGCATTAAGTCCCAATTTCCATTTTCTTTTAGTAATAGCACCACCTTACTTTTTCTTTGGAAACTGGTCTCCCCACCATCGGACACAGAGCTGGTGGGGTCTTCCATTGTGCTGGCTCAACACCCCCCAACCTAGGGGGATATACTCTTGGGCCAAGCTGAGTGAATTGGGCTCTCCTGGGATCTGCAACTTGAGAACACAAGGATGACCCAAGGATGGGAGGTGTCCGGACCAAAGTTATTATAAAGTTGGAGTTGGGCATGCGTTCTTGCTTTTGAGACCCTCAGCGCTCCCTGGCACCTGTGTTTCCTGAGGCCTGAAACTTTACCAATTCTTTGACCATCTTAAGCAAAAGGAAGATGGCTGTAGAAGGAAGCTGTGGCTCAAAGAAAGACTCCTGTTGTTTAATCAGTACAAAGGAAATCAGAATCAGAGCTCTTTGACGTTTTATCCATCAAGGGCAATATCCATTCAACCATCATTCAACAAATACTGAGTTTTTTATTTTCAACTCTCAGTAGTCATTTTTTACCCTGTGAAGTTTGCGAATTGGTTTACCTTTTAAAACCAATGTGTACTTTTAAGGGAGTATTTTTTATTTTCTCAGATATGTCATTAAGTGTGTAATAAATCTTATAATCAACAGTATCTGAGGCACCCAATCAGAGGGTCCCAGTAGCTGGTGCCCTTGATACTGAAATCAAAGGTCTTCCTTGGGCTGTCCCAGCAAGACAACAAGTACCCAAGGATGTCTGGTTTCATTAAGATCAGGCCTCAGCAAGGATCCACCGTTGGTTACTGGTGCGCTTACTTTTTAGCAATTTTACTGTCTTCAGCAAGAATCTGTTTGTGTTGTTCTGTCCATTATTCTGTTAGTCCATATATACAGTTAAACCTACTCAGGATTTCGTTGTTGTTGTTGAATTACTAGGGGGCTGAATAGCCCTGCTTTCTGCAGGCTCCAGAGTAATACTCTACTGGGTCTACGTAGGAGGTGGGACTGAAATGCTTGGGTTACAAGCCCTGAATTAGCTATCCTCGGTTCTCAGAGTTTGCAAAGGATGTCTTGGACCGATTTCTTACTCTGGGTTAGATGCCATATCTGGCAGATAGTAAGCTTTGAGCAAGAAGCCGCAGGTTTGTTTTCCAGAAAGTTCAACCCTCATTTTGAACAATTTCTAAAATCAAGATGCTTTATAGAGAATGTCTAAAAATTGTCAACTACCTTCTAAATAAACTCCATTCTTTTACTTGAAAATTAATTGATTTTACTTTGCACTTAAAAATTTGTTCTTTCTATTTGAGAATGAGTTTTTTTTTTAATGAGAGATAAATTCACGGCATAGTCACATTATGTGCACTTATGTAGCCCCTGTATTAAAAGTTAGGAGAGTCAGAAAGTTAGAAATAGGGACAGATGTGGGGATAGAACTCATGTTCCTAACTCTGGCTGGGCCTTCTATAAAGACAGGGATCTTGTTTGTCCTGTCTGACTCTCAGGGTCATGGGGAGCATTAGAGAAGATGCTTTGGAATCTTAAGCGCTCTACAAATGCAAGTTATTAGTATAGCTGATTGTGCAGGTTGAAAGGAATTCCATCTCAGAATAAAAACAGTTTCAAGCAGGCAGACACCACAAATTAGGCATTCTTGCAGCCATCACTGAACCTGACAGCAAACAGAATATAGAAGCAGGGCCTGCCATGAAAATATTGAGCCAAATAAATTATTAATTGGCAGGTATATATGAAATGTTTGACTTTGAATTACTGATGGGTAGATCTCAAGGATGTCAAGGCAGAAAGCCCCCTTACCTCACCAGGATGTGAAGGTGAGTGGTTGGAAAAGAAAGATGTGTGCCCAGGGGCTAAGAACTCAGTAAGACCCAAAGGAAATCAGGCAGAGGTGCTAAACTACATTATAATGTATATTTAACCACTCAACAGTCATTGTGCTATAGGTTGGGATTACAAAAATGAATGAGATAAAATTTTTGCCTGAGAAGGACATGTTCACAGGTTAGTGATTTAGCAGCAGAGAAGAAAATACTAAACTCTAATAATATGAATTTTCTTTAATAAAACCATATGTTTAAAACTGTGCCTTAAAAGTAACAGTTTATGGAAAAAATAGGCTTGAGGCATGCCACTTAAAATTTATGGCAAATGTGAACCAGAGAACTATCAAAAACAAGGATGTGAGACTAATAAAATACTGGCATGGAGAAATCTGCACTGATGTTTGCCCCCAGCTTCACATTCAATCTTTGGCATCTTATAAACTGGAGTTTCTGTTTCCTCCTCCAAGATAAGTCTTAGAGAGCTGTTTCGTCGAACATGTGTTTCATCAAAATTAAACATTTCATCTAGGGTATAGCCTTCTTCATCATTTTCTATCAATATGAAGGGAAATGTCTTTGCAGCTTCTGCACCTGCCTTTGCAACTACCCTAGATAGTCACCACTTCTGAAGTCACTAAACTATTTGCACTAAAGGAATTTACTTCTATAAGATTTTCAGGTTTTTTCCTTAAGGTCTTCATGTGTTGCTAGGTCTTCCACTTTAGTGTGAAAAAAAAATTGTCCCCAGTTGCTTCAAACCATTTTATGTTGGAGAAAGCATATATAAACCATGACTACCACAAGGGACAGCTTCATGTTTTGTGGATTCTGAATTTCATATAATTAGGAGAACTTCCCTTCAAGAAGAATATCAAATTTTATATGAAATTAGGTAAAGAGTTGTTTATGAGGAAATACGTGCTGACCTAAGTAACTCTGGAAGTGAGTGGAGTCTTTAAGACAAAAGGCAGAAGGAACTGTACATAAACACTGTACTTCACTTGATAAAATTGTTTCCATTTCAGAAACAGTTCTGAAATCATGATACATAAATGGATGGCAGATGTTGGGAGCCAAATTTCTCACTGTTGGAATGGGACGTTACAGATAAGCAAGGGGAGGACCCTCGAATGATCCATATGGTAATGGTTTAGAGTTGGAGACATCAGTATGAACTCATATTTACCTTAATATAGATACAGATGGCTACATATAGCGATATATATGTATAATTTACATATATATCCACATGGGTTTTCTTAGCCTGTCAGTCAGAGGATGTAGATGTAACAACACTCCAATATCAATAAATACCCTTAGAACAAAGATCTTGGTTTCTAATACCATTTTCCAATAAAAGGAATCAAGACTCCTTGGAGAAATGATTCTAGACCTGGGGCAGGAAATGTACAAGATGAGTCTGGAGCATCTTGTAGTGAGAAAGTAAGAAAGGACTCAAAAATAAACACACAATTATTGGGGCATGTAAAAAGGGACACAGGAACAACTGAAAGAACTCCCAATGGCCAAGCTGGAACACTTTGAGCAACAAAGTACATAAAATGGTATTGAATTATAGCCCAAAGTATAAAATAAACATCCCCGAGTCTGCACTGATATAAGCATATGATTGAATAAATAATTAAATGGGGCAGAAGAGACAAATCTATGTAGAAAAGTCCAAATAATGTATGTAGGTACTCTGTCTTCAACTATGGATATAACTCCCCACTCCTTAGGTGTGGGCTGTGCATAGTGACTGCCTTTCAAAGAGTACAGTGTGAAAAGAGGGAAAATAGAGAAACTTTTTAGTGGCAAAACCTGACAAACACTACCTCAGCCAGGAGATTAAGGTTAGTATCATCAGTGACAAGTGATGTTGATAGTATGGACCCTTGCTGTAATGTGAGAATTTCACTTTATTTCTGTGGTGTTCCTCCCCAGAACTCATAACCTCTGTCTAATCATGAGAAAAATATCAGACAAATCCCAACTGAGAGACATTCTGTTTGACCAGTACTCTCCCAAACTGTCAGGCTCATCAAATACAGCGTCTGAGAAATGGTCACAGTCAAGAGGGGCCTAAGGAAACATGTTGACTAAATGTAACGTGGTTAAATAACATTCTCAATAAAGGGGTGACACCAGGGAGGTCCTTGTGGTGATGGAACAGTTCTGTATCTTGATTGCAGTCATGGTTGTATGAATCTACACATGATAAGGTGGCATAGAACTGTATGTGACTTTGTTTTACTGCCCCTTTATTTTATTGCCCAGGGTAAGCTGGTATAGTGGGAAGTAGGAGTGTGCCTGGAAGACATGGCTGTGCCGCACTGTGCGGTATACTAGACCATCAGCAGTGACTTGATAAGATTACAAACTCCATCAGTATTGCCCACTCTCCATAATCTAAGTATATCTCCAACTTAGTTTCCCCTTGGCTAGGTACCAAAATGCCTGCCGCTATTCCAGTGCCTCATGGACTGATAGGAAATTGGGGTATAAAAACACAGCAGCTTTAAATAGCTGCAATTAAAATATCTCCTCGCCAGTTTTACTAACATGCCCATGTGAACGCAAAGCTAGGGCCTTGGAAGGGACCCATGTAATTGAGGGTCCTTAAGGCTTAGCTTCATTAGCTTCACCTTAAATCTGCTTCTGATTTCCATGTTATGCTGGTTTCAGTCCCCTATTAATCAATCATGTATAAGCCAATTCACAAACAAAGAAGGGTAGAGATTTTCGCACAACAGATAGTACTGCTATACAGGATACATGCTATAGAGTTGAAGGAAGAGTCAGGTTTTGACCAGAGTGTTAAGGAGTGTGAAATCCAGGTAGAGGAAGCTATAGTTCAAAACCCTTCCCAATCCCAGGGCTCTGAGTTTGTGAGGGTCTCCAAGGGCTATTTCTTCAGGACAAGCTGTTGACCCCACAATGGAGAGCCAAGACAGAATGGGAATGCTTCAAGTCAAGGGTGTCTTTGTTAGTTCCATGGCTTTCAAAAAGAAATCTGTGACTCTACCATAAGAGAAAATGCAGGGATGGAGCCCTTCGAACCATGTGGCTTTCCTGCGAGTGAAGTGGGAGCTTGCTCACAGACAGTCCCTTAGAATTCAGAACCTCTGGCTGCCTGCAGCCTGGAGTCCAGCCTGTCTGCATTTTGGAAAAGGCCAATTCCATGTTGTCCTGGAGGGAGGCATGGCCGGGACCCCTGCTCCTTTTCACCTCCCCAGGAGAAAAGAGGGAACCTTATCTATCACGAAGCTTTCTCATTCAGTGTTGTTTTCCTCCTGGGAACTGCATGTAAAAAGTTGGTCTGGGTAATACTTCAGTTCAATTAAATCAGAGGTTTTTATATTTCATGCGCATTAGAATCACCCAGGGTGCTTGTTTGAAAGGAATTGTGTGGGCAATCCCAGGCATTCTAATGTGGGGGGTGGTCCATGGATTTCATTTTGAGAAACATTGAGCTAATCCCTCCTATCCTTCGAGTAGGCTTGGCAGTGGGGACAATTTGATTCTTTCTTCTAATAGTTGTCTTCTGCCTAGGTTAGGGGGTGGGGTGGGGGAGGAAGACTAATGAAAAGGTGGCCCCAACTTATCTTGCTACAATAGATGCTCCACAAATGCACAGATAATGATCCCTTTCACCTACCATTTCTGCAGTCACTTCTCATTGAGTGCTTCGTAGTCCCAAGACTAGATAGCAACCTCACCCCAGAAGAGGCAAATCTATAGTATCCAGGGACTGGCAGACTGTTCTACTCTTTCCTCAACTCTTTATCTTCATGCACCTGAACCACAAATGCCAATTAGGAACAGATGCAAATAGCATATGCCCTGAGTGTACAAAACTTCTGTTCTAAAAAGCACAGTAATCTCTGGTTTCCTAGTGCTTGAACTAGCAGAAATGTTAATTTTGGATCATTTCTCCTAAAGTATATTGTGGTGTCTCACAAGCTGTGTATGGTTTACAGACTCAGAGTGGGGATTCATGGAGCATTTCCACATACAGAAAGATTCTACTCCAATTGCACAAGGCAATCAATAGAGAAGCCAACTTCCTGGCTCAGAAAGAAAACTCCCCTGCCCTCTAATACTGCAGGTGACTGTGTGTGCCCTGTCTGGGGGCCCCCGCGTAGAGAAGTCTCATTTTCACTCAGTGTTGGGCTTTAGTGTGCCATGCAGTGATGCCATCCACAGTGTTTCGGAACAGACAGGGCAGAGGGCATGTGGAATCACTCCTTGTGAATTCTCTGTGGACTCTGAAACTCCCGTTCTCCTATTTTAGCTCCTATCCTGCCAAGTGAAGGCAGTCAATGAGGATGAAGCTGGGTGAGGATGAAGAGTGCCTCTTCATGCTGGGCCTATGCTAGGTGCATTGTCTAGTTTAACCTTCTTGGCAACTCTGTAAGGTAAATAGTATTTTTATGATCTGGGTTTCCCTAGGAAACGGAGCCTTGGGCAAGGATTGAGGGTTAATGCTTTCTATGGGAAAGGCCTTCTCAGGACAGTGAGAATGAGGGAAAAGGGACAGAGGCAGGAAAGGCTTGTAAACAAAGCAAAGCAGTTTATTACTGTATTGGCCACTGTTTCATCACAAGCCCTGAAGAGACACAGCTGATTGCTCAGTAGGTCCACCGAGTCAGGTATGTGGGGTATCTCTGAACAGGCCGTGTGGTGAGCCATGTTTTAGAATATTCTATCAGAGGGAGAAAGGGAGAGGAAATTTATTTGCCTGACTCTTTCCATCTTCTGTGTCCACTTGGTTAAAGTTTGCTCAGGGTGGGGGGTGTTAACTGCCTCATACCTCCAGGTTGCTTCATCAAGCCCCATAGCAGCTGCTCTGGAAGCCATGACTCCTTGTGGGAAATGAGGAATGGCCGTGAGGATGAAGTGAGGACAGCCCTGTAGAATGATGAGGCATTTCCCAAGTAAAGGGTTTTGGGGAAGGGCGCCTGGGCAGAGGGAAGTGTGTGGGGCTTTTTCATATTACATAATGGCTAGAGCCTGCAGTACAACAAGGATTCATGTGAGTGGAGGTGGAAGATTGAAAAAGGGTTAGATCATAAAACTTAGGTTGGGCTCTTTAAACTCTATCCTGTAGGTTATGACGAATCATTTATGCATTGTATGATTGAGTATGATACCTAAGAATTTTCAGGGACTTCCCTGGCGGTCCAGTAGTTAAGACCCTGTGCTCCCAATGTAGGGGACATGGGTTTGATCCATGCTGCACGGGGTGGCCAAAAAAAAAAGAATTTTCGTTTCAGAAAGATCACTCTGGTGATCTTGGTAAATAGTTTGGAGCGGGAAAGGTATAAAGGTAGAGACACTAGTCATGAGGTAGTTCATTATAACAGAGGTTATGCATAACATATTTCTATAATAATACAGTAATGATGGTGAGTATGTAGATAGGGAAATGGATTCAGGATGTGTCATAGAGGTACAATCATCTGGTCTTAGTGACTGATTAGATTTGGGAACTTAAATAAAGGGGGGGATCTGGGATGGTGGGGGCTGGGGGGTGACGTCACCTTTCAAAGAAATAGGCAGTATAGGGGATGGAGGGAGAAAGGCGGAAGAGGTAGGGATGGTGAGAAATGAATGCAGCTCTATAGACATACTACACTTGAGTAGCCTATGAGGCGATCAGGTGATACATGGGGAGAGGTCTGGAGTAACGGATTGAAGAATCATCAGTATGTAACCATGTGGTAAATGAATCCACAGAAATTGATGAATTTGCCTAGAATGGGTATAGAGTGAAAAGCGAAGTGGTGCAAGGACAGAACCTCAGAGGGCAGTGATTTTCAGGGATGGACAAAGGAAGAATGGCTGCAAGGGAGACCAGAGACTGCGCAGGAGCAACCTGAGAGGAAGAAAATCAGGAAAGAATAGTTTCAGGAAATTTCCCTTTGGGAAAATTAAGGATTGAGTGTAACCAAGGAAATGATTCACTTCCACTTCAGAACAAAAGGTGGATCTCTGAAAAACTCTTTGTAAGGAAGAAGCTGCCCTTGAGGAATTAGTAACCAAAGGGTAAACATACGCATTTGTTTAGCACTATGATTGTTGCATATACTATATTTTCAGCTGCAGCACATTTTATAAAACTTCCATATTAGATACATTATATGGTTCAATTTCCTTTTAATTTTTTTTCTCTTTTAAACCATGTACCATGTCAGTCACCATAACAATGACAATAGTAACAATAATAAAGGAAATCATATATAATTTCTTATTTTACAAATATACTGTTTTCAAATTTTATTTGCTTTCAAATAACTTGTGTACTATAATTTTAACATATATGCACTGAAAATTTTGTTTATTTACAAATGTTGTAAGCATATTTCAACATAGATACATAGATGATAGAACTGTGATTTTAAATGTCTATCCAATATTACATTATATGGTAATACTCTAAATTACTATCCATTCTTTTATAGGCATATATTTAGTCTGTTCCTAAATTTGCTAAATTGAATGTTTATATGCATAGTGAGTCTTTCCAGTCACTCCTAGAATTGAAGAAATGCACTGCAAATTTGAATAATTCTTGAAATTTCAGTTTAACATTATAATACAGTGATTAAAATCTAGCTTAAGATTTAGTTCATTTATGTCTTTGATTTTAATGACTGTCATAGTTGAAATTATTCATTACAAGGTCTTTAACATAAAATAGACACTTTGGGAGAGGTCTGTTGTTAATA
Source organism: Balaenoptera borealis (assembly GCF_965194805.1). Lineage (NCBI taxonomy): Eukaryota > Metazoa > Chordata > Mammalia > Artiodactyla > Balaenopteridae > Balaenoptera > Balaenoptera borealis. Next base: position 38,900,547 of record NC_138881.1, on the reverse strand, counting down.
ATAGCAGATGTAAATCCATATTTCAAAGAGTCTTACTGTTAATTCTTCAAGTTTGTTGTCAACTTCTGGTCAGATATCATTAAATAATTATTTTTAAAAAATATTATTTTCTGTCTAATGAAGAGTTCATACTAGGAGTAGAAGTTTTAGCCTTGCTTTTTTATTTTTTGTTTGCTTGAGCTTATATTATTAGTGTTACGTTCAGTCATGCTTCATGTATCTAACTATCTATCCATCTATCTATCTAGCGGAAATAATTTCTAGCTTCTCCTTTCTCCACTTTATGAGAATTTGTTTAGTTAAAGCCAGTGATATGACTATTCGTCTTAACTATGTGGGTCGCATTTTGCAACCTGTTGCAGGAGGCACTGAATTCATGAGTTGTCCATGACTCTAGACTTATGGACCAATAAGGCTGCCTCGTAGTAAATAGTGGTAGAGCTTTCCTTCTTCCTTTTTTATTCATACATAGCGATAACTAGAAATTCTAATGTTTCTTCCTTCCCCTTTCCCACTAAAATCCTATTCCTGTTCCAGGATCCAATTCAGGATCCCATATAGGATCGTCCTGCATCCCTCTTGAGTGTGAGCATCCCACTTTGAAGACCACTGCTCCAAAAGAGATTCCTTGTCTTTGCACTGTAACAAGCTTCTGCTGTTGTCTGCTGTCAAGCTTCTGCTATCTAGCAATTCTCGGGTGGGGTAGACATAGTTCTTTCCATGGAGTAAGCAGAATCTTTGAGTAATGAGAAAGCATTGCTGAATATGGTTTTTTTTTTTTTTTTGGCTGAGATTTAAAAAACAATAGTGACCTATCTAATCATTGCTATGTACAAACGTATAACATCACTTATAACGCATCATATAGTATTGCTAGTTAGGAATCACTAATATGTAACCAAACTATATAATTAAGGACCAGTGTTTTCAAATTTATGTAGCCCTGTGAATTTAGTTGGTATAGTTACCAGACCTCACCTGAGAGACCATTTTCTCTTGCCTTCCAGTTTTTCTCTTGCTCTCTTATTCATTGATGCATCCATTCACTCAACCAGATTTTAAAGAGTATCTTCAATAATAATAAAGAAAAGCTAATATTTTTTGGTTGGGTGCTTAGTTCCAGTCCCTGTTCTAAGCACTTTAAAGGTATTAATTCCTTTAACTCTCACAATAATACTAAGGGAGATTTTCAGAGGCTCCATATATGATCCCTGTTTGCTACAGACATTTTTAAATAACCTTGAGTATGTTGTTCATAAGGCCCCAGTAACAGAGAAGCTACTGCAACAACCTGGACCTGCTGTAGAGCCTTTTCTTGCTGCAGAAGCGCACACTCAAAACGGACAGCCTTATGGGTTAGCTGGCAAATGAGTCTGAACAGCATGCCCACTTGTGGTGGGTGTTACTGAGGCATGTAGGTTGAGAAACAATTTGCCCACGGTCATGTGAGTGTGGCTTCAAAAAGCTAAGAACCATGCTGAGCCATAACAATAGAGGAAGACACTGTCTGCTCTAAAGGAGCTCCCAGATATGTGGAATATTTTTAGAAAGGAGAGAAACAATGTGCTTTAGTAGTTTCTGTGGCTTTATGCATTAATTGTCAAGAACCTATGTACCAGGTCTCTTTGTCCCATCAGATTCAATAATGAAGGTCAGAACAAGAGATTTTCCTTTGGAAAACTGCCAACCTTAGCTTGGTCCATTGTACACAAATATCGATGCAATAATTGTAATTGCAAGTTATGTTTTCCTGAATTCCTATCAAGTATTCTACTTGACATTTTATTATGAAGAGAGTGGAGATTATATGTTACCTGACTGGGTAAGGTAGCATTTCTTGCATTCTACCTCTTTGGAGAGTTAGAATGTTTCAACATATAATTTGACATCAAAATCAGTGTTTTTGCCAAGAAAATCTTTGCAGCTCGTTCATGAACTTTCCATCTCCTGCTACCTTCTTTCCCCGACCCAAGCCGTTCATGTGCCCTGGTCTAATGTTCTAAGTGTTACCTTAGAGTCAGGCTGTAAGACTATCAGAGCTAGAGATTTGGTTTGCTTTATTTAGTGCCCAATAACCATTCAGTAAAGGAGTTGCTTTTCTGAATGATACTTGAGCACTAAGCCGTTGACAGAGCCTGAGGGAATTGGCAGAAACAAAATGAAACTCACTGTCATATCTTACCATAAAAGCATGATCCGGAACTTCATCCACTGTTTCCCACAGTATCCTCTTCTATCAGGACCTACAGAAGAAACCGCTCTAGGATTTATATATCACAAACAAACAAGTTGCCTAGGAAAAACAGAGCTTTTTCTATCTTATGGACTCTGTGAGTCATGTTCATTATCATGTTTACTTTTTGTTTGGCCACTAAAAGCAAACAGATAAATTGTTGTAACTATATAGGATGCTATGCTCTGCAATTCCAATAGTACCTTTGTCTGATTTTTTTCCCATCATACCAACCAACCTCAAGTGTTCATTTGTATCCTGTTGTGCAGCATGTCTTTCTGAAAGCAACCTTAAATCTTTTGTTTGACAGTCTGGGGTATAAATAAATAATTGTGCAGTTTTTGTGTTGTTGTTGTTCATTTTGTTTGTTTCCCACTGTGCTGCATCATTAATTGTGTATGAATCTGTACTGAAGAAATCAGCACATGTCCTAAGTTGTATTTTTAAAAGTGACAGTTTACAGAATAGTTTCAAAAATGTGTAAGCTCAAAGCCATTCCCTGCCATGGATCACTGATGATTGTGTGTCTTCAGAAAGTTCCAGAGTTGTTGACATTGTCATGTTATTGACCACATAATTATAATTATTTTTAAAAGAAACTTATTTATTTATTTATTTATTTATTTTTGGCTGAGTTGGGTCTTTGTTGCTGCACACGGGCTTTCTCTAGCTGTGGCGAGCAGGGGCTACTCTTCGTTGCAGTGTGTGGGCTTCTCATTGCGGTGGCTTCTCTTGTTGTGGAGCACGGGCTCTAGGCACGTGGGCTCAGTAGTTGTGGCTCACGGGCTCTAGAGCGCAGGCTCAGTAGTTGTGGCACACGGGCTTAGTTGCTCTGAGACATGTGGGATCTTCCTGGACCAGGACTTGAACCCATGTCCCCTGATTGGCAGGCGGATTCTTAACCATTGCACCACCAGGGAAGCCCTATAATTATTTTTAAATGTATGTTTTGTTGTGGTTTTCCACGTACAAAGTTGAATGTTAATGACAGAAGGTGGTAAAATATTAATAATCCGTTAATCTAGGTGAAATATATGTAGGTATTCATTGTATTAATCTTTTGACTCTTTTGTAAGTTTGACTTTTTTTTATTTTAAAAAGTAAAGCATAAGTAAATAAAAATGTAATGCTAGCAAAGAATCCTCTGGCCCTACTCCAACTTGAAATATGTTAGACTGAATAGAATTCAAAGAATCACCAATGTTATATGAATCTTGAAGCAATTCTTCTATTATGCTAATGACTGGACATCTGTGCTTCCCTCCTTGGAGATGAACGATGATTTGTGCTAAACAAAATCAAAAGTGTCTTTGAACATTATTCCAAGTTAAGTACTGTTGTCTCGTGCCATTGAGTTATGTGAGTGGGTCAGAACTTTGTTAAATCTGTTGTGCCTGATACTTACTTTGCAGGTATTCTCTGAAAATGGCTCTCTCAGTTTTTAAGAGCTATGGTTCTTTGGGATTCACATATTTGGGAATGAATAGTATGCATATCACTTAAGTCCCTCCTGGATCTTTTCTAACTTCATAAGTTTGCTAGCTTCTTATACTAGTCCTCATCCGGATGGAAAAACATTACGCCATCTGGCTATGATTCTGAGTTGCTCCATATACTATGAAATATAATGAGTACTTCGCTCTCTCTAATGACACAAGCTTATCCTCCATCACCCGCCTTACCAAAGCTGTCAAATATAACTTGAGCCTTAAAACTCAAGGGAGCTTTCCAGATCTACATATGCTGTAGATGATTTTTCTTTCCAGGAGGGGAGGGGAGGATCCTGTGGATTCGTGGATTATTATTTGTGAGATATTCAACTCAGTATTTATTGAGCACTTACTAGGTGCTCTGACCAAGTCCTGGATGGGATAGAGAAATCAGTTTTGTTTTGAAGATTAGCCAGTGTTTTTATAGACAGAGATGGGAGAAAGGTGTGCTACATGGGAAAAAAACAGTTTTCAAGACATGAAAAAACAAAGGATATATTCAGGGAATAGCAATAATTTTAATTTGGCTGGAATATTGGTTGGGTAACAAGGAGTACTGAGAGATCCCTTGAATACCATGCAATTTTGATATTTGGGTAGTATCAAATAGCTGATATTTGCCTATTCACCTTTTTATATTGACATAAATTTTGGGCAGGGGAGAGATAGATTGATCTGACAACAGTGAGTAGGATAAAGGCCAAGAGGGAAGACTATAGGCAAGGAGATGGTTTTTAAAATGATTGTCATAACTTATGCACAAAGTCATGCAGGCATGTACCAGTGTTTTAGGAGTGGAAAAGGGAATGATGAGAAAGGTATGAAAAGGAAATTCAGAGATGGGAGTGACAGCATTTAGCAGATGATTGTTAGGATTGCGGGTAGGGAGGAAAGGGAGGATGGGAAGTAAAAAGTTCTCAAGGTTTTGATCTTAGAAGTACTCAAAGATAGAGAAGACATTAAAAGAATATGAAATATGAGAACATTTGCACTAGGAAATTTTAATATGTTTACTTTATTTATTTTTTTATAATGGTTTCAGCTGTTTTTTTAATTTACTTAATAGTTGATGTAAGATTTTTTTTTTTCACACACACACACACTGTATTTTATTTTTACAAGAGATAAATAGACTGACACCAAGCATTGTACTTAATATGTTTACTTTAAAAAATATTTTAACAATATACATATGGTGAAACGCACCAATTTAAAGTGCTTGATAGACTCATGAATTGAATACACCTGCGTAATCAACAATTAGATCAACATATAAAATAAAATTTTACCAGCACCCCAGAAACCTTTATAATGCTCTCTCAGTTATTACTCCCCCCCCCCCGAAAGTAACAACTGTTCTGAATTATCTCACTGTAGAACAGTTATAGCTGCTTTTGTGTAATACATTAGTATGGTGATAAAATATTTAACAACCAGCTGTTGGATGGGGGAAGAAGACCTGCTTTGTAATATTTGACAATTTCTGTGGTATAAATACTCCCAACACGGCTGATTTTAAGCTACCAAGAAGATAATCACTGAACATGGAGTTGAAAAGAACTGCACACAATCAGCTCTCACAAGCCGATATAAACTGGCTGTATCACATGCCTGAAGCAATATGATATATATTCTTTTGTATTGGCATCTTTTGCTCAGTATTGTGTTTGTAAGATTCATCCATGTTGCTCTGTGCAGTAGTGGTTCATTCTGTTTTATTCCTATATCACAATTTATTTACCCAGTCTACATTTTATGGAATAATTGGGTCTTTTTACCTTTTTTAGCTGTTACAAATAATGCTGCTCTGAAGGCTTTTGTACATGACTTTTGATATGCATATGTACACATTTCCACTGGGTAATGGAGTTCGATTACTGGGTGTGCAAGTGTTAAGTTTTACTAGATACTGCCAAACAGCTTTCCAAAGAGGTTTTTACCAATTTATACTCGAGTAGAGCTATATGAGAGTTTCAGTTTCTCCATAACCTTGCCAAAACTTGTTGTTGTCAATCTATTAATCTAGCTATTCTAGTGATTATGTAGCAGTACCGAATTGTGGTTTTAGTTTGTATTTCTGTCGTGTACCGTGAGGTTGGGCATTGGCCATTTGAATATCATTTTTTGTGAAATGCCTTTGTAGACTTTTGCTGGTTTATTTTTAATTGGGCAATCTGCATTTTCTTATCAATTGGTGAAGTTCTTTATATATTCTCAATAAGAGTCCTTTGTTTAGATAAATCTCCTGTGGCTTGATTTTCCGTCTCTTAGTGGTGTCTTTTGTTGAAAAGAAGTTCTTAATTTTAATAAAATCTAATTTATTAATCTTTTATGGCTGGTGCTTTTTGGTATCTTGTTAAAAAAATACTTTTCCTATATCAAAGGCATTGAAGATACTCATTTGTTTTCTTCTATTCTCTTTTAACTTTTCACATTTCAATGTGAGATCTACATGGAATTAAATTTTATCTATACTGTGATGTAGGGAACCAGAGTTGTTTACCATACGAGTGCACAATTGATTCAAACCATTCTTTCCCTAGTGTACTACAATGGCACAATCATGTTTTCTATGAATAATGACAATTTTATTTCTCTCTTTATAACTCTGCTACTTTTCTTTCTTTTTTAAAATTTGCCTTGTTTCACTAATGACAGTCTCCACATCTCCAGTACATGTGAGAATTGATCTTAGTGGGTAACCTCACCTCATTCCCAATCTCAGTAGGAAAGCATTCAATAATTCACCATTAATTATGATGTTTGCTGAACTGTGGTGTTTTTTTGTTTTTTGTTTTTTTTGGTTTGCCTTTGTGTTATAACCCTATAACAGATTTTTAAAGTTCCTATCTGCTTCTTTGGATATTAGATTTTATCAAATAATTTTTTTGCATCCATTGAGATAGTTATATATCAATAGTTGTCTTCCCTTTATTTCCTATTAATGTGATGAATTGCTATGATTTATTTTTGAATGTTAAAACAACTGTGCATTCCTGAAAGAAACTAACTTATTTGTGACATTTTATCTTCTTTATATGTTGATGGATATTACTTGAAAATGTTTTAAAGTTTTTAAAAAAATTTTTATATCAGAGCTTTACCTATAACTAAACTTTTAAATAATATACCTACAGATTTTGGTATAAAGATTGTCCTGACTTCTCAAAACCACTTGAAGGTGTCTCCTTTTTTCTAGTTTCTGGAAGAGGATTTTTCTCTTCTCTTGAATTACTATTATTTTTCCCTTAAATATTAAAGATAATTTACTGGACAAGCCATCTGGGTTATTGGAAGTTTTATTATTTTTTTAATTTTAATTTTTAAATTTTTCGGCCGTGCCATGCGGCATGCAGGATCCTAGTTCCCTGACCAGGGATGGAACCCATGGCCCCTGCATTGGAAGTGCGGAGTCTCAACCACTGGACTGCCAGGGAAGTCCCTGGAAGTTTTAAATTACAAGTTCACTTTCTTTACAAGAATAGGGCTATGCTTTTTTTTAGAATTGAGATACAGTTCACATACCATAAATCTCCCTTTTTAAATGATAGAATTCAGTAGCTTCTTGTATACTCCTAAAATTGTACAACCATCACCACTATCTAATTCTAAAATATTTTCAGCACGACAAAAAGAAACCCTGATCTCATTAGCAGTCAGTCCTCATTCCTCTTTCCCTTCAGCCTCTGGAAAACTCTAGTCTACTTTCTGTCTCTATGGATTTACCTATTCTGTACATTTCGTAAATATGGGATTATACAACATATAGATTTTGTCTGACTTCTTTCACTTAGAATAATGTTTTCAAAGATCATCTATGTTTTACCATGTATCAGTACTTCATTCCTTTTTACGGCTGGATACTGTTATTGTATGGATATACCACATTTTGTTTATCCATTTATAAACTGATGGACACTTTTTGGCTATTATGAATAATGTTTCTATGAATATTCATGTCCATGTTTTTGTATGGACATGTTGCCAGTTTCAAAGCAGCTGCACCATTTTACATTCTCAGCAGCAATGTATGAGGGTTTCAGTTTCTCGTTATCCTCGTCAATATGTGTTACTGTTATTTTGATTAGAGCATCCTAGTATGTACAAAGTGGTATTTTATTGTTGTTTTGATTTGCATTTCTGTAATGATTAATGATGTTGAGCATCTTTTCATGTACTTATTGGTCATCTGTGTATCTCCTTTGGAGAAATAGCCAAAGATATTTCCAAGATATCCAAGATTCACATCTTTTACCAATTTTTAAATTGGATTATTTGTCCTTTTATTTTTTAGTTGTAAGAGTTCTTTGTATATTCTGGATACAAGCAGTTACCAGGTATGTGATTGAAAAATATTTTCTCCTATTCTCTTAGCTGCCTTTTCACTTTCTTAATAGAATTATTTAAAGCACAAAAATGATTTTAATGAAGTCTAATTTATCTATTTTTTATTATTGTTGTTGGTTGTGCTTTTGGTGTCATATAAGAAACCATTGCCTAATCCAAATAGACTACACCTATATTTTCTTCTAAGAGTTTTCTAGTTTGAGTTCTTAAAATTAAACCTTTATGTATTTTGAGTGTATTTTTCTATATGGTGTAAGGTAGGGCTCGAACTTCATTCTTTTGCTTGTGGATATCCATTTGTACCAGCAGCATTTATAGAAAACAATATTTTGTCCCCATTGAATTGTCTTGACACCAGTGTCAAAGGTTAATTGACCATAATATTAGGAAGTTTATTTCTGGACTCTTAACTTGATTCCATTGATCTATAAGTCTATCCTTTTGACAGTACCATGCTGTGTTTGTTTTTTTTTTGTTTTTTGTTTTTTTGGAAGGTCACATCTTTATTTCTTATTACAGAAACACAACTTCTGGAAACTTTATTTCTGTCAGAACCTAAAGTAAAATTATTGTAAAATGAGTGATTTAAACCATACATTTTATCACCGTTAAAAAGCATCTAAAAAGAAAAAAAAGCATCTGCTCTGTGCTAAGGATTAGAAACGACTCCTGCCCTTAAAGCCTCATTAAGGAGGGACATGTATAAACTCAAAATTTCAATCACATGAGATAAAGAACCATAACCTTTATGCACAGAGGTTCCTATGGAGGCAAAAAGTTATATCTAAGTGACGGCTTCATGATAACCCTGAAGTAGAATCTAGAAAGATGAGAGTATGCAGAGTTGGAGTAGGAGGTGCATTAACTGCACAGGGAGCACCTGTGCAAAGACACTCAAGCCTGACACCTGCTGGGCACTGTAAATACTGCAGGTGGGGATGACTAAAGGCCAGGGGTCCAAGTGTGAGAAGGGACAGAAAATAGAGATGTTGGTCAAATCAAGCCTGGGAGAGAGCATGGCTTGTATCCCACAGGTGATGAGGCCTGGGGTTACCACTGGCTGAGTAAGGGTGCCTCCGCTGATTAGAAAAAAGCGCCCCGCTGCTGAAGGACCAATTAGATAAAGGGAGTGATCACAAAAAGCTCCCCTTCCTCAGGGCCAAAGAGCCCCATGAGGCTTGGCCGAGTACAGTTCAGACTACACGCCTCTGTGCAGAGCACACGCTGGGCGGCTAGTATGCACTAACTCTGTGTGGGCAAGCCATTAGCAACATTATTTTAGGCGTACCTTTTCATGTTAGAAGATCACTCAACCCGAGTAGGCAGATGAACTTAGAGGAACTGAGTCCAGGGGCTGCGAAACCACCCAGGAGCTTCTGGCATAGTCCGGGCAAAATGTAACGTGGATGAAGAAGTAAATTTAGGAGGAGGCCAAAATCTACAAGCTAGGCCCACTGGATGCAAGACATAAAGAAAGTTCAGTGAAGGAACTCTGAAGAGAATGGGCTCTGCAATAAATTTTTCTTACAATCAATATAAAATATTAGGCAAAGTTAAGTACAGTGGCCTTTAAGGTCCCTTCCAGCTCTAATTTCTTTTGATTTCTAACTTATTACTCTGGTTAAGTAAAGTACCTTCAGAGGGACAGAACAGTTCCTACACCTGAATGGGATGCAAAGAATAATCTGACTTCTCTTCACCAGGGGATGAGTTGAACTGTCCTTGCAGAAGAGATAACACATGGTGAGAACCCCAGATCCTAGAAAAGGGCCAGGCACACGATAAGTATTCAGCCTTTTGAAAACAAATGAACAATCATTTCCTGTCCTAGATCTTCACACCCTTTCTCTGCTGGCTACTTTCTTTCAGCTTGTAAACATCCTCAATATACCCACTTAAAAAGCCCTCAGACCTATGATTCTTTGGATCTTCTTTTGGGTAACCTAAGTCTCCCCCATGCCTTCAAACACCTGTCCTCCCAAAAAGCCCAGATCTGTACCTTGGGCCCAGACCTGTCTACCAGGCCCCTCTAAAGCACTGAAGATGAAGTAAGATCCTCTCCCCCCCGCCAATCCCTTCGTACTGTGCTCTGTATCTCACAAAAAGATGCAGCTGTAAACTGTCACCCACGCTTGCTGCCCTCCCTTTTCTAACTGGTCACCAGGCCCCACCCATTCTCTCTCGGAGAGAGAGACTCTCGTTCTCTGGATGTAACGCTACGTCTCTTTTCCTCTGGATGGTCTCGATGATTTCGTGAGCAGCATCGTGGGGTTTGTCGTAGACCGGCAGTGGCCACGGGTAGACAGCGGGCTCGGCCCCCATGGGCGACTCCAGCCTCAGCTCCAACTTCTCCCCAATGTCTTCGCGCGCGGCCCCCACACCAGGCTAGTCTGGCGGTTGGGGGAGGGGCGGGGCGCCGCCTTTTTTTTTTTTTAATATTTATTTATTTGGCTGTGCCTGGTCTCAGTTGCGCCGCGTGGGATCTTTGTTGCTGCATGCGGGATCTTCATTGTGGCATGCAGGATCTTTTAGTTGCAGCATGCAGGCTCTTTAGTTGTGGCATGCGAACTCTTAGTTGCGGCATGTGGGGTCTAGTTCCCTGACCAGGGATCAAACCTGGGCCCCCTGCATTGGGAGTGTGGAGTCTTAGCCACTGGACCACCAGGGGAGTCCCAGTACCATGCTGTCTTGATGCTGTAGCTTTGTAATAAGTTTAAAAATCACAAAGGCTGAGTCCTCCAACTTTGTTCTTCTTTTCAAGATTGTTTTGGCTTTTTGGGGCCCTTGCATTTTCACATACCTTTTAGGATCAATTTGTCTATTACTGCAGAAAAAAAGGCAGTTGGGATTTTGATAGTGTATTGAATAAGCAGGTCAATTTTGGAAGTATTGTCATCTTAATGATATTAAATCTAATAATGCATGAACATGGGGTATTTTCTAATTTTTGTAGGTCTTTTAAATTTCTTGAAATGATGTTATATAGTTTTCAGTGTATAAGACTTGTTCTTTTTTTGTTAAATTTCTTACTAAATATTTTATTCTTTTTAATGATACTGTAAATGGAATTGTTTTCTTTCTTTCTTTTCTGGATTGTTCATTGCTAGTGTATACAAACACAAGTGAGTTTTATATTGGATATTGTATCCTGTAACCTTGCTGAACTTGTTTATTAGTTGTAATAGGCTTTATGTGGATTTCTTGGGGTTCTCTATATACAAGATCACGTCATCTGTGAATAGAGATTGTTTAACTTCTTCCTCCCAATCTGGATGCTTTTTATTTATTTATTTATTTTCCTGGGTAATTGCTGGCTTGAATCTCCAGTACAGTTTTGAATAGAAATGTTGAGAAGGCATGTCCTTGTTTTGTTTGTGACCTTGAGGGGAAAGCCGTCAACCACTCACCATTAAGTGTGATGTCAGTTGTGGATTTTTTTGTAGATTCTCTATATCTATATATGTCAATTAAGTTAAACTTTTAAATTATATTATTTAAAACTCCTATAACCTTACTGATTTTAGTTTGCTGGCTCTATCCACTGAAAGAGGTATGCTGAAATCTCCAACAGTTGTTCTTGGATTATTTATTATTCCTTATTGGTCTGTCAGTGTTTGCTTTATATATTTGGGGGCTATATTATTAGACATTCAAATTTCGATTTTTATATCCTATTGAATTGACTTTTCTGAATTTGAATTATTCTTCTTTTTCTCTAGGAATACTTCAGTAAAATTTTTGTCATTCTTTTTCTTTAAAGCTTTTGATACACTTATATTTTAGGCATGCCTCTTTTATTTTTTTAATTAATTTTTTATTGGAGTATAGTTGATTTACAATGTTGTGTTAGTATCTACTGTACAGCAAAGAGAATCAGCCATATATATACATATATCTACTTTCTTCTAGACTCCCTTCCCATATAGGTCATGGAGAGGACCGAATGGAGTTCCCTGTGCTATATAGTAGGTTCTCATTAGTTATCCTCTATATATAGTAGTGTGTATATGTCAATCCCAATCTCCCAATTTATGCACCCCGCCACCTTTCCCCCTTGGTAACCATTGTTTTCTACATCTGTGACTCAATTTCTGTTTTGTAAATAGGTTCATTTGTACCATTTTTTTAGATTCCATGTATAAGCGATATATGATATTTGTCTTTCTCTGCTGACATACTTCACTCAGTATGACAATCTCTAGGTCCATCCATGTTGCTGCAAATAGGCATGCCTCTTTTAAACAGCAAAGAGTTTGTATATGTATATGTGTGTTTTTTAAATTTAATCTGACGGTCTTAGTCTTCAACTTCAAATATTTGGTCTAATGTTATTTAATTTAATAGTGATATATTTATATATAAATATACTATTTCTTATTTTCTTTCTCCCCTCATTTCTCCTTCATCTTGACATTTTTTCCTTTTTGGGGGGATTAATCAAATATTTTGCTTTAAATATTCCATTTTCACTGTTAGTTTTTCATTATTTTATTATTCTTTTAATTTTTAACCTACATATTACATATACATCCTTGACTTACTTGATTGTAATCTAAGTTAGATATTTTACTACTCTCTGAGCAATGCAAGGATCTTACAACATTTTAACTCCATTTACCCCTACTCTGCTTTTGGCCTGTTGTTGTTATGTATTTTAATTCTCTCTATATTTTAAACTCATAGACTAATAGTTTTGTTGTTTTGAACAGTTTATGCACATATTTATCCTATTTAGTGGCTCTTTATGCCTACTTACATTACCCTGATTTCAACTCATAATTTTTCTTCTTTCTTCTTCCTTCTTCCTATAGTATTTCGTCAATGAATCTAAACAGGTTCTCTTTGCTTCAAAATGATGTATTTCCTCTTTATTTTTGAAGGATATTTTCCCTCAGTTCTAAGTTTGGTAGTTCTTTTATTTCAGCATTTAAAACATATTATTCCATTATTTTCTGTGTTCCATTGTATCTGGTGAGAATGTGACTCTTAGTCATGTAGTCACATTGTTGTTCCTTTGGAGGTATATGCCATGTTCTCTGCTTTTAAATTTTTTATTTTTCTTTTGTTGTCATAATTTAAATGATTTTATGCCTATATGTAATTATACATTTTGGATTCATGGAGCTTCTTGTTAATGTAGTTTGTGAAACTTATAGAATTGCATCTCTTCAAATATTATAATATTACTTCTACTCCATCTTCCTTTTAGTCTTGCCAAAAATATAAATTATACATATGATAGACCTTTTCCCATGTCTCATACCTCTTATACTCTTTTCTCATTTCTTGTATTTTCTCCCTGTATTTTCTTTTTTTCTTTTTTCTTTTTTTAACATCTTTATTGGAGTATAATTGCTTTACAATGGTGTGTTAGTTTCTGCTTTATAACAAAGTGAATCAGTTATACATATACATATGTCCCCATATCTCTTCCCTCTTGCATCTCCCTCCCTCCCACCCTCCCTATCCCACCCATCTAGGTGGTCACAAAGCACCGAGCTGATCTCCCTGTGCTATGCCGCTGCTTCCCACTAGCTATCTATTTTACGTTTGGTAGTGTGTATATGTCCATGCCAGTCTCTCACTTTGTCCCAGCTTACCCTTCCCCCTCCCCGTATCCTCAAGTCCATTCTCTAGTAGGTCTGCGTCTTTATTCTCGTCTTCCCCTAGGTTCTTCATGACCATTTTTTTTTAATTCCATATATATGTGTTAGCATACGGTATTTGTTTTTCTCTTTCTGACTTACTTCACTCTGACAGACTCTAGGTCCATCCACCTCACTACAAATAACTCAATTTCGTTTCTTTTTATGGCTGAGTAATATTCCATTGTATATATGTGCCACATCTTTATCCATTCATCTGTTGATGGACACATAGGTTGCTTCCATGTCCTGGCTATTGTAAATAGACCCGCAATGAACATTTTGGTACATGACTCTGTGTGAATTACGGTTTTCTCAGGGTATATGCCCAGTAGTGAGATTGCTGGGTCATATGGTAGTTCTATTTTTAATTTTTTAAGGAACCTCCATACTGTTCTCCATAGTGGCTCTATCCATTTACATTCCCACCAACAGTGCAAGAGGGTTCCCTTTTCTCCACACCTTCTCCAGCATTTCTTGTTTGTAGTTTTTTTGATGGATGATGGCCAATCTGACCAGTGTGAGATGATATCTCATTGTAGTTTTGATTTGCATTTCTCTAATGATAAATGATGTTGAGCATTCTTTCATGTGTTTGTTGGCAATCTGTATATCTTTTTTGGAGAAATGTCTATTTAGGTCTTCTGCCCATTTTTGGATTGGGTTGTTTGTCTTTTTGATATTGAGTTGCATGAGCTGCTTGTATATTTTGGAGATGAATCCTTTGTCAGTTGCTTCATTTGCAAATATTTTCTCCCATTCTGAGGGTTGTCTTTTCGTCTTGTTTATGGTTTCCTTTGCTGTGCAAAAGCTTTTAAGTTTCATTAGGTCCCATTTGTTTATTTTTGTTTTTATTTCCATTTCTCTAGGAGGTGGGTCAAAAAGGATCTTTCTGTGATTTATGTCATAGAGTGTTCTGTCTATCTTTTCCTCTCAGAGTTTTATAGTGTCTGCCTTTACATTTAGGTCTTTAATCCATTTTGAGTTTTTTTTTGTGTATGGTGTTATGGAGTATTCTAATTTCATTCTTTTACATGTAGCTGTCCAGTTTTCGCAGCACCACTTATTGCAGAGGCTGTCTTTTCTCCACTGTATATCCTTGCCTCCTTTATCAAAGATAAGGTGACCATATGTGTGTGGGTTTATCTCTGGGCTTTCTATCCTGTTCTGTTGATCTATATTTCTGTTATTGTGCCAGCACCATACTGTCTTGATTACTGTAGCTTTGTAGTATAGTCTGAAGCCAGGGAGCCTGATTCCTCCAGCTCCGTTTTTCTGTCTCAAGATTGCTTTGGCTATTCGAGGTCTTTTGTGTTTCCATACAAATTGTGAAATTTTTTGTTCTAGTACTGTGAAAAATGCCAGTGGTAGTTTGATAGGGATTGCATTGAATCTGTAGATTGCTTTGGGTAGTAGAGTCATTTTCACAATGTTGATTCTTCCAATCCAAGAACATGGTATATCTCTCCATCTATTTGTATCATCTTTAATTTCTTTCATCACTGTCTTATAATTTTCTGCATACAGGTCTTTTGTCTCCTAGGTAGGTTTATTCCTAGATATTTTATTCTTTTTGTTGCAGTGGTAAATGGGAGTGTTCTCTTAATTTCATTTTCAGATTTTTCATCATTAGTGTATAGGAATACTAGAGATTTCTGTGCATTAATTTTGTATCCTGCTACTTTACCATATTCATTGATTAGCTCTAGTAGTTTTCTGGTGGCATCTTTAGGATTCTCTATGTATAGTATCATGTCATCTGCAAACAGTGACAGCTTTACTTCTTCTTTTCCGATTTGGATTCCTTTTATATCTTCTTCTTCTCTGATTGCTGTGGCTAAAACTTCCAAAACTATGTTGAGTAATAGTGGTGAGAGTGGGCAACCTTGTCTTGTTCCTGATCTTAATGGAAATGGTTTCAGTTTTTCACCATTGAGGACGATGTTGGCTGTGGGTCTGTCATATATGGCCTTTATTATGTTGGGGAAAGTTCCCTCTGTGCCTACTTTCTGGAGGGTTTTTATCATAAATGGGTGTTGAATTTTCTCGAAAGCTTTCTCTGCATCTATTGAGATGATCATATGGTTTTTCTCCTTCAATTTGTTAATATGGTGTATCACATTGATTGATTTGCATATATTGAAGAATCCTTGCATTCCTGGGATAAACCCCACTTGGTCATGGTGTATGATCCTTTTAATGTGCTGTTGGATTCTGTTTGCTAGTATTTTGTTGAGGATTTTTGCATCTATGTTCATCAGTGATATTGGCCTGTAGTTTTCTTTCTTTGTGACATCTTTGTCTGGTTTTGGTATCAGGGTGATGGTGGTCTCATAGAATGAGTTTGGGAGTGTTTCTCCCTCTGCTACATTTTGGAAGAGTTTGAGAAGGATAGGTGTTAGCTCTTCTCTAAATGTTTGGTAGAATTCGCCTGTGAAGCCATCTGGTCCTGGGCTTTTGTTTGTTGGAAGATTTTTAATCACAGTTTCAATATCAGTGCTTGTGATTGGTCTGTTCATATTTTCTGTTTCTTCCTGGTTCAGTCTCAGATGGTTGTGCATTTCTAAGAATTTGTCCATTTCTTCCAGGTTGTCCATTTTATTGGCGTATAGTTGCTTGTAGTAATCTCTCATGATCCTTTGTATTTCTGCAGTGTCAGTTATTACTTCTCCTTTTTCATTTCTAATTCTATTGATTTGAGTCTTCTCCCTTTTTTTCTTGATGAGTCTGGCTAATGGTTTATCAATTT
This sequence comes from Balaenoptera borealis, assembly GCF_965194805.1. Classification (NCBI taxonomy): domain Eukaryota; kingdom Metazoa; phylum Chordata; class Mammalia; order Artiodactyla; family Balaenopteridae; genus Balaenoptera; species Balaenoptera borealis. The sequence goes on along the minus strand of NC_138881.1, from coordinate 38,884,083 downwards.
TGTTTATCTTCTCAAAGAACCAGCTTTTAGTTTTATTGATCTTTGCTATTGCTTCCTTCATTTCTTTTTCATTTATTTCTCATCTGATCTTTATGATTTCTTTCCTTCTGCTAACTTTGGTGGTTTTTTTGTTCTTCTTTCTCTAGTTGCTTTAGGTGTAAGGTTAGGTTGTTTATTTGAGATGTTTCTTGTTTCTTAAGGTACGATTGTATTGCTATAAACTTCCCTCTTAGAACTGCTTTTGCTGCATCCCATAGGTTTTGGGTCGTCGTGTTTTCATTGTCATTTGTTTCTAGGTATTTTTTGATATCCTCTTTGATATCTTCAGTGATCTCTTGGTTATTAAGTAGTGTGTTGTTTAGCCTCCATGTGTTTGTATTTTTTACAGATTTTTCCTGTAATTGATATCTAGTCTCATAGTGTTGTGGTCGGAAAATATACTTGATATGATTTCAATTTTCTTAAATTTACCAAGGCTTGATTTGTGACCCCAGATATGATCTATCCTGGAGAATGTTCCATGAGCACTTGAGAAGAATGTGTATTCTGCTGTTTTTGGATGGAATGTCCTATAAATATCAATTAAGTCCATCTTGTTTAATGTATCATTTAAAGCTTGTGTTTCCTTATTTATTTTCATTTTGGATGATCTGTCCATTGGTGAAAGTGCGGTGTTAAAGTCCCCTACTATGATTGTATTCCTGCTGATTTCCCCTTTCATGGCTGTTAGTATTTGCCTTATGTATTGAGGTGCTCCTGTGTTGGGTGGATAAATATTTACAATTGTTATATCTTCTTCTTGGATTGCTCCCTTGATCATTATGTAGTGTCCTTCTTTGTCTGTTGTAATCTTTGTTTTAAAGTCTATTTTGTCTGATATGAGAATTGCTACTCCTTTCTTTTGATTTCCATTTGCATGGAATATCTTTTTCCAACCCTTCACTTTCAGTCTGTATGTGTCCCTAGGTCTGAAGTGGGTCTCTTGTCGTCAGCCTATATACGGGTCTTGTTTTTGTATCCATTCAGCCAATCTATGTCTTTTGGTTGGAGCATTTAATCCATTTATTTTTTAAATTTTTTATTGTTTTTGACTTTTCATGGTATTTACTCTCTGATCCGTGTCTAGATAGTCTATGCTGGTGGCTGACCAGCACCCTTCATTTATATTTAGGACAAAAATAGCATGCGACCCTAGAGCTTTAGCCATGCCTCGGGCTCACAAGCTGGGCCAGGCTACCGTATTTCAGGTACTCGTGACTCACAGGCCTTGTTGTGAATGTACAAATCCTGCTAGAAGTCAGGCCTAATGAGCACTTCTCATGTGGTCAGCACTGTGTCCAGGGCTGTCGGGGATATAAATATATCCCCCAATGAGAGAAGCATCTCTTTTGGGGAGTGATGAAAACTTTCCCACACAGAACAACGAAAGATTCAAAGACAGTAGGCAATCAAGTGCTAACCTGTGGAGAAATGCAGTTAGGAGTGTGATAGTGCTTTAGGGAATTCGGGGATTTCGCGAAGGGAGAGAAGTGTTTTGAATCACAGTTGCCATTTCAGTAGGATTTATCTCAGTCATGAGGAGGGAACCATCTACATCTGTGGCCGTCCTTTGGAACTGTAGACTGGTGCGCATGCCCTCTCTTTCAGAAAGAGATAGAAATCTTTGGTTTGATACTGACAGCACAGTCCTAGATTTCGATAGCTTTGGTAGACTACCAGTGACTGTACAGAACTTACCGTATATATATAACTAGTTTGAGCAGCATGTGCCGATGTAGTTTTTGTTCAAACTGTCCCTCTTTTTTGAGAAATAAGGTTCAGCAAGACGTTGGCCCAGTAGGGCGTGTTTGCAGCAAGCAGGTTTTGAACCTCAGTGTCATTTTCACAGAGCCAATCTTAGTCTTTCAATTATGTACTGTGGTTGCGAAGAGTTCAAGAGCGCCTTAAAGGTCTCCTCATTACTGAAAGCTTGACATTTTCCTGTGTGTGTGCTTCTATCCTGTGTGGAAACAGCATGTGGATTATCCATCCCTATGACTAGCATTTCCCTGCAGGGGCTGTGGAAGAATTATACGCCCACAAACTAGGCAAAGGCAGAACACTGCTGATGTAACTGTAAGGATCCATAAGTGTGATTTTTTTTTTAACCTGTTGAGGCTGTTTTTTTTCCCCTCCATGGGCACACATCTCTGAAATAATTTTAGAAATGAAAAGGGGAAATGGCTTGTTGACAAATTCTCGCTTTACACACAGCTTTTCAGGAATGCTCCGAAAGCATCGAGGGAGGCGGGGCTGTACTCGGAGGCTCGCTCTCTGGTGTGGATTCTGTGATGCAGAGTGAGGGTCGAGCTCCGGGTGAAGGCCTTGCCGCACTTCGTGCACTTATAGGGCTTTTCTCGGGTGTGAATTCTCCGATGCAAAATAAGGTATGAGTTTCGGTTGAAAGCCTTTCCACATTCACTACATTCATAGGGCTTTTCCCCCGTGTGGATTCTCTGATGCTTAGTGAGGTCTGAGCTCTGGCTGAAGGCCTTCCCACACTCGTTACATTCGTAGGGTTTCTCCCCAGAGTGGATCCGCTGATGCAGAATGAGATTTGAACTGTGACTGAAGGCTTTGCCACACTCATTACATTCATGAGGCTTCTCTCCTGTGTGGATTCGCTGATGCAGAACAAGGTTTGAGTTAAGACTGAAGGCTTTCCCACACTCACTACATTCATAGGGCTTTTCTCCGGTGTGGATTATTTTATGGCGAATAAGGCTTGAACTCCTTGTGAAGCATTTACCACATTCATCGCATCTGTGGGACTTTGCTCCTGTCGGATCTTCTTCAGGGGTGTTGAAGTTTGAGCTCAGACTGAAGGTTCTCCCCAGTCCTTTACCCTTTTCCCTTGGACCTCGCTCTCCTGTGCTGGGGTTTTTTTTTTTTTTCCTTGACTGTAGCTGGCCCCGGATCTCTCTTTTCTTTTCCAGTTTTCTCCTCTGGGTTTCTCTGCTGCCTTTCTACTACTCTGCCCTGCTGTTCACGTTTTTCTCCGAAATCTTTCTGGAATTTTCCTGTGGTCTCCCCATGTGATGCTGAGTCTTCTGCAATTTCAGCCTTTGAGGTGGACTCCTCATTCTCATTCCTGTTTTCACAACCCTGGGAAATCACGTTCCCATAATTCTCCTGCCTGGTGTCCCTATTCAGATTCCTCCGAGCCAGGTTCTGACATCCCCATTCCTCCAGGATGAGGGACACGGCCATGTCCTCGATCTTCACCATTGCCAGGGAATCTGCCGAGAACAGTGCAGATGCCATCGCCTGGTCTCTGGGACCCCCCTCGTGATAAGGGGCAGGAACGTGGGTGGCAGGGAGAGCCCGTGGTTGTAAGAGGTGGGGTTTCCGAGATGAATGCTTGAAATGGGACTGGGTGGCCTCATGAGGAAGGTCAAAGCTCGAGGACTCCTGTGCTGGATCCAGAGGCACCATCCCCCTTGCGAGCATCTCAGGTCCATGAACTTGACCTGGGACCTGCTGTCCTGATAAATCCAGCTCCAGATCTTCCAGAAGGGTCACAGCCTCCTCCCCACTATCGGGACGGTATTCCTGCAGCCAGACCTGGAGCTCCTTGGGCAGAATAGAAAGGAACTGCTCCAGCACCAGCAGCTCCACGATCTGCTCCTTGGTGTTTATCTCTGGTCGCAGCCACTGGTGACAAAGTTCCTTCAGTCGACTCAGGGCCTCTCGAGGCCCAAAAGTGTTCTGGTAACAGAAGTGCCTGAACCGCTGGCGGAAGATCTCTGGCTCGGGAGGAGGAGACTCCTGCAGACTGGCGTCCTGCCCCCACACGTGCTCTTCCTCATCTTCCTCTTCGACCTTCACTATCACGATGCCGTCCTTCTCCTGGGCAGCGTGGGGGGACAGACCGGTGGCTTCCCTTGACTCAGCAGTCATCATTCAGGCTCAGGGAACTGACTTGATCCAAACGGGGTCTGTGCTCTCCTTTCTGTCCTGGGAAATGTTTTCTGGTATCTGTTTCTGTACTATTCCGTGAGCCCCGGGAGCGGCCTCGGAGCGCTGGGCGAGCAAGGGGAGCTGACTCTGGGGCTCAGGCCGGCCGAAGGGGGCCGCGCACGGACCTAGGCCCTCCCGATGCCTCGACACAGACACAATGAGACAATCCATTTATATTTAAGGTAATTATCGCTATGTATGTTCCTATTACCATTTTCTTAATTGTTTTGGGTTTGTTATTGTAGGTCTTTTCCTTCTCTTGTGTTTCCTGCCTAGAGAAGTTCCTTTAGCATTTGTTGTAAAGCTGGTTTGGTGATGCTGAATTCTCTTAGCTTTTGCTTGTCTGTAAAGGTTTTAATTTCTCCGTCAAATCTGAATGAGATCCTTGCTGGGTAGAGTAATCTTGGTTGTAGGTTTTTCTCCTTCATCACTTTAAATATGTCCTGCCACTCCCTTCTGGCTTGCAGAGTTTCTGCTGAAAGATCAGCTGTTAACCTTATGGGGATTCCCTTGTATGTTATTTGTTGTTTTTCCCTTGCTGCTCTTTTTTTACTTATTTATTTTTGGCTGCAGTGGGTCTTCATTGCTGCACATGGGCTTTCTTTAGTTGCGGTGAGCGGGGGCTTCTCATTGCGGTGGCTTCTCTTGTTGCAGAGCAGGAGCTCTAGAGCGCAGGCTCTGTAGTTGTGGTGCACGGGCTTAGTTGCTCCGCGACATATGGGATCTGCTTGGACCAGGGATCAAAACCGTGTCCTCTGCATTGGCAGGTGGATTCTTAACCACTGTGCCACTAGGGAAGCCCCTCCCTTGCTGCTTTTAATATTTTTTCTTTGTTTTGAATTTTTGATAGTTTGATTAATATGTGTCTTGGCGTGTTTCTCCTTGCATTTATTCTGTATGGGACTCTTCTGTGCTTCCTGGACTTGATTAACTAATTCCTTTCCCATATTAGGGAAGTTTTCAACTTTAATGTCTTCAAATATTTTCTCAGTCCCTTTCTTTTTCTCTTCTTCTTCTGGGACCCCTATAATTCGAATGTTGGTGCGTTTAATGTTGTCCCAGAGGTCTCTGAGACTGTCCTTAATTCTTTTCATTCTTTTTTCTTTATTCTGCTCTGCTGTAGTTATTTCCACTATTTTATCTTCCAAATCACTTATCCGTTCTTCTGCCTCAGTTATTCTGCTATTGATCCCTTCTGGAGAATTTTTAATTTCATTTTTTGTGTTGTTCATCACTTTTTGTTTGCTCTTTAGTTCTTCTAGGTCCTTGTTAAACGTTTCTTGTATTTTCTCCATTCTATTTCCAAGATTTTGGATCATTTTTACTATCATTATTCTGAATTCCTTTTCAGGTAGACTGCCTATTTCCTCTTCATTTGTTAGGTCTGGTGGATTTTTGCCTTGCTCCTTCATCTGCTGTGTATTTCTCTGTCTTCTCATTTTGCTTAACTTACTGTGTTTGGGGTCTCCTTGTCACAGGCTGCAGGTTCGTAGTTCCCGTTGTTTTTGGTGTCTGCCCCCAGTGGCTAAGGTTGGCTCAGTTGGTTGTGTAGGATTCCTGGTGGAGGGGACTAGTGCCCGTGTTCTGCTGGATGAGGCTGGATCTTGTCTTTCTGGTGGGCAGGTCCAGGTGTGGTGGTGTGTTTTGGGGTGTCTGTGGCTTTATTATGATTTTAGGCAGCCTCTCTGCTAATGGATAGGGTTGTGTTCCTGTCTTGCTAGTTGTTTGGCATAGGGTATCCTGCACTGTAGCTTGCCGTTTGTTGAGTGGAGCTGGGTCTTGGTGTTGAGATGGAGATCTCTGGGAGATTTTTGCCGTTTGATATTACGTGGAGCTGGGAGGTCTCTTGTGGACCAGTGTCCTGAACTTGGCTCTCCCACCTCAGAGGCACAGCCCTGACGCCTGGCTGGAGCACCAAGAGCCTGTCATCCACATGGCTGAGAATAAAAGGGAGAAGAAAAAGAAAGAAAGAAAGAAAAAGATAAAATAAAGTAAAGTAAAATAAAATAAAATAAAGTTATTAAAATAAAAAATAATTATTAAGAAAAATTTTTTAAAAGTAATTTAAAAAAAAAGACAGAACCCTAGAACAAATGGTAAAAGCAAAGCTATATAGACAAAAATCACATACAGAAGCATACACATACACACTCACAAAAAGAGAAAAATGGAAAAAACTATATATATCGTTGCTCCCAAAGTCCACCTCCTCAGTTAGGGATGATTCGTTGTGTATTCAGGTATTCCACAGATTCAGAGTACATCAAGTTGATTGTGGAGATTTAATCCGCTGCTCCTGAGGCTGCTGGGAGAAATTTCCCTTTCTCTTCTTTGTTCGCACAGCTCCCGGGGTTCAGCTTTGGATTTGGCCCTGCCTCTGCGTGTAGGTCACCTGAGGGCATCTATTCTTCGCTCAGACAGGACGTGGTTAAAGGAGCAGCTGATTCGGGGGCTCTGGCTCACTCAGGCCAGGGGAAGGAGGGGTACGGAGTGTGGGGCGAGCCTGTGGCGGCAGAGGTAGGCGTGATGTTGCACCAGCCTGAGGCGTGCCATGTGTTGTCCCGGGGAAGTTGTCCCTGGATCACAGGACCCTGGCAGTGGCGGGCTGCACAGGCTCCCAGGAGGGGCGGTGTGGAGAGTGACCTGTGCTTGCACACAGGCTTCTTGGTGGCTGCAGCAGCAGCCTTAGCATCCCATGCCCGTCTCTGGGGTCCGCGCTGATAGCCGCGGCTTGTGTCCACCTCTGGAGCTAGGTTAGGTGGTGCTCTGAATCCCCTCTCCTTACGCACCCCGAAACAGTGGTCTCTTGCCTCTTAGGCAGGTCCAGACTTTTTCCCGGACTCCCTCCCGGCTAGCTGTGGCGCACTCGCCCCCTTCAGGCTGTGTTCACACACCCAACCCCAGTCCTCTCCCTGGGATCCAACCTCCAAAGCCCGAGCCTCAGCTCCCAGCCCCCGCCCACTCTGGCGGGTGAGCAGACAAGCCTCTCGGGCTGGTGAGTGCTGCTCGGCACTGAGCCTCTGTGCGGGAATCTCTCCGCTTTGCCCTCTGCACCCCTATTGCTGCGCTCTCCTCCTTGGCTCCGAAGCTCCCCCATCCGCCACCCGCAGTCTCCGCCTGCGAAGGGGCTTCCTTGTGTGTGGAAACCTTGCCTCCTTCACAGCTCCCTCCCACTGGTGCAGGTCCCGTCCCTATTCTTTTGTCTCTGTTATTTCTTTTTTCTTTTGTCCTACCCAGGTACGTGGGGAGTTTCTTGCCTTTTGGGAGGTCTGAGTTCTTTTGCCAGCGTTCAGTAGGTGTTCTGTAGGAGTTGTTCCCCATGTAGATGTATTTCTGATGTATTTATGGGGAGGAAGGTGGTCTTCACGTCTTACCCTTCCGCCATCTTGTAGCTCCTCCTCTCCCTTTATTTTAGTATGTATATTTTCCACCAACGAACTTACTGTTCACTATGCTATTCTTCTGTTGTGCTAATGTGCTGTTGATTATATTCAGTTAGTGTTTAACTTCATATTATTGTACTTTCTATTTAGAATTTCCATCTGATTTTTCAAATAGACTCCAGTTCTCAGGAGAGAAATTTCTACTTTTTCATCTGTTTTCTTGAATGACTTAATCATATTTATAAAGTTTTAAAAGTCCATGTCTGATAACTCCAGTTTCTGGATCATCTGTGGCTCTAATTGTCTCTATTTTTCTTGATTTTTAGTCATTTTGTTCTGTTTCCTGCCATGACTTTTAATTTTTGATTGAATGTGAGGCATTGTGTATAAAAACTTATAGAGGCCCAGGATAATACTATTTTCCTCTGGAGAAAATTTAATTTTCTTCCAATAAAAGTTGGGGTTAGGGGAATCACATTGTTCTAACTGAAAATGTTCTCTTTCCATTTTGCTCTTATTCTTAGGTATAGCCATTCTGAATCATTTACTAAAATTTCATGGTGGGCCTCAAATTCTGTGTTTCATCCTCTTAGCAGTTGCTTTCTTCTTGGTTCCCCAGAATCGTTCTTCATGTGCTTTCAAATTGCTTCAAGGGAGGATGGCATATATGATATTAATACATTGATGATCTCAATGTATTTTCCTTCTCTCTGGGATCCTGGTCCTTTGAATTCTGACTCTTAAATGCCATGAAACAACTATTTTTGTACTGTAATAACTTTTGTACTTGATCTCACTGGGAGATTTAGTCTGAGATCGGCTAATCTTTTATTGCTAGGAACAGAAATATTCCCTTCATAAATTGTATTCTCATTATGTAGTTTAGTTACTGGAGGAATATTCAAGAGGTGTTATATGACAATAGTATTCAAACCTGGTTTTAGAATTCAGGAACAAGTAACAGCTAGCATTGTAGATCTCAGTGTCATCCAGATGCATAAGATTTTTGCATGGAATCAAAACTTGGAATACCCAGAGAATGAGAACTTTAGAAAGGAAAGGAAAGCAGTAAAGGAGAAAAAGGAATTGTCACTAAAATAGGAATATAACTGCAGATGAACAGTTTCGCAGAGAAAGATTCAAGAAGAAGGTAGACAACTCGATCAAATTCTAGAGTTAAGGGAAAGGAAGAGTCAGAAAGGATCATTGGATTTTATCTTTATGCAGACAGTTTGGACAACCGGGTGAGTAGTTTTAGGAAAGAGATAGGAGTAATGCTTAGATTGTGAGAGATTAAAGAAAAAGAAGGCATTAATAAAGTGTAAGAATTAGATTTTTTAAAAAAGAATTTAACAATGATATAAAAGAGAGAAATATCAGAAGCTTAGTGGGATACCAAACCTTGGGAAATGTTTTTAGAGAAATTTTAAGGATATATGAACATGGAGGTAGAAGGACTTTAAGGATCAAGTAAAGGGGAGGTTAAAGATGCATGTAAGGACAAAGATGTATATGATAAGGATATCTAAGATGTGAAATTGAGAGTAATTTGAATGAGAAAGCTTGTAAAAGGAGATTATGGAATACTTTGTCTTCTGAGAGAAAAGGAAAGAAAAAATGACCCCGTTTTATTTCAGTTAAGAAGTGGTTGAGGTTGTATGCTGAGGGTGGGGATGAGAGTCAAGATGTGAAAAGAATGGCGTTCAAGATGGAGTGACTATGAGGGCTGTTGGAATTATGGGGTTCAAGGGACAGTGAGGTTAAAGTATAAAATATCTATCTGGATAATCCTCTTAGCTGATTTTAGTGATAAATTCATCAGCAACAGAGACCTGGAAGTCCATGAACTAAAGATAAAGATAAGAAGAAAATAATATGAAACAAGATGTGTTTCAAAAGAGAAAGGATTATCAAGCAAGAATGGAAAAAAAACCCAACATGGAACAAGTTTTTTTGTTGTTATTTCTTTGCTGTGAGATACGAGGTGGCTTATCAGGGAGATATTTGGTTGGGGGCTGTGATTTTTAGTTAAGGGGCATTATAGAAAAATATAAGGATAGATTGGAATTTGATCCAAGGAGGCTCAGGAAAAGGGAATGGTAGAGAATCCTGCAAAAGGTGAGTGGACCTGAGATGAAGAGATGAAATGGATAGGAATAAAAGTAGAGGAAGAAGTGGCATTGATGGATTAAAGATGAGGAAATGGGAAGCTGGGTCATAGGCCAGAGGAACATGTTAGGGACCAGGCAGTATTGAGGAAGCTAGAATTTTGTAATTGGGAGTTTTCAGTGGATCCACATGGTCATATTAACTTTCCAATGAAAGATTTTGATTATTTCTGCACATTCTTTGAGTCAAGATGTTGGCTTCTTGGAGGTTTATTGTGTCTTGTAAGGTGGTAGACTATGGCAGTGGTACCTTTAATTTCAGGGAGATAACACTGGAAACCTTTAATTTCAACTTACTTTATTGTATCCTTCTATTATTTTTCACATGATACTGTAGTGGAGGAAGAAACTTCCCTCTATCATCTTAGGTTCAAAGAATAGGGCCCTATAGATTAAACTGACAAAATACAGACTAACAGGAGAAGAAAGGGCATATAGAGAGAGAGAGCTTCACAGAAAAGAAGTGAAAATCCAGAAGTAGGTGGACCTGGGGCCTTACATACCATTTTAACACAGTGTGAAGAAGGGAGTTTGGGCTTCTGCGGTATGGGAGGGGATAGGTTGTGGGCAGGTGACTAAGACATGTATGGTAAATAAGGGTTGTTTAGAAAGATTTGTTGTGCAGATTCAAGTCATCTCATGTGACAAGAATTGTCTCCAGGCAAGTCAGGAGAGGACAACTTAAAAAAAATCCTTTATAAATATAAATTGCCTTTACAAAGGGAAATTTATGTGCTGGTTTTAGAGCTTTTCCTGCATCTGCTGTCCCTCAATTGCCTTCAGCTCAAAATAATTCTTATGCCAAAGTGGCATATTTTGGGGTGGCATATTCTGGTCCCTTTCAATACAATTCAGCAACACTCTCTAGTTACATCTTTTAATATATTCTCATAGGTGGTTTTGATTGCCATCAACTAACAATTTCTGGATTTAAATTCTTCAGGAATTTTTATTGCTGTGGAGTCCATCACTAGTTCAGGGTTAGCTCTTTTCAAGGTTCAAGGAATTGTGAATTTTATGGGAGAAATGTTTTCAAAGGCATGCCTGACTAACATTTCTTGTTCTGAATCCAGTCTTCTCTCTTAGGACTTTATAGTTTTGTTCATCTTACACCAAGCTGATTTATAGCTGATGTCGAAAGCTTGGCCTCTGTGCACTGGTGCCAAATCAAATCTCAGAGACAGAGTTTTGGGTGAAGTAGAAAAGAATAGCTTTATTGCTTTGCCAGGCAAAGGGGGACACAGAGGGCTCCTGCCCTCAAAACTATGTGTCCCAAAATGGGAGGATTTGGTGAGGAGTTTTATAGCAATGGTTTAAGGGTGTGGGGTTGCTGGTAAGGATTAGGGTGTGTGCAGGGCCTGCACTCCTTTAATCTGGTCTCAGGTAGTCTCTTGATGAGCTTCTTTGGTTCCTTTAATCTGGCCTCAGGTGGTCTTCTCTGGAATGAAGAATGCTAACTCTGTTTGTTGGGGGTTTTAGTTCTGCAGAAGAGCTCAAAGATATTGCTATGTGTATCCCTTGAGGTGGCACCAGGACCCTGCCCCAAGGCTGCACTGTCGTTTCTTGGCTGCTCCTTGCTTGTCTTTGCATCACCTCCTTTCCCTGATTAGCAACTGTTTGAATCTGCCCTTTGGAACTCAGGGAAGGTCATGGAGGCTGGAGTCTGTTCTGTACAAACAAGGAACAGGGACACGGAAAGGTTTCCATGCCCAGGAGCCCCACAGCGTCCTGCTCAGTTTCATAGCTCCTGTATGCATTTTTTAGGGAACAATTTCCAAAGTATTTGTTTTATGTCTACACTTTTCATCTGTTGTATACTTCTTCAAATAGATGTAAGAACTCTACCTCTTTTGCTAAACATATGGTGGAGTGCTTGGTATTCACTGGCTCAATCTTGGACACAATTTATTAGTTTGGTCTCCAGTTCCCTGTTTTGTTTCTCAGCTTTTTTGGTTCCTTGCTGTAGAGTGCAAATACCACTCATGCTGAGACTCTTCTGATTTAGACTAAAACCCATAACACACGCATTTGGAAACCTATGGCTGCTTGGGGGGGCCATATGGCAACTTAAGAGAGTCCCTGTTACTGCTGCCAAGTCCCTGGTTGTTATGAAAATACAACTCCATTGTTTCCAAAGCCCTGGGAAGGGGAGAGCTAATTTTTCCTTCTTCTTTTGCAAAACAGCAAGAACTGTAAATAACAATCCTCTAGATAACACAAATAGGTAAACATTGCCAGGGTTTGTTATCTAAAGTGCCAAAAATTCTACCTTCTTATTGGGTGGTTGTTTTACTACTTACAGAGGTTCAGAATTTCTGTTGCTGATAGTGGTAGCCAGCCAGAGGAGAAATTATATGGAGGAGAAAAATAGTATCTTTTCTCCTAAGTAATATGGAGTAAATCTGTTGAATTTTATTGTATTTTGAATTTGGAAAAACATTTTATTCCAGACAGTACTATCCTGACAAAAGATTTGAAACACAGCTCTGTTTTATTACCATTTATTATAGGACAACCACTCAAATTCTTATATAATTTTAAAGTTTTTTAGTGAGTTGGCAGTTTTTGGGTATGTTAAACATCAAGAGCAATTCCTGAGTTTTCCTCTTTATTTTAGGTATGAAGAGTACTGTACCTAATGGGTTTTTTGTTGGAAAATAATTTTTTCTGATATTGACAAATATGAAACAAGTATGATTTGTGTCACTTGGCATGATTATTGTGAACTCATTGTGTATTTGGTTACTATATGTGCAAGATAATCTCTATCTATCTATATCTATATAATATATATAATTTTTTTTCTAACAAACCACGTACCTTGGGTATTTATGTCACCCTGCATTCTCTCCCCTGTGGGGAGACTTGTTAGTCAACAGGCTCTCAGAGTCAGCCTTTTTCGTCCTCTAAGAACCTTTTGCATTCAAGGAGTCTGCTGGATGCTCAGGGTCATGTATGAGAACAAAGTTCACTGCCTTCTTTCCCCAAATAATTGCTCCATTTATTGGGGTCTGATTTATATTTAACTGCATAAGTAGTATAAAAGATGTGTAAGTAAGTGCTGAGAAGCACTGATAATTAGTTTTGATTTTGAGAAAAATCATAGAAAAAGTGACATGAAAAAGATTTCAACAGAGAGAAAAAAGATCCTTGATTTGGGACTGGGCATGGCATTTCAAGCAGAGGAGAAAGCAGGAACGAGGGTCTAGGAGCTATCTAAAGTGTTTAACTTGGTATCTGGTTATAACTTTTGTGGACATTTCAGGTTATGTTACATTGAATTGGATGTTAATAGAAGTACTGTAAAACAACACAGCAGCTGTATTTTGTATCAGTGGGTTTGGGGGAGAGAAGACCTTAGTTCAAATGTCAGTTCTCAGTCAAGTATCCCATGAGATGTGTTTTAAAAGTTTAGCATGGAAGTAGTCACATATATATGTGCATGTAGACACATGCATACACACATACCAATGATACCTTTGTTCCCAGTGAAAGAAAGGTTCATGTCTCGTCACAGAAAGAATTCAGAAACGAGACAGGGAGGTCAAGAAAGTAAAGCGAGGATTTATGTAAGCAAAAGTACACTCTCAAAGGGATAGCAGGCAAACCCGTGAGTAACTGCCCTGAGTTTGTTTTAGCAAGCCGGTTTTGTGGGGCATACAAATAAAGGGGTGGAATATTCATTGGGGAAGGAGGGGTTTGGGGGTCGTATTCCCTGATTTTCATCCCAGCTCCACCTTCCCAAGGGGAGGAGGGATTTTTGTCCTTATTTAGCCTTGATTGGAAGTGTCATAGCATTGGTGCATCATGGGTACTTCTTATCTGCAAGGCTAATTTTATTGTAATGAGAGCATAATGAGAAAAATGTTACATTCAGGTGCAGAGACTCCCACCTTTTCCCACCTTTTTTTTGGTCTGCCCCCAGTACACTTATCACCCCAAAATGTGTGGTTTCCTGTCAGTCTGGAGGTTCCTTCTTTTCTTTGTCTGCCTGTGGACCCCTGCTGTTTACAAGGTGTGTGGTTTCCTGCCACCTGGCCCATGCCCCTCCTTTCTCTGCTCATATCTAGCTACCTGCCTGCTGTAACACCTTTGTCCCTTTGCATGTCCATCCTGTCCTCTGCCAAGGAATGCCTGCCTTTGTAATCAGGGAAGCTGGTGAAGCAATTTCCCATTATATCATTGGGTGTAATACCACAGCTAATCACTTAAACATCTCTCATTTTGTACATCACATGCATTATCGGATTACAGTGATGTTAACCAAATTTTCAATGATATAGTAGCCTACTCTAGATTTGCTGGATGCCAGAGGTTCCTCATTAGCTAATTCAACCATCCTTTCCCATCTTGATGGTGTGAATTCAGAGAAACAACTTTACTACCTGCTCAGAATGAGAAGGGACGTATCATATCCAGCTTCCGAAATAGCCACCAATAATCTCTGCCTCCTGCTATTCACACCCTTATGTGGTACCCTCCCAACACTGTATGAAGTTTATTTGGTGTAATCAATAGAACACAGCAAAAATGATGGTATGTGACATTCACAGAAAGATAGACAAGATGAAAAGGCAGAGGGCTATATACCAGATGAAGGAACAAGATAAAACCCCAGAAAAACAACTAAATGAAGTGGAGATAGGCAACCTTCCAGAAAAAGAATTCAGAATAATGATAGTGAAGATGATCCAGGACCTCGGAATAAGAATGGAGGCAAAGATCAAGAAGATGCAAGAAATGATTAACAAAGACCTATAAGAATTAAAGAACAAACAAACAGAGATGACCAATACAGTAACTGAAATGAAAACTACATTAGAAGAAATCAATAGCAGAATAACTGAGGCAGAAGAACGGATAAGTGACCTGGAAGACAGAATGGTGGAATTCACTGCTGCGGAACAGACTAAAGAAAAAAGAATGAAAAGAAATGAAGACAGCCTAAGAGACCTCTGGGACAACATTAAATGCAACAACATTCGCATTTTAGGGGTCCCAGAAGGAGAAGAGAGAAAGGACCAGAGAAAATATTTGAAGAGATTATAGTCGAAAACTTCCCTAATATGGGAAAGGAAATAGCCACCCAAGTCCAGGAAGCACAGCGAGTCCCAGGCAGGATAAACCCAAGGAGAAACACACCAAGAAACATAGTAATCAAATTGGCAAAAATTAAAGACAAATAAAAATTGTTGAAAGCAACAAGGGAAAAACGACAAATAACATACAAGGGAACTCCCATAAGGTTAACAGCTGATTTCTCAGCAGAAACTGTACAAGCCAGAAGGGAGTGGCATGATATACTTAAAGTGATGAAAGGGAAGAACCTACAACCAAGATTACTCTACGCGGCAAGGATCTCATTTAGATTTGATGGAGAAATCAAAAGCTTTACAGACAAGCAAAAGCTAAGAGAATTCAGCACCACCAAACCAGCTCTACAACAAATGCTAAAGGAACTTCTCTAAGTGGGAAACACAGGGAAGAAAAGGACCTACAAAAACAAACCCAAAACAATTAAGACAATGGTCATAGGAACATACATATCGATAATCACCTTAAATGTGAATGGATTAAATGCTCCAACCAAAAGACACAGGCTCGCTGAATGGATACAAAAACAAGACCCATATATATGCTGTCTACAAGAGACCCACTTCAGACCTAGGGATGCATACAGACTGAAAGTGAGGGGATGGAAAAAGATATTCCATGCAAATGGAAATCAAAAGAAAGCTGGAGTAGCTATACTCATATCAGATAAAATAGACTTTAAAATAAAGAATGTTACAGGAGACAAGGAAGGACACTACATAATGATACAGGGATCAATCCAGGAAGAAGATATAACAATTATAAATATATAGGCACCCAACATAGGAGCACCTCAATACATAAGGCAACTGCTAACAGCTATAAAAGAGGAAATCGACAGTAACACAATAATAGTGGGGGACTTTAACACCTCACTTACACCAATGGACAGATCATCCAAAATGAAAATAAATAAGGAAACAGAAGCTTTAAATGACACAATAGACCAGATAGATTTAATTGATATTTATAGGACATTCCGTCCAAAAACAGCAGATTACACTTTCTTCTCAAGTGTGCACGGAACATTCTCCAGGACAGATCACATCTTGGGTCACAAATCAAGTGTCAGTAAATTTAAGAAAACTGAAATCATATCAAGCATCTTTTCTGACCACAATGCTATGAGAGTAGAAATGAATTACAGGGAAAAAAACGTAAAAAACACAAACACATGGAGGCTAAACAATACGTTACTAAATAACCAAGAGATCACTGAAGAAATCAAAGAGGAAATCAAAACATACCTAGAGACAAATGACAATGAAAACACGACGGTCCAAAACCTATGGGATGCAGCAAAAGCAGTTCTAAGAGGGAAGTTTATAGCTATACAAGCCTACCTCAAGAAACAAGAAAAACCTCAAGTAAACAATCTAAACTTACACCTAAAGCAACTAGAGAAAGAAGAACAAACAAAACCCAAAGTTAGCAGAAGGAAAGAAATCATAAAGATCAGAGCGGAAATAAATGAAATAGAAACAAAGAAAACAATAGCAGAGATCAATAAAACTAAAAGCTGGTTCTTTGAGAAGATAAACAAAATTGATAAGCCATTAGCCAGACTCATCAAGAAAAGGAGGAAGAGGACTCAAATCAATAAAATTAGAAATGAAAACGGAGAAGTTACAACAGACACCGCAGAAATACAAAGCATCCTAAGAGACTACTACAAGCAACTCTATGCCAATAAAATGGACAAGCTGGAAGAAATGGACAAATTCTTAGGTATAACCTTCCAAGACTGAACCAGGAAGAAATAGAAAATATGAACAGACCAATCACGAGTAATGAAATTGAAACTGTGATTAAAAATCTTCCAACAAACAAAAGTCCAGGACCAGATGGCTTCACAGGTGAATTCTATCAAACATTTAGAGAAGAGCTAACACCCATCCTTCTCAAACTCTTCCAAAAAATTGCAGAGGAAGGAACACTCCCAAACTCATTCTCTGAGGCCACCATCACCCTGATACCAAAACCAGACAAAGACACTACAAAAAAAGAAAATTACAGACCAATATCACTGATGAATATAGATGCAAAAATCCTCAACAAAATACTAGCCAACAGAATCCAACAACAGGTTAAAAGGATCATACACCACGATCAAGTGGGATTTATCCCAGGGATGCAAGGATTCTTCAATATACGCAAATCAATCAATGTGATACACCATATTAACAAATTGAAGAAGAAAACCCATATGATCATTTCAATAGATGCAGAAAAAGCTTTTGACAAAATTCAACACCCATTTATGATAAAAACTCTCCAGAAAGTGGGCGTAGAGGGAACCTACCTCAACATAATAAAGGCCATATATGACAAACCCACAGCAAACATCATTCTCAATGGTGAAAAACTGAAAGCATTTCCTCTAAGATCAGGAACGAGACAAGGATGTCCACTCTCACCACTATTATTCAACATAGTTTTGGAAGTCCTAGCCACGGCAATCAGAGAAGAAAAAGAAGTTAAAGGAATACAAATTGGAAAAGAGGAAGTAAAACTGTCACTGTTTGCAGATGACATGATACTATACATAGAGAATCCTAAACATGCCACCAGAAAACTACTAGAGCTAATCAATGAATTTGGTAAAGTTGCAGGATACAAAATTAATGCATAGAAATCTCTTGCATTCCTATACACTAATGATGAAAAATCTGAAAGAGAAATTATGGAAACACTCCCATTTACCAATGCAACAAAAAGAATAAAATACCTAGGAATAAACCTACCTAGGGAGACAAAAGACCTGTATGCAGAAAACTATAAGACACTGATGAAAGAAATTAAAGATGATACCAAGATGGAGAGAGATACCATGTTCTTGGATTGGAAGAATCAATATTGTGAAAATGACTCTACTACCCAAAGCAATCTACAGATTCAATGCAATCCCTATCAAATTACCAATGGCATTTTTTACGGAACTAGAACAAATCATCTTAAAATTTGTATGGAGACCCAAAAGACCCCGAATAGCCAAATAAATCTTGAGGGAAAAAAACGGAGCTGGAGGAATCAGACTCCCTGACTTCAGACTATACTACAAAGCTACAGTAATCAAGACAATATGGTACTGGCACAAAAACAGAAACATAGATCAATGGAACAAGATAGAAAGCCCAGAGATTAACTAATCTATGACAAAGGAGGCAAAGATATACAATGGAGAAAAGACAGTCTCTTCAGTAAGTGGTGCTGGGAAAACTGGACAGCTACGTGTAAACGAATGAAATTAGAACACTCCCTAACACCATACACAAAAATAAACTCCAAATGGATTCGAGACCTAAATGTAAGACCGGACACTATAAAACTCTTAGAGGAAAACATAGGAAGAACACTCTTTGACATAAATCACAGCAAGATCTTTTCTGATCCACCTCCTAGAGTAATGGAAATAAAAACAAAAATAAACAAATGGGACCTAATGAAACTTCAAAGCTTTTGCACAGCAAAGGAAACCATAAACAAGACGAAAAGACAACCCTCAGAATGGGAGAAAATATTTGCAAACGAATCAACGGACAAAGGATTAATCTCCAAAATATGTAAACAGCTCATTCAGCTCAATATTAAAGAAAAAACAACCCAATCCAAAAATGGGCAGAAGACCTAAATAGACATTTCTCCAAAGAAGACATACAGACGGCCACGAAGCACATGAAAAGATGCTCAACATCACTAATTATTAGAGAAATGCAAATCAAAACTACCATGAGGTATCACCTCACACCAGTTAGAATGGGCATCATCAGAAAATCTACAAACAGCAAATGCTGGAGAGGGTGTGGAGAAAAGGGAACCCTCTTGCACTGTTGGTGGGAGTGTAAATTGATAAAGCCACTATGGAGAACAGTATGGAGGTTCCTTAAAAAACTAAAAATAGATTTACCATATAATCCAGCAATCCCACTACTGGGCGTATACCCAGAGAAAACCATAATTCAAAAAGACACATGCACCCCAATGTTCATTGCAGCACTATTTACAATAGCAAGGTCGTGGAAGCAACCTAAATGCCCATCGACAGACGAATGGATAAAGAACTTGTGGTACATATATATACAATGGAATATTACTCAGCCATAAAAAGGAACGAAATTGAGTCATTTGTTGAGACGTGGATGGATCTAGAGACTGTCATACAGAGTGAAGTAAGTCAGAAAGAGAAAAACAAATATCGTATATTAACGCATGTATGTGGAACCTAGAAAAATGGTACAGATGAGCCGGTTTTCAGGGCAGAAGTTGAGACACAGACGTAGAGAACAAACATATGGACACCAAGGGGGGAAAACTGCAGTGGGGTGGGGATGGTGGTGTGCTGAATTGGGCGATTGGGATTGACATGTATACACTGATGTGTATAAAACTGATGACTAATAAGAACCTGCAGTATAAAAAAACAAACAAAACAACTAACACTAAAGTTTCATTGGGTTATTTGTATGGAAATATGTTAATATAAATGTTTCAGACATTACATGAAATTTCTAAAAATCTTATATGTTCTGGTATAATGTTATAAGTCATAATTCTAGTTATTACTTTAAAATGTATATCTCAGAAATAACTATATTTCCTTGTCAATTGCATTATTATGAACTTTCATCAAATCTTTAACCGTGGTCATTTCTAAGTCTTTTGTCATTTACAGACAGTTCTGGGTGTACTCTGATGCTTTTGCAAATATGTTCCTATAAAAGGGTTTCATCTTCAAGGAATTCATGGAAAAGACTCTGACAAGTACAGGTTTCTGGTAACTGACTGTACTGCTGAACTGAATGAATAAGCATTTTCAGAACTCTAATGAAAAACTGATGAACTCATAAAAGTGCTAACAAAAGATCAAGATGAAAAAAAATTAATTACATGGGACTGAGTGAACTGATGAGGATGATTATAATTTTTGTGACTTTCTGTTTGAATTAAAAAAAAAATCCCACAAGGACTCAGAGGCAAAGAATATACAAATCAATTTTCACTGCAAAGTAAAGGAGCTGTTACAGTGGAGGATTACTGGACTGAATGTCAATATTATGACATAGTATGAGTGTGTTTCGTGTTTTGTAATTGCAATCATTGTTGCTTTTGTTGTGGTCATCTATTTACAATGCTTGGTGTCAGTCTATTTATCGCTTGTAAAAATAAAATACAGTGTGTTTGTGTGAAAATTTAAAAAAATGATGGTATGTCACTTCCAAGATTAGGTTATAAAGATTGGGTTCCATCTTGGATTCTTTCTCTTTCTCTCTTGGATTACATACTCTCAAAGAAGCCAACAGCCATGTTGTGAGGACAAGCAGTCCATCTCTGGAGAGGTCCACGTGGCAAGGGACTGAGGTCTCCAGCAAAAGGTCAGCGAAGAACTGAGTCCTGCCAACAACCATGTAAGTGAGCTTGGAAGCAGATTCTCCAGGCTTGAGGTGACTGCAACTCTGGCTGACAGCTTGACTGTAACTTCATGAGAGACTCTGAGCTACAACTACTAAGTTAAACTGCTCTTGGATTCCTGACTCACAGAAATTATAAGATCTTAAATGTTTATTTTGTAAGCTAGTAAATTTAGAGGTAATTTGTTATGCAACAATAGATAACTAATATAAGACCCTTCTGCGTGAGAGTTTTCCCTTGTGCAGAAACCACAGAGCAGACTCAAACAAAGTCTGTCTTTGTGAAATTGCTGGGGAAGGGGACAGCTGATCTTCTGTCACCTCAACAATGAAGCATGACATGACCTCTCAGCACAATTTTGGGTCTGTGTTTCAGATGATATAGTTACATCATCTGATCCACACAATAGAAGTAGAAGAGAGAAGGTTCAGCTGCCTGACCCATCATGGCTGGAACCACATTTCTGCCTAGAACATGCAGCACGTCTGTTCTTAAATTTGATCTTTTCATTTAAAATCAGTCGATCTCTTATTTATCCAATAGGTGGTTCAGATCCTAACTTTTGCTTTCAGCAAAACTATAAAAAGCAAAAGGCAATCCTCATGGTTGGAAGTGAGGAAACAAATCATATATTAGAACAAGACTGATCCCTTAGCAGCAGCAGTAGCATAGCAGTTGTGAGAGGACTGGGCTTGTGAATGGAGATCCCCTCTGTGGGCACAAATATGGATCCAGAAAGTTATTCAGTCACTCTGAGCCTTGATATCTTCTTTTGTAAAATTAGGTAAACAACACCTGACAGAGATTCTGTGGTGATTAAGTGTGATTCTAATTATGAAAGTATTTGCACCTATTAAATATTATTTGAAAATATTCTCTAAGGTGCAGTGCATTAACCTTAGGAGACATATCCATTCAAAGAAGAGGATGCCTTAATCTACTGAGCAAATATCATCTGAGCACCTACTATGTGCCAGGCACTGTGCTTGGATGGGGATTACAATAATGAATAAAAGAAACCCAGTCTTTGTACTCAAAGAACTTATAGCCTGGTGGAGAAGTAGTACTTAATCAAATAATCGCACAAATGATAACAAAATTCCAGCTGTGAATAGTGAGGAGGTAGAGGTACTATGAGGGCACATATGAAGGGAGATTTGACCTATTGAGAAAAATTAAAAATGCTTTCCTGGGAAATAACACTTGAGTTGGGATCTGAAGAAGTAGGTGTTAAAGAGGGGGGGGAAATGCCTCTTAGGTTGAGGGAACAGCAGTCACAAAGACCTAGTGGGAGGGCCTGAGTGTTTTGAGTGGGTGGAACCAAAAAACCAGTGAAGCTGGAAGACAGGTATGAACCGTTTTCCTAGCTCCTATGTCTGCTAAGGTCTGTAATTGACCTAATGGAATCACTGCACCTCAAGTACCTGATAGTGAGGGTAATCTTGTTTTAATTAGTGATGCTGAGCAGCTTTTCATGTGCTTCTTCGCCATCTGTATGTCTTCTTTGGAGAAATGTCTACTTAGGTCTTCTGCCCATTTTTGGATTGGGTGGTTTGTTTTTTTAATATTGAGCTGCATGAGCTGTTTGTGTATTTTGGAGATTAACCCTTTGTCCATTGATTCATTTGCAAATATTTTCTCCCATTCTGAGGGTTGTCTTTTCGTCTTGTTTGTAGTATCCTTTGCTGTGCAAAAGCTTTGAAGTTTCATTAGGTCCCATTTGTTTATTTTTGTTTTTACTTCCATTACTCTAGGAGGTGGATCAAAAAAGATCTTGCTGTGATTTATGTCAAAGAGTGTTCTGCCTATGTTTTCCTCTAAGAGTTTTATAGTGTCCAGTCTTATATTTAGGTCTCTAATCCATTTGGAGTTTATTTTTGTGTATGGTGTTAGGGAGTGTTCTAATTTCATTCTTTTACATGTAGCTGTCCAGTTTTCCCAGCACCACTTATTGAAGAGACTGTCTTTTATCCATTATATATCCTTGCCTCCTTTGTCATAGATTAGTTGACCATAGGTGTGTGGGTTTATCTCTAGGCTTTCTATCCTGTTCCATTGATCTATGTTTCTGTTTTTGTGCCAGTACCATATTGTCTTGATTACTGTAGCTTTGTAGTATAGTCTGAAGTCAGGGAGTCTGATTCCTTCAGCTCCGTTTTTTTCCCTCAAGACTGCATTGTCTATTTGGGGTCTTTTGTGTCTCCATACAAATTTTAATATTTTTTGTTCTAGTTCTGTAAAAAATGCCTTTGGTAATTTGATAGGGATTGCATTGAATCTGTAGATTGCTTTGGGTAGTATAGTCATCTTCACAATACTGATTCTTCCAATCCAAGAACATGGTATATCTCTCCATCTGTTGGTATCATCTTTGATTTCTTTCATCAGTGGCTTATAGTTTTCTGAGTACAGTTCTTTTACCTCCTTAGGTAGGTTTATTCCTAGGTATTTTATTCTTTTCGTTGCAATGGTGAATGGGTTTCTTTTCTTAATTTCTCTTTTTGATCTTTTGTTGTTACTGTATAGGAATGCAGGAGATTTCTGGGCATTAATTGTGTATCCTGCAACTTTACCAAATTCATTGATTAGCTCTAGTAGTTTTCTGGTGGCATCTTTAGGATTCTCTACGTATAGTGTCATGTCATCTGCAAACAGTGACAGTTTTACTTCTCCTTTTACAATTTGTATTCCTTTTATTTCTTTTTCTGCTCTGATTGCCATGGCTAGGACTTCCAAAACTATGTTGAATAATAGTGGCGAGAGTGGACATCCTTGTCTCGGTCCTGATCTTAGAGGAAATGCTTTCAGTTTTTCACCATTGAGAATGATGTTTGCTGTGGGTTTGTCGTATATGGCCTTTATTATGTTGAGGTAGGTTCCCTCTATGCCCACTTTCTGGAGAGTTTTTATGATAAACGGGTTTTGAATTTTGTCAAAAGCTTTTTCTGCATCTATTGAGATGATCATATGGTTTTTCTTCTTCTATTTGTTAATATGGTGTATCACATTGATTGATTTGCGTATATGGAAGAATCCTTGCATCCCTGGGATTAATCCCACTTGATCGTGGTGTGTGATCCTTTTAATGTGTTGTTGGAGTCTGTTTGCTAGTATTTTGTTGAGGATTTTTGCATGTATATTCATCAGTGATATTGGTCTGTAATTTTCTTTTTTTGTAGTGTCTTTGTCTGGTTTTGGTATCAGGGTGATGCTGGCCTTGTGAAATGAGTTTGGGAGTGTTCCTTACTCTGCAGTTTTTTTGAAGAGTTTGAGAATGATGGGTGTTAGCTCTCCTCTAAATGTTTGATAGAATTCACCTGTGAAGCCATCTGGTCCTGGACTTTTGTTTGTTGGAAGATTTTTAATCACAGTTTCAATTTCATTACTTGTGATTGGTCTGTTCATATTTTCTGTTTCTTCCTGGTTCAGTCTTGGAAGGTTATACCTTTCTAAGAATTTGTACATTTCTTCCAGCTTGTCCATTTTATGGCATAGAGTTGCTTGTAGTAGTCTCTTTTGATGCTTTGTATTATTGCAGTATCTGTTGTAACTTCTCCGTTTTCATTTCTAATTTTATTGATTTGAGCTCTCTCTGTCTTTTTCTAGATGAGTCTGGCTAAAGGTTTTTTTTTTTTTTTAATTTTATTTATTAATTGATTGATTTTTGGGTGTGTTGGGTCTTCGTTTCTGTGCGAGGGCTTTCTCTAGTTGTGGCGAGCGGGGGCCACTCTTCATTGCGGTGCGCGGGCCTCTCACTATCGCGGCCTCTCTTGTTGCGGAGCACAGGCTCCAGACGCGCAGGCTCAGTAATTGTGGCTCACGGGCCTAGTTGCTCCGCGGCATGTGGGATCTTCCCAGACCAGGGCTCGAACCCGTGTCCCCTGCATCAGAAGGCAGATTCTCAACCACTGCGCCACCAGGGAAGCCCTGGCTAAAGGTTTATCAATTTTGTTTATCTTCTCAAAGAACCAGCTTTTAGTTTTACTGATCTTTGCTCTTGTTTTCTTTGTTTCTATTTCATTTATTTCTGCTCTGATCTTTATGATTTCTTTCCTTCTACTAACTTTGGGTTTTATTTGTTCTTCTTTCTCTAGTTCCTTTAGGTGTAAGGTTAGATTGTTTATTTGAGATTTTTCTTGTTTTCTGAGGTAGGCTTGTATTTTCTATAAACTTCCCTCTTAGAAGTGCTTTAGGTGCATCCCATAGGTTTTTGGTTGTTGTGGGGTTTTTTTGTTGTTGAATTTTTGAATTTTATTTTATTTATTTTTTTATACAGCAGGTTCTTGTTAGTTATCCATTTTATAGATATTAGTGTATATATGTCAATCCCAATCTCCCAATTCATCCCACCGCCACCACCCCCCACCACCCTCCACCACCACTTTCCCCCCGTGGTGTCCATACGTTTGTTCTCTCCAACTGTGTCTCTATTTCTGCCCGGCAAACCGGTTCATCTGTACCATTTTTCTAGGTTCCATATATATGCGTTAATATACGATATTTGTTTCTCTCTTTCTGACTTACTTCACTCTGTATGACAGTCTCTAGATCCATCCACGTCTCTACTGGGTCGTCGTGTTTTCATTGTCATTTGTTTCTAGGTATTTTTGATTTCCTCTTTGATTTCTTCAGTGATCTCTTGGTTATTTAGTAGTGTACTGTTTAGCCTCCATGTGTTTGTATTTTTTACAGATCTTTTCCTGTAATTGATATCTAGTCTCATAGCGTTGTGGTCGGAAAAAGTACTTGATACGATTTTAATTTTCTTAAATTTACCAAGGCTTGACTTGTGGCCCAAGATACGATCTATCTTGGATAATGTTCCTTGAGCACTTGCGAAGAGAGTGTATTCTGTTGTTTTTGGATGGAATGTCCTATAAATATCAATTAAGTCCATCTTGTTTAACATATCATTTAAAGCTTGTGTTTCCTTATTTATTTTCATTTTGGAGGATCTTTCCATTGTTGAAAGTGAGGTGTTAAAGTCCCCTACTATGATTGTGTTACTGTTGATTTCCCCTTTTATGGCTGTTAGCAGTTGCCTTATGTATTGAGGTGCTCATATGTTGGGTGCATATATATTTATAATTGTTATATCTTCTTCTTGGATTGATCCCTTGATCATTATGTAGTGTCCTTCCTTGTCTCTTGTAACATTCTTTATTTTAAAGTCTATTTTATCTGATATGAGTATTGCTACTCCAGCTTTCTTTTGATTTCCATTTGCATAGAATATCTTTCTCCATCCCCTCACTTTTAGTCTGTATGTGTCCCTAGGTCTGAAGTGGGTCTCTTGTAGACAGCATATATATGGGTCTTGTTTTTGTATCCATTCAGCAAACCTGTGTCTTTTGTTTGGAGCATTTAATCCAGTCACGTTTAAGGTAGTTATCAATATGCATGTTCCTATGACCATTTTCTTAATCGTTTTGGGTTTGTTTTTGTAGGTCCTTTTCTTCTCTTGTGTTTCCCACTTAGAGAAGTTCCTTGAGCATTTGTTGTAGAGCTGGTTTGGTGGTGCTGAATTCTCTTAGTTTTTGCTTGTCTGTAAAGGTTTTAATTTCTCTGTCGAATCTGAATGAGATCCTTGCTGGGTAGAGTAATCTTGGTTGTAAGTTCTTCCCTTTCATCAATTTAAATATATTGTTCCACTCCCTCTGGCTTGTAGAGTTTCTGCTGAGAAATCAGCTGTTAACCTTATGGGAGTTCCCCTGTATGTTGTCATTTTTCCCTTGTTGCTTTCAATATTTTTTCGTTGTCTTTAATTGTCAATTTGATTACTATGTGTCTCGGTGTGTTTCTCCTTGGGTTTATCCTGCCTGGGACTCTCTGCGCTTCCTGGACTTGGGTGGCTATTTCCTTTCCCATGTTAGGGAAGTTTTCGACTATAATCTCTTCAAATATTTTCTCGGGTCCTTTCTCTCTTCTCGTTCTGGGATCCCTATAATGCGAATGTTGTTGCGTTTAATGTTGTCACAAAGATCTCTTAGGCTGTCTTCATTTCTGTTCGTCCTTTTTTCTTTATTCTGTTCCATGGCAGTGAATTCCACCATTCTGTCTTCCAGGTCACTTATCCGTTCTTCTGCCTCAGTTATTCTGCTATTCATTCCTTCTAGTGTACTTTTCATTTCAGTTTTTGTATTGGTCATCTCGGTTCTTTAATTCTTCTAGTTGTTTGTTCTTTAATTCTTCTAGGTCTCTGTTAAACATTTCTTGCATCTTCTCGATCTTTGCCTCCATTCTTTTACTTGTGTCCTGGATCATCTTCACTATTATTATTCTGAATTCTTTTTATGGAAGATTGCCCATCTCTGCTTCATTTAGTTGTCTTTCTGGGGTTTTATCTTGTTCATTCATCTGGTACAAAGTCCTCTGCCTTTTCATTTTGTCTAACTTTCTGTGAATGTGGTTTTCCTTCCACAGGCTTCAGAATTGTAGTTCTTCTTGCTTCTGCTGTCTCTACTCTTTTGTATCTTATTCAGTATCTGTTCTCAGATATCATTGGGTACATCACACCATCATCAATGCCCTCTTCGGTAGATAATCCAGCAAATATATTCCAGAATCCTAAAATATAAAAGCAAACGGCACACATTTACCTACTTTGGACCATAGATGCTGGGTTGTGAATGTAGAGGTGAGAATGAGACACATATTCAACCATTAGTTAAGCTTCACTTGTTGAGATCAGGCTTTGGGTTGTTTCCAAACATCTTTCTTGTCAAGAGCACTTCTCTCTGATTCTCTATCACTCTCTGTCTGTCTGTCTGTTTCTTTATTTCTCTCTCTTTCTTTCTCACTGTTTTTGACTCTCCATTCCTGTCTCTTTCCCTGTCTCTCTGTCACTCAGTGTGTATCTGTTTTTCATTTTCCTCCCTTTGACTGTGTTTCTTTTCTCTCCTCCCGTTTCATCTCCTCCTCTCTTCCCCTCCCTTCCCCCCACCTCTCCTTCTCCTCCTCCCTCTTCCCTCTCCCCACCTCTCTCTCTCTTTCTCTTTTATCTCTATGTGTGGCCTCTTCCTCTCTGTCTCTGTTTCAGCTTCTATGTATGTCTGTGGGTGTTTCTTGTATGTCTGTCTCTTGCTCTTTTTTTCTCTGGAATACACAGAGGTTCACTGGGAACTATTTTGCTTCTTGAGAGATCTTCAGGTCTTCTAAATTAAGCCATTTTGTTAAAAGATTTTCTCATAATAACAATAAGCAGAAGACAACTGATTAAACAGTAGATGAATATTTAATGATAAATCCCTCAATACTTAGTTTTATATAGCCCATTATGTTTTTGGAGCCTTTAAAACTCATTAGTTAATTCCTGCTGCATTTCTGTCAGATGAGCTTCTGCTTTAACCCTCCCCAGAGAAGACAGATGTATAACTGAGGCCTCTGAATCCTCCACTCTGCACTGGGTGGCCCTGCCAACTTTTTTCACCTCCAGGCTTTAGAGCAGAGGTCAGCAAACTATAGCCCATGGGCCAAATCCTGCCTGCTGCTTGCTTTTGTATGAGTTAAGAGCTAAGAAAGCTGTTTACATTTTTAAAGGGTTTTAAGGAAAGGAGAAATGTAATATGTGGCAGAGACCTGCGAAGCCTAAACAGCTGCTTACAGAATAAGCTTGCTGACTTCTTAGAGAATTTTGCATGGTAGTAGCCACACCAGTGATTTCTCCAGGACCTTAGAAGCGTCAACAACTGTTCCCACACTCCCTGCGCTCAGCTTCCCAAGAAACAGAGCCTGAGGCCGAGATGCTTGTGCAAGTGTTTTAGTGAGGAAGTATTCCCCGATGAAACCTATAATGAAGTAAGGCAATCAAGACAGGGTGCAAGAGGCCGGGCAAAGATATGGGTTCAGTGGAAGTCTAGGCTTAGCCTGATTCACAAGGAAAGGAGCTCTGTAATGTGAAGAATACCACAAAATTGTCCCACCTTGAGTCAAGGGGGCTAAGCTTTAATTCCCCAATATTAGTAAGTCAGTAGTAATGACCCAACTCCCAGGAAAGGGGTCTGTGTAACCTCCTAGTCCTCTTTGTACAAAGCAGTCCCTGTTAACCTAGCACAGTTCTCTAGAGATGGGTGAGCCATGAGCTATTAGCAGGTTAACACTCACAGTAGCTGGAGAATGGACACAATGGCCCAATGAAGGGGATCTGGGCAGGGCACCAACAGTAAGTGCTACACAAATGACAGTGGGGATGGGGAGGCTACTGTAACCTTATACTCCCTGTTGGCAGGTTAACACTTGTGTTGCACACCATAGTGGTCCTTGACTCTACGGGGCTGCCTGAGATGGGCTCCAGCATCCTATTCACAAATACATAGTCATGCCCAAGAGGGGAGTATCAGCCTTATGAATGTGTGAGAAGCCTGATCTGCCTTCTAGATTAGGGGATGAGAGTGATGGAATGTCTGAGCTGGTGAGGCTTCAAAGATCATCAGAACCCAAACCCTCATTTTAAAGAGGAAAGATTTCACAAGGTCCCACAGCTGGCAAGCAACTGAGTTAGCACTACATCCCTGTTTTCTAACTTATAGTACAGGGTGGTTTTCACCATTTCACAATGCATCTCTGGGCTGTATACCTAACATCATATCATGTTTAGTGCTTCTACCTTTAAGGAAAGGTGAGAAAAATTAGCAGTTAATTCTCTCTGCCATTTAATCCATTAAGCACTATTCCTATGACATGTAAAGTTATTCTCCAAATTGCTAACTAGTATGTTTTAAATAAACTTTAAAATTTTGTTTTAGAGAGGTTTTAGACTTACAGAATTATTGTAAAGATAGTACAGAGAGTTCCTATATGCTCCACATTATTTCCCCTGTTACTAACATCTGGTATTAGTACAGTATTAATATACATATTTCTATATTTAAACATCTAAATCTTTATTAAACTAAAATTGGGTCATACTGATGTCTCTAATTCTAATCCATTACCTCAGGGATCATTCGAGCTTCCTTTCCTGTAATCTCCCGCTCCAACAGTGAGATCTGGCTTCTACTATCTGCCATCCATTTAATTAATTGTTCAATTCCAGCATGTATGGATATTGTTTTCAGAATTGGTAACGCATACGCCGATGGGAAACAGTTTTATCAACTAGAGCACAGTAGTTAAATATAGGTCCTTTTGCTTTTAGTCTTATAAACTTCACTCATTTCCAAAGTAACTTAGGTCAGCACCTTTTCACCCACTATCTTCAGTGGGGCTATCTCAGACTTTTGTAATACATTTAGAGTCTTTGGTCACATTCTACATTCCATCCTGGGACCTCTCAACCTCCTAAATGATTTTTTTAATTTGCACATATTAAGGTTTACTCTTTGTTCTATAACATTCCATGGGTTTTGACAAATGCTTAATGTCTTATTTTCACCCTCATGGTATCATATTCTGGAATAGGCAAAATTATGGAGACAGTAAAAACATCAAGGGTTTCCAGAGACTTGGGGCAAGGATATGAGGATTGAATAGGTGAAGCACAATGTTTTTCTGGAATGAGTGAGGAAGTGTTCTTTCTGTTTCTATTTTCTGGAAGAGATTATGAAACCTTGTTATCATTTCCTCTTTAAATATATGGTGCATTTCACCAGTGAAATAACCTGAGTCTGGTGCTTTTTGGGGAAATTTATTAATTCAATTTCACTAATAAATATAGAGCTATTTAGCTATTTCTCCTTTTATAAGTTTTGGTCATTTATAAGGAATTGATCCATTTCATCTAGTTATCAGACTTGTAGGCTTAGAAATGTTCTTAGTATTTCTTTATTATCCTTTTAATGTCCATGTAATTAATAGTGATGAACTCTTTCATTTCTGATATTGGTAATTTGGGTCTTCTCTCTTTTTTTCTTGGTTAACCTGTCTATGGGTTTATCAATTTTATTGATTTTTTGGTTTCACTAATTTTCTCTACTGTGTTCTTGTTTTCAATTTCACAGATTTCCACTCTTTTTTTTGTTGAAGTATAGCTGATTTACAATATTGTATTAGTTTCAGGTGTACAGCAAAGTGATTCAGTTATATATATATATATATATATATATATATAGTTTTTTCAGATTATTTTCCATCATAGGTTATTATAAGATATTGAATATTGTTCCCTGTGTTTTACAGTAAATCCTTGTTGCTTATCTGTTTTATATATAGTAGTGTGTATCTGTTAATCCCATACTCCTAAATTATGCCCCCAACTCCCTTTCCCCTTTGGTAACCAGAAGTTTGTTTTCTATGTCTGTGAATCTGTTTCTGCTTTGTAAATAGATTCATTTGTATTATTTTTTAGATTCCACATATAAGTGATTTCATATAATATTTGTCTTTCTCTGTCTGACTTCACTTAGTATGATAATCTCTAGGTCCATCCATGTTGCAAATGGCAATATTTCATTCTCTTTTATGGCTGATTTACTCTAATTTTAATTATTTTTTTCTACTACTTGCTTTAGGCTTAAATTGCTTTTCTTTCTCTTGTTTCCTAGGGTTAAGCTTACCTTATTGATATTAGATCTTTCTTCTTTTCCTAATATATGTATTGAATGTTAAAATTTTCCCTCTGCTTTCACTGTATCTCACAAATTTTGATGTTATATTTTCATTTCTATTTAATTCAATATATTTTTACATTATGTTCTTGAGACTTCTTCTTTGACCCATCTGTTATTGCAAATGTGTTGCTTAATCTCCAAATATTTGGGGATTTTTCAGGTGTCTTCTGTTGATTTCTCTTTTAAATTTTGTTGGCTTTGAGAACATACTTTGTAGGATTTGTACTCTTTTAAATTTGTTAAGGTGTATCTTATGGTCCAGAATGTGATCTATCTTGGGGAATATTCCATGCAAGCTTGAGAAGAATGTATGAATATACTGATATTGGAGTGTTCTATTAATGTCAATTAGATCAAATTGATTGATATTGCTGTTCAGTTCAACTATATCCTAATTGATTTTCTTACTGCTTGACCTATCAATTGCTGACAGAGATATTGAAGTCTCCAACTATTATACTGAATTTGTCTATTTCTCCTTTCACTTTAATCAGTTTTGGCCTCATGTATTTTGATGTTCTGTCATTAAGTTCATACATGTTTAGGATTGTTATGTCTTTTGGAGAATTGTCTCCTTTGTTATTATGCAGTACCTCTCTTTATCCCTGATAAACTTCCTTGCTCTGAAGTCTATTTTGTCTCAAATTAATATAGCTACTCCAGCTTTCTTTGATTAGTGTTAGCATAGTATATTTTCTTTCTTCACTTTAAAACTATCGGAGTCTTAATATTTAAAGTAGATTTCTTGTACAGTTTTCCCTTCCAAGAAAAGTCATTGATTTTCAGTGTGCCCAGTTTTTTTCTTGTTGTAAGGACTGGAGTGATGATTTCCAAGTTTTTTATGTGTCAGAGATGAAACCACAAGTCCTGCTAATCTTTTAAAAATCAACATCTTCTTGCTTTCTTCCTTCTCTCCAGCCAGTATGAAAATCCTTCCCTACTTTTCTTGCAACCTCTTTCAGAGGACTTCCTCAGCAGAGCTCTTTGACCTCTGAGAACATTGTTTTCTCCTTTATGTCACAGCCATCTGACTCTTAAAATTCACAGAGGGCTGTACAACCTCACTTTCTACCTAGAAATCCTGCTACTTCTCATACCTAGTCCCAACAATGAAGTCAGCTTTGTTCATGCCTTTGTGAAACATTCATATGTACTTTCTTGTAGATTCCACTGTTTTCTTCCATTTTGGTTTCCTTTGGAAATCCTCCAGAATATGTCAAGTTGTATGAATCACAACAGAGAACCTAATTTAAATTCTTTCTCATGAGGTCCTGAAGTCCATGAAAAGTGAGGATTAAGGAATGTGGTAGCTGAGTATCTGATTTAAATGTTTCTAACAGTCAGGATATGATGGCTTGCACAGACCACAGTAGATAACAGTATAGATTTTCGCATAGCCAGAAGTATGGGCAGACCAGTCCAGAGTTGGAAAGGCCAGGGTTGGACAACATCTCAAGAACACAGGTTTTAAAAAATTATCTTTCTACTCTGTCAAATCTAGTGTGTTAGATTTTTGCATCCTGATCTCAAGATGGCTTCCCCACCTGCATCTATCTCTTTTATCAGGAAAGAAAAAGAAGTCTCTCTATAAGCTCTTTGTATCAGTTTACATCACATGGGTACCCCTAGTGGAAGAGAGACTGGGAAAGTGAGCGCTTCACTTTTGCAGCCTCTCTAGGAAGTGTGCTAGAAAGGAGTGGAGAGTGAGTGTTAAGTCATGCATGGTTGGCAGCTTCTGTTGACTGGTTCACCCAAGTTTCAGAAACAGTATGCTCTCTCATTATAGCCTTACTGCAACTCTATGACATAGAAAAGGTTGGTGGACAGTCTGATGTGGATTGAAGGGCAGCTGTTCTGACTGATATCATTATTTTTCTTCCTTTTCATCTTTTAAGACCTATTTCACAATTCTACTCCTCCATGAAACTGGGCCACTCTGGTATCTTTTCATAAAGAAACTCTTATTTTCTAGATCACTCATATGTGTGTCAGTTTAGGTTCTCTGATAAGCAGATGGTTAGACAGAGTTAGAAGTGTAAGTGGTTTATTGGGGGATAATGCCAATGAGAGATAAAAGGGCATGAAGCAGAATTGGACAGGAAGAGCCTCAAGACAATGAAGCAGATCTGACAAAGTTTTGGCCAACCCAATAAGGAGCTCTTGAGAAAAGATTGCCCATTGGTGGAATCTTGTGTTAGGCAGAGATGGCCAGTTCCTACTATCCCCACCGTGATCATTTGTTGGCTGAGAGATGCCTGGGAAAACAGTGAATTTGATTCAAATGCTGCAGTGAATCCTGAAGGTCCTATAGATAGAGTCTGTCAGCTCACTGCTCCTTTCACAGCTGAAGGCAAGCTCTTTCTTGAAGGGAGAGCTGGAAGGTGTACCTCCATGACTAACACTGAATGATTTTTCAGTCATGTTTGTTAATTATCAAACTGTCCACAAGCTCTTGTTGAGTCCATACTATGTAGAAACTGATCTGCTAGGCTCTTTGATGATTCAAGGAAGTGTAAGGCACTTGCTGTGTTGGTTATCTTTTGTTTTCCCCTCTAGATTCATTCTCACCCTTTTCCACCTTGCTCTGTGCTCCTGGAGACTATATGGAATGTACCACAGGGCTCCATTGCCCTCTGGTTTCCAATTGGATCTGACCAATGGAGAGACTCGGCAACAGATTAAAGGGAGGGAGAAGAATGAGGAGGAAACTTTCCCCGTAGACTCTCCTTTTTGAAGTCATCTTGGGTTGGCTGTGTCCCTTGGCCAGAAGTTACTGTTCTTAAGATTCTTCTGTGCAATTTTCTCTCCTTCCAGGTTCCAATAATCTCTCTCTCTTTACCTCTTCATCCCTTCAGGCATAGGGGTAGAAATAGTAAAACTATCTGTAACAGTGCAAATAGGTTTCTGCACTATTCCTTGTGGTTTTCCTACATCCTGTCCAAACCTTTGTTATCTGACCCTTTGTAAATCAAATCTCCTCAAATTATCTTAATTGGAGTGTGCCATCTGTTTTCAGTTGGGACCCTGACTCATGCACTTGCTTTTATCTTTTTATATGCATATGCCACTTCTAGCTAATTAGTTTGATATAAGCAACTTGAGGCAGAAGCTTACACTGGATTCTTAATAAACATCTTTTAACCAACATAGTTCCTCTTCTGAATGCTTGTTTATTTCTCCACTTATCCATTCAGTTCAACAAAGATGTATCTAGTGCCTACTGTGTGCCATGTGCTATGTTAGATATTGTACACAGAGATTTGGTCCAGCTCTCAAAGAGCAGCCTAGAACACAGGCACAAACTACAAAGTATAGTGAAATGACAAGGGAGCTGAGATTAAATATACCCAGTTAACTATGAATGCCTGGAGGAGAGTGACCATTTTTAACATGGGAAGTTAGGAGAGGATTTGCTGAAAAAGTGACAGCTGAAATGAGTTTTGAGAGAGGTATCACCAGGTAGACAAGATTAAAAAAAAAAAAAAAGTATGATCAGAGGCTCAGGTTCCATGTAGCTAAATAATGGGATGAAGAGAAAGACAAACGTGAGAAAGCTTGCAGAAGCTGGGTAACAAAAGGTGCTACTTTCCATGCTAAGGATCTCATACGTTATTCTGTAGACAGTGGGGAGCTACTGAAGGGGAGTGAGAATGGCCAGATGTACATTTTAGAAAGTTGGTCTGATGGTATCCAGGAGAGCGAATTAGAAAAAAGTGAGACTCACAGTGAGGTCAGTTTAACAGCTATTACCATAGCTCAGGTGAGAAGGGAATAGTAATAATAATAATAATAATAATAATAATATTGAGAGAGATGCAGACTGATTTGGCAATGTCACTTGAGTCATCAGGGAAACAGGAAGGTGCTACTTTAGGAAGGAACTGTAATTCCTAAATGGCATTTGAATACCGGGAGCAGTATAAGCTGATTTTCAATTGTCTGTAATAGTATGGAAGTAAATACTCTGCCCTAATGGAGACTGAACAACGATGTGTTAGTGTTTATTATTGCTTTAAAATGGGAAGAATGAGTTACCTCTGCTTCAAGACTCCTGTGTAGTTGTGTAGTGAAGCCATCTTTTTATTTATTTATTTATTTTAAGAATATCCTACGGGGGAAGAAACTTCATGGAAATGATATGTAAATAGGCTCTTTGTGACTTCGCCTATTTCCACTTTCCATCACGTGTGGTTGCAAATTTGTCTCTACCAAGGTATAGCCTTTTCTTTTTTATTACTGGTAACTTAGATTTTTTTTTCTCTTTATAAAAACAAAGAGTTAATGTAGCCTGGGGAAAAGAAATTTAAAGCAATGGTACTTCCTGTGAAAAAGTACTGCATTTAAAAGCCTAGAATTTTAAACAACACTGTGTTGTAAGTTTTGATATCCACTTGAACAGATTTTTTTTCTGTTGATAACTTACTTATGCAGTTCCTGGTGATGTTAATGATAATCATTGTGTACTTTTCAAGAAGAGAATACAATTTGCCCCAAAAATAACTCTGGAAAATATCTCTGATCAGTCCTTCAGAAATCCTACACTGAAAAAAAAATTCATTGTGCCCCTTATTTGATCTTTTTGTCATCAAAAATAAATATTGACAAGGGATAAGTATTTTAACGTAAGAAAAAAGGTGAAACCTCAAATACACAAAAGGGCAAAGGATAGAACATTCAATTTACAAAAAAAGGTATATATATATAAATGGAAAGTGAGCAAATGAAAATGTTCAACTTGAGAAATAATAAAAGAAATGCAAATTAGACCAACAATGAAATTATGTTTTATCCATAAATTTGCAAATTATAAAATATAAATACCCAGCTTTAACTAAAGTTGAATGAATCAAGTTGCCTCATATATGGCTGATATAAATCAGCATAAGTTGTCACAAGTTTACTGGAGGGCAATATGGAAATCTGTAATAAGGTACTTAAAGGTATCTTTGTGCCATCAATTTCACTTCTAAAAATGAATCCTAGGGAAATTAAGACAAATGTCCACTAGGATTTAGCCAAACTGTAATATTTGCAGTGTTATTGAGAGCAAAAATTTTAAACTATGTATGTGTGTGGTTGGGGGGGAAACTAAATAACCCACAACAGGAATTTTTAAAAATCTGTTTATCTAAAATCTACTATGATATATATATGAATCAGACCTGATCCCCATAGGAAATAGAGATGGTACATTTAAAATAGGAGAATTCAAGAAGGGTTTATTTTCATGTAGGAACATAGGGCTCATAGCAGCCAAGATGTTATGATTCTAGGCTTGAAAGCATATGAGAAAGGGGAAAGAATGTTGTATAGAGTTGGTCACCTTAAGAGAAACAGTGAGTGACCTTTAGTTGAGGAAAATAGCCAGCCCAAGGCAACCTTTCAAGGAGAGAACTAAAGGAGTAAATACCCTGTCTCACACTCCTCAGTGCCCTGTAGACTATTTGCCAGGGTTCCCCACCTACCAAACCCAGCAGGAACCTATTGGTGTGATCCACATAGGTCAGCTTCTGGGGGGAGAAGAGAGCCTTCTGGTGGTGGTGGTGGGGTTGAGAATGACTGAGAAAAGGTTAAAGGATAGTAGAAGATGGATCAGGAGGAGGTGGGGCATCAAACAGAACTCATTTCATACAGTCTACTCCTTTTGTTTTGAAGTATCCACTCTTGTTTTTCATTAGGATGAAACCTTCATTTTCCCAACAGAGGAGTGCATGAAGTCTCATTAACTGCTGTATCATGGCAGGATGATAAAAATCCCATCATATTCTTACCTAAAATATAAAACATAAGCTAACACCAGAGTTCATATAATACAGTGTGGGAAAGGGATTAGTTACATAGTTGTAGCTGTGTTAGACCCTTCTTTTGTAGCTGGTTATGAGGGTTAAGTTAATTATCATAACTACCTTCTTCTACCTCACATTACATGTGCCCTTATCCTTTGCTGGCGTGTAAGCTGGATGATAATCTTTATTGGGGAGTAGTCCAAACTTTAATCTCTAAAGGATTCGAGTCTTTGATGTCTGTTTTTTTTCTTTTCCATTATGATTTTTTATAAGACATTGAATATAGTCCCCTGTGCTATACTGTAGGACCTTGCTGTTTATTTTATATATAATAGTATGTATCTGCTAATCTCAAACTCCTAATTTATCTCCACTCCTTTCCACTTTGGTAACCATAAGTTTGTTTTCTATGTCTGTGAGTCTGTTTCTGTTTTGTAAATAAGTTCATTTGTATCATTTTTTAGATTCCACATATAAGGGATATCGTATTATTTTTGTCTTTCTCTGTCTGACTTAATTCACTTAGTATGATAATCTCTAGGTCCATTCACCTTGCTGCAAATGGCATTATTTCATTCTTTCTTATGGTTGAGTAGTATTCCACCATACATATATATTTATATATACCACATCTTCTTTATTTATTCATCTGTTGATGGGCATTTAGGTTGGTTCCATGTCTTGGCTACTGTAAATAGTGCTGCTATGAACATAGGGGTGCATGTATCTTTTTTTCTTAATTAATTTTTATTGGAGTGTAATTGCTTTACAATGTTGTGTTAGTTTCTACTGTACAGCAAAGTGAATTAGCTATGTGTATACATATGTCCCCCCCTTTTTTTGATTTCCTTCCCATTTAGGTCACCACAGAGCACTGAGTAGAGTTCCCTGTGCTATACAGTAGGTTCTCATTAGTTATCTATTTTATACTTAGTATCAATAGTGTATATATGTCAATTCCAATCTCCCATTTCATCCCACCCTCCCCTTTCCCCCTTGGTATCCATAGGTTTGATCTCTACGTCTGTTTCTCTATTTCTGCTTTGCAAATACGAACATCTGTACCATTTTTTGAGATTCCATATATATGTGTTAATATACGATATTTGTTTCTCTCTTTCTGACTTCCTTTACTCTGTATGACAGTCTCTAGATCCATCCACGTCTCACCAAATGACCCAATTTCGTTCCTTTTTATGGCTGAGTAATATTCCATTGTATATATGTACCATATCTTCTTTGACCATTCACCTGTCAGTGGACATTTAAGTTGCTTCCATGTCCTGGCTATTGTAAATGGTGCTGCAGTGAACATTGGAGTGCAAGTGTCTTTTTGAATTCTGTTTTTCTCAGGGTATATGCCCAGTAGTGGGATTGCTCGGTCATATGGTAGCTCTATTTTTAGATTTCTAAGGAACCTCCATACTGTTCTCCATAGTGGCTGTATTAATTTACATTCCCACCAACAGTGCACAAGGGTTCCCTTTTCGCCACACCCTCTCCAGCATTTATTGTTTGTAGATATCTTGATGATGGCCATCCTGACCGCTGTGAGGTGATACCTCACTGTAGTTTTGATTTGCATTTCTCTAATAATTAGTGATGTTGAGCATCTTTTCATGTGTTTGTTGGCCATCTGTATGTCTTCTTTGGAGAAATGTCTGTTTAGGTCTTGTGCCCATTTTTGGATTGGGTTGTTTGTTTTTTTGATATTGAGCTGCATGAACTGTTTGTATGTTTTGGAGATTAATCCTTTGTTAGTTGCTTCATTTGCAAATATATTCTCCCATTCTGAGGGTTGTCTTTTCATCCTGTTTATGGTTTCCTTTGCTGTGCAAAAGCTTTTAAGTTTCATTAGGTCCCACTTATTTGTTTTTGTTTTTATTTTCATTACTCTAGGAGGTGGGTCAAAAAAGATCTTGCTGTGATTTATGTCAAAGGGTGTTCTGCCTGTTTTCCTCTAAGAGTTTGATAGTGTCTGGCCTTACATTTAGGTCTTTAATCCATTTTGAGTTTATTTTTGTGTATGGTGTTAGGGAGTGTTCTAATTTCATTCTTTTACAAAACTACAGAAAAGTAAAGTAAAAATAGAAAAATAAAAAATATATATCAAAAAAATAAAAAAATAAAAAACAACAAAACAACAATACCATCAACGGAACAAACGAAACAAACAAAAAAAGAATAAGAGTAATAAGTATATTTTCCTGGGGCCTCCTCTGTCAGTGTCCTTGCCCCCACAGTCAGCCACAGGCAATCCCTGCCTCCCCAGGAGGCCCTCCAGTACCTCTAGGTAGGTCTCTGGACCTGCTGTGGGCACTGTGGTGTCAGCTCAGACTCTGACCTGGCCCAAGTCCTGCGTGTAATTGCCCCCAAAGTCCACTGCAGCTAAGCCTATACTGCTAAAAGTTGTGGGAACACTCATTGTCTATTCAGGTATTCCAGAGATGCGTGATTTACCAAGCCAGTTGCGGGGATGTAATCCACAGCTTGTGCAGCTGCAGCGAAAGATTTCCGTTCCTCTTCCTTAGTCGCACCACCCCTGTGGCTCAGCTTTGGTTTTGGCCCCGCGTCTGCGTGTGCACCACCCTCAGGCATCTGTCTCCTGCCCAGGCGAGAGGGAGCAAAAGCAGCAGCTGATTGGGGCACAGTTACTTCCTCGGGCCAGAGAGGGATGCAGCAGCCACAAGTCGGGTGTGTGCGAATTGCCTGCAGCAGCAGCGACTGGCAGGCAGTTGCAACAGACTGGGGCATGCTCACTCCGGCAGGAGTCCCTCCCAGTGCCTGCGGACGCCAGAGAAGCCAGCAGGTGGGGAGAGGGGTTGTAATGGCGGCCCTGCTCCTTGCGCGCCACTCGACAATGACGCCTTGCTTCTATGGTGTCCCGGGCTTTTCCTGCAAATTTTCCCGGGTGTGAGCTCCTTACTCCTGTCCCTTCAAGGCTGTCTTTTCACAGCCAACAGCTGTCCCCTCCCTAGGTCCACTCTCCAAACCCCATTTTCCAGCCCCCAGCCCCCCTCCACAACAGGAGACTCGCAACTGAGGCTGGGATGCGCAGAGCTGCGGCGCAGCCCGTGCTCGCAGTTCGTGCTTTGTACTCCCTCCCACAGGCCGTCCGCTGCGTTCTCCTTTGATCCTCCAAAGGTCCCTTTCTATCCCAGCTGATTTCCCTACCGTGAGGGAGCTTTTCTGAGTGCGGGGACCTCCCCTCACCTTCAGCTTCCCGCTAGGGTTGCTGGTCCCTTTTTTGATTCCTCTTTTCCTTTTTTCTTTCTTTCATCCTACCCGGCTGCGAGGGGATTTTTCTTGTCCTTTTAGGTGTGCAAAGTCTTCCACTAATGTTCAGCAGGTTCTCTGAGAGAATTGTTCCATTTGTAGCTGTATTCTTGATGTACTTGTGAGGAGCGAAGAATTCCGCATCCTCCTATTCCACCGTCTTGACTCTTTGGCCCATGTATCTTTTTGAATTAGAGTTTTCTCCAGATATATGCCCAGGAGTGGGATTGCTGGATCATATGGTAGTTCTGTTTTTACTTTTTTAAGGAACCTCCATTCTGTTTTCCATAGTGGCTGCACCAATTTATATTTCCATCAAGAGTGTAGGAGGGTTACCTTTTCTCCACACCCTCTCCAGCATTTGTTATTTGTAGACTTTTTAATCATGGCCATTCTGTGATGTCTGGTTTTATTGCAGTGATGCAGTCTGTCAAGATCAGGACTACTGAGTAAACCAAAATGTGCCCTGGGAATGCCCTAGGTTTGTACATAGTCCTTGTACGTGTTGTGTAGCAGCAACCAAATTTCCCCTGATAATCTGAATAAATTACTTACTCAGTACAGTAACCCTGTGGCTGTTGGTTCAGTGACATGAGGAGCCCAAAATGGCCTGGTAGCAGTCTCAGCTTCTACTATCGGTACCATACCTATGTTTTCTGGTACAAGGATTTCTCTCTTGGCCACTAGGACATCTACACACACGAAGCCAAAGTTTGTAGTAACTGGAACAAAAATACTTCCAGTGGGTTATTAGATACAATAGTTAGAGGGGACACTCCTATTTATATCTGTTGGTTTCCGGACTCCTATGTTATAATTATAAGGAAGAGAGCACCACATATTGAGAGTTGCAAGGTGACTTTTTCCCAGCTGGCCCTGTAACCAAAGCTTCAGCAGTCTACTACACTGTGTAAGGCCGTGGCTTCCTGGTGAAAGAGCACCTGGTAATGCCCGTGAAATCTATGAGCACTGGAAGACATTACTGCACTTCAGGACAGATCATAAAAGGGGATTGAGTGAAAGTCTTCATAGAAAAGGTGAAACTCCAGTTCTCTACTCTCACTCAACACCAGAACGAAGACAGCCAGCCTCAGACTCCCCGGGTAAGTGACTGGAAGATTATTTGCTGATGGGACTAAACTCCCCTAGAGAGAAGATCCATAGATACTGACATCTGGGGAGTTTTCAGTGAAAAATATGCTTGGCCGTTTAATTATTTAATTGTGAAGTCCATGGTCAACAAGGCCCTCCCATGGACAAAACTTCTGATCAACTTTTGTTATCTCATCTTTAAATATAAATGGGCCACCCAAAAATCACCAAATATTTGGGGAAAGATTTCAACACAAAAAAGAGACCAAAAAATTGAGATAATATAGAGAACAGAAGAACTTAACTTGTATCATCAGAGATTAAGAATGAGTTCTTGGAAATTAAAAATACAATTAAAAATAAGAAAGTTGATTAAAATATTGGAATATTCAGTCATGGAAATATCCTAGAAATTGGAACCAAAAGGCAAAATGATTTAGAATAAAGACAAAAGGTTTTTTCTTTTTAATAAGTGGTACAACAGGCAAATAAAAGTTTCAGAAAGTGATCATTTTCTTCCCAGAATTATTTTCTGTGTTCTATGAAAAATAATGCAAGAACATTCCCCAGAATTGATGGACTTGAGTCTCCAAACTGCAAGAGCCCTACAAGGATAAATTAATGAAGAAAAGTCTGTCCTAATGTACTTTATTTGGAGCCTCAGAACTCCAGAGATAAAGAGAAGATCCTAAATTATTCCAGAAAAAAACAATTAGATCACTTAAAAGTATATGAAATAAGGGTAACATTTGACTTCTTTGCAACATTAGGAGTTGGAAAACAATGCAACTGTATCTAAAACAGACATATCGAAATCAAACAGTATAAACGTGTATATATATATATATAATATATACATATATTTAAAATATATGTATGGGACTTCCGTGGTGGTGCAGTGGTTAAGAATCTGCCTGCCAATGCAGGGACACGGGTTCGATCCCTGGTCCGGGAAGATCCCACATGCCGCGGAGCAACTATGCCTGTGTGCCACAACTACTGAGCACATGCACCACAACTACTGAAGTGCGTGCACCCTAGAGCCCCCTTGCTGCAACTACTGAAGCCCCTGCGCTCTAGGGCCCGTGTGCTGCAACTACTGAAGCCCGTGCACCTAGAGCCTGTGCTCTGCAACAAGAGAAGCCACTGCAGTGAGAAGCCTGTGCACTGCAGCAAAGAGTAGCCCCCTCTCTCCACAACTAGAGAAAGCCCGTGTGCAGCAACGAAGACCCAACACAGCCACAAAAAAAAAAAAAAAAATATATATATATATATATATATGTATGTATATATAAACATATATACATATATAATATGTATGTAATATATATATGTGGATGTTAACATCAGAATAAATAGCTAAAAGGCCTCTGGGGTATAGAGTAGAGAGGAGAGTAGGGGACTTCTGTTTATTTATTTGTTTTTCTTATAAGCCTAGTAGATCTGTTTAATTTTTTAAACTATCTGAAGGAACAAATAAAAATCGTT
This sequence comes from Balaenoptera borealis, assembly GCF_965194805.1. Lineage (NCBI taxonomy): Eukaryota > Metazoa > Chordata > Mammalia > Artiodactyla > Balaenopteridae > Balaenoptera > Balaenoptera borealis. The sequence goes on along the minus strand of NC_138881.1, from coordinate 38,841,841 downwards.
TTAAAAAATCAGATTTGTGTGTAGATTCACTTGTATGATTTTTTAGATTCCAAATATAAGTGAAATCGTCTAGCACAGGGCTTTATACACAATATTTTGTAATAACCTATAATGGAATATAATCTGCAAAAGAAAACCCCACAACAAATCACTATGCTATACACCTGAAACTAGCAGAATGCTGTAAATCAACTATACTTCAGTTAAAAAAAATTGAGAAGTGGAGGCTGGATCAGATAATCTTTGAGATTACTGCCAGTCTAATTTTCAGAGAGTTTCAGTTTGTTAGTTGTCTTGCAACTGGCACAGTATAGCATATCCCTTTGCATAGAGGTGTGGGAACTACAGGAACGTTAACATTAGGTATAATTCTCCAAAACAGCAGAATGGAATTAAAATAAAAATATTCTCCATTTGTTGATTACTGACTGAGTGCCAGGCATTTTACATAATTGGTAACTGATTATCACAATAATCTTGTGTTAGTTAAGATTTAGAAACTGAGATTTAAATTAGTTAATGGCAGAGAGGGGCTTTGAAATAGATTAATCTGACTACAAAATCCAGAGCACTCTCTAACATAGACTGCTACTTGACCTTAAAATATAAACAGACCCTGAGCGGTTTAGGCTTTACACATACCAGAGAATGAGGAAAATGTACCTCTAGTGGATACAGATTCAGGCTCCACAGTCTTCCATGTGACAGTGAAAATACTCAAGTGAAGAAAGGGAGAAAAGAGTGCACATACTCAGAAAATTAAAACACACATCCACACTCACAAACATATTGGAGAAGTATTTAAATGAAGACAATGTCAAAACAAAGAATAATTACTATTATGAACTACATACAGCAAATGTAGAAAGAAATTTAAAATTGCAAATGATCTCTCTTCCCATTTGCTATAGGATATTAATTTGGGAGAGATTAGGATAGAATTTGAATTTATTATGATTTTGTAACTTTTAAATTTTGCTGTAATTTCAAATTTAAAGTTACAAAAATAGTACAAAGAACTCCTATACGTCCTTTACCCTGATTTACTAAATATTTACATTCTGACCTATTCTCTTTCTCTTGCTCTCTCTTTCTGACATTTTTCCTGAAACATTTGAGAGTAAGCTGCATATAGCATTCTTCTTTACCCCGGAAAACTTCAGTATGTAATAGTTCAGTTTTTTTGATACTAAGGATAAAGACATTTTCTTATATAACAATAGTACAATGAACAAAATCAGGAAATTTACATTAATAACTTGCTATTATTTAATCCAAAGTTTGCATTAAAATTTGATCGAGTTTTCCAATAATATCCTTTATTGGGATATATATTTTTTATCCTAGTCAGAGATCCAATCTGGATCACCTATAGAATTTAATGTCTTTAGTCTTTAGTCTGGAATAGTTCCCAGTCTTTTTTTTTTCATGACCATGATGTTTTTGAAGAGAAAAACCAATTATTTAGTAGAATGTTCTTCAGTTAGCGTTTCCTGATGTTTCCTCGAGATTAAGTTCAGGTTATGCAATTTTGGCATTAAGTACTACAGAAACCAGGTTATGTCTTCTCAGTGCACCAAGGAAAGAGCCACACGATACCCTTTAAATCATTATTAGTGATGTTAACTTTTATCACTTGGTTAAGGTCGTGTTCACTAGGTTTTTCACTATAAAAATTTCCTTTTGTAATTGATAATTTGTGGGAAGATACCTTGAGACTATGTAAGTATCCTGTTCCATATCAAACTTTCACCCACTTGTTTACCCACTGGTTTTAGCAACTATTGATGATTCTGGCCTGGATTGATTATTACTATGATGATTGTCAAATGGTGATTTTCCAACTCCATTACTTCGGACATTATTAGTTGACATTATACTGTAATAAGCAACTTTCTCTTCTCCTCCTTTATTATTTATATATTTATATATGTGTGGATTACTGTTTTATTCATTGGATTATAATATGTTACTATCATTATTTACTTATTTTTATGTTAAGATTTCCCCAGATTTGGCCAGTGGGAACTCCTTCAAGTTTTGACATTCTCTGAAATCAGCCAGTTTGCCAAGGGGCTCTGGTTCTTTTAGCAGAGAATAGTAATTAGAAACCAAGATATGAGTGATAAGTGTACTCATTGCTACTGGAATGTCATTGCTTCTAGGCCTTTTCAGTGAACAGAGGTAGGATACGTGTGTTTGTATGTATGTATACATACATATATACACCTACATGGCACGTACCTTATACATCTCTTGCCATACATGCACACACACACACACACACACACACAACCTCAGGTAGATCACATCCAATTCCCATTCAACACCACAAGTTTTATTCAAGACTTCCCATTCCCATGTTTGTATCTCCCTTCTCTACAGTGAGAACCCTGGCTCTTATTCTGCCCAATATATTTATTCATTTTTACAATTTAGAATACACAGTTTTCTCACCTTCTTCACTGATATTCCTAACATCTCATAGAAGGGGAGTTAGGAAAACAAATGGCCCTCCAATGTCTGAAGCCTTTATTAGGCTCGCATATTGCAGTCTGGCTCTTTCGGCTTCACAAGTCTCTTCCCTGAAGAACATGAGACAAATTCCAGGGACTGCCAAAACATATTTCGGCGGCTCCACACAAATCTCTGCTGAAAAGTGAAGACCTAATGAGAAACCACTGTCCTAAAGCAAAATCTAGGCATTAAGTTGAAAATTAGCAGCCTGTAACTGTGGAAATGTCCTTGTCTCCCTTCTTTCTTTGGGAGTATTAATCGTTGGTCAGACCATCTTTAAAGAATAGCTGACAATATAGCAAGGAGCATCAAAAGCTGTAAAATTAATGTAGCTAATTGTTTTGGAGTCCTAATTATACTGAATGGAGAATAACTAAAGATATTATTTGATATTAAAACAAACAGGTTATGAAGTCGTTTGAAACATTTCCTCAAATTTTAAAGAAAAGAAAAGAAAACCAAAAACTTGAGACATCCATGAAACTTGGGACTTGCAGTTGACACAAACTGAATGCTTTGGGCTTCCCATTTCCTCTCCTATGACATTGAAGGACTCTTCAGTGGACAATTTAGAGATGCTCTGGTGGGCTAATAAAGCCTGAGTATAAGACCAAGTACACATTGATTCAAGTCTTTTTTTTTTTTTTTCACACACACACACTGTATTTTATTTTTACAAGAGATAAATAGACTGACACCAAGCATTGTACATGGATGACCACAACAAAAGCAACAATGATTGCAATTACCAAACATGAAACACACTCATACTATGTCATAATATTGACATTCAGTCCAGTAATCCTCCACTGTAACAGCTCCTTTACTTTGCAGTGAAAATTGATTTGTATATTCTTTGCCTCTGAGTCCTTGTGGGATTTTTTTTTTCTTTTCAATTCAGACAGAAAGTCACAAAAATTATACTCATCCTCATCAGTTCACTCAGTCCCATGTAATTAATTTTTTTTTCATCTTGATCTTTTGTTAGCACTTTTATGAGTTCATCAGTTTTTCATTAGAGTTCTGAAAATGCTTATTCATTCAGTTCAGCAGTACAGTCAGTTACCAGAAACCTGTACTCGTCAGAGTCTTTTCCATGAATTTCTTGAAGATGAAACCCTTTTATAGGAACATATTTGCAAAATCATCAGAGTACACCCAGAACTGTCTGTAAATGACAAAAGACTTAAAAATGACCATGGTTAAAGATTTGATGAAAGTTCATAATAATGCAGTTGACAAGAAAATTAGTTATTTCTGAGATATACATTTTAAAGTAATAACTAGGATTATTACTTATAACATTATACCAGAACATATAAGATTTTTAGAAATTTCATGTAATGTCTGAAACATTTATATTAACATATTTCCATACATATTTCCATACAGATACAAATATACGATTTTTAGAAATTTCATGTAATGTCTGAAACATTTATATTAACATATTTCCATACATATTTCCATACAAATACAAATATAAGATTTTTAGAAATTTCATGTAATGTCTGAAACATCTATATTAACATATTTCCATACAAATAACCCAATGAAAGTTTAGTATTAGTTGTTTTGTTTGTTTTTTTATACTGCAGGTTCTTATTAGGCATCAGTTTTATACACATCAGTGTATACATGTCAATCCCAATTGCCCAATTCAGCACACCACCATCCCCACCTCACCGCAGTTTTCCCCCCTTGGTGTCCATATGTCCATTCTCTACATCTGTGTCTCAACTTCTGCCCTGCAAACTGGCTCATCTGTACCATTTTTCTAGGTTCCGCATACATGCATTAATATACGATATTTGTTTTTCTCTTTCTGACTTACTTCACTCTATATGACAGTCTCTAGATCCATCCACGTCTCAACAAATGACTCAATTTCGTTCCTTTTTATGGCTGAGTAATATTCCATTGTATATATGTACCACAACTTCTTTATCCATTCGTCTGTTGATGGGCATTTAGGTTGCTTCCATGACCTGGCTATTGTAAATAGTGCTGCAATGAACATTGGGGTGCATGTGTCTTTTTGAATTACGGTTTTCTCTGGGTATATGCCCAGTAGTGGGATTGCTGGGTCATATGGTAATTCTATTTTTAGTTTTTTAAGGAACCTCCATATTGTTCTCCATAGTGGCTGTATCAATTTACATTCCCACCAACAGTGCAAGAGGTTACCCTTTTCTCCACACCCTCTCCAGCGTTTGTTGTTTGTTGATTTTCTGATGATGCCCATTCTAACAGGAGTGAGGTGATACCTCATTGTAGTTTTGATTTGCATTTCTCTAATAATTAGTGATGTTGAGCATCTTTTCATGTGCTTCGTGGCCGTCTGTATGTCTTCTTTGGAGAAATGTCTCTTTAGGTCTTCTGCCCATTTTTGGATTGGGGTATTTGTTTCTTTGATATTGAGCTGAATGAGCTGTTTATATATTTTGGAGATTAATCCTTTGTCCGTTGATTCATTTGCAAATATTTTCTCCCATTCTGAGGGTTGTCTTTTCGTCTTGCTTATGGTTTCCTTTGCTGTGCAAAAGCTTTGAAGTTTCATTAGGTCCCACTTGTTTATTTTTGTTTTTATTTCCATTACTCTAGGAGGTGGATCAAAAAAGATCTTGCTGTGATTTATGTCAAAGAGTGTTCTTCCTATGTTTTCCTCTAAGAGTTTTATAGTGTCCAGTCTTATATTTAGGTCTCTAATCCATTTTGAGTTTATTTTTGTGTATGGTTTTAGGGAGTATTCTAATTTCATTCTTTTACATGTAGCTGTCCAGTTTTCCCAGCACCACTTATTGAAGAGACTGTCTTTTCTCCGTTGTATATCTTTGCCTCCTTTGTCATAGATTAGTTGACCATAGGTGTGTGGGTTAATCTCTGGGCTTTCTATCTTATTCCATTGATCTATGTTTCTGTTTTTGTGCCAGTACCATATTGTCTTGATTACTGTAGCTTTGTAGTATAGTCTGAAGTCAGGGAGTCTGATTCCTCCAGCTCCATTTTTTTGCCTCAAGACTGCTTTGGCTATTCGGGGTCTTTTGTGTCTCCATACAAATTTTAAGATGATTTGTTCTAGCTCCGTAAAAAATGCCATTGGTAATTTGATAGGGATTGCATTGAATCTGTAGATTGCTTTGGGTAGTATACTCATTTTCACAATGTTGATTCTTCCAATCCAAGAACATGGTATATCTCTCCATCTGTTGGTATCATCTTTAATTTCTTTCATCAGTGTCATAGTTTTCTGCATACAGGTCTTTTGTCTCCCTAGGTAGGTTTATTCCTAGGTATTTTATTCTTTTTGTTGCAATGGTAAATGGGAGTGTTTCCATAATTTCTCTTTCAGATTTTTCATCATTAGTGTATAAGAATGCAAGAGATTTCTGTGCATTAATTTTGTATCCTGCAACTTTACCATATTCATTAATTAGCTCTAGCAGTTTTCTGGTGGCAGTTTTAGGATTCTCTGTGTATAGTATCATGTCATCCGCAAACAGTGACAGTTTTACTTCTTCTTTTCCAATTTGTATTCCTTTTATTTCTTTTTCTTCTCTGATTGCCGTGGCTAGGACTTCCAGAACTATGTTGAATAATAGTGGTGAGAGTGGACATCCTTGTCTCGTTCCTGATCTTAGAGGAAATGCTTTCAGTTTTTCACCATTGAGAATGATGTTTGCTGTGGGTTTGTCATATATGGCCTTTATTATGTTGAGGTAGGTTCCCTCTATGCCCACTTTCTGGAGAGTTTTTATCATAAATGGGTGTTGAATTTTGTCAAAAGCTTTTTCTGCATCTATTGAGATGATCATATGGTTTTTATTCTTCAATTTGTTAATATGGTGTATCACATTGATTGATTTGCATATATTGAAGAATCCTTGCATCCCTGGGATAAATCCCACTTGATCATGGTGTGTGATCCTTTTAATGTGTTGTTGGATTCTGTTTGCTAGTATTTTGTTGAGGATTTTTGCATCTATATTCATCAGTGATATTGGTCTGTAATTTTCTTTTTTTGTAGTGTCTTTGTCTGGTTTTGGTATCAGGGTGATGGTGGCCTCATAGAATGAGTTTGGGAGTGTTCCTTCCTCTGCAATTTTTTGGAAGAGTTTGAGAAGGATGGGTGTTAGCTCTTCTCTAAATGTTTGATAGAATTCACCTGTGAAGCCATCTGGTCCTGGACTTTTGTTTGTTGGAAGATTTTTAATCACAGTTTCAATTTCATTACTCGTGATTGGTCTGTTCATATTTTCTGTTTCTTCCTGATTCAGTCTTGGAAGGTTATACCTTTCTAAGAATTTGTCCATTTCTTCCAGGTTGTCCATTTTATTTGCATAAAGTTGCTTGTAGTAGTCTCTTAGGATGCTTTGTATTTCTGCGGTGTCTGTTGTAACTTCTCCTTTTTCATTTCTGATTTTATTGATTTGAGTCCTCTCCCTCTTTTTCTTGATGAGTCTGGCTAATGGCTTATCAATTTTGTTTATCTTCTCAAAGAACCAACTTTTAGTTTTATTGATCTTTGCTATTGTTTTCTTTGTTTCTATTTCATTTATTTCTGCTCTGATCTTTATGATTTCTTTCCTTCTGCTAACTTTGGGTTTTGTTTGTTCTTCTTTCTCTAGTTTCTTTAGGTGTAAGGTTAGATTGTTTACTTGAGATTTTTCTTGTTTCTTTAGGTAGGCTTGTATAGCTATAAACTTCCCTCTTAGAACCGCTTTTGCTGCATCCCATAGGTTTTGGGTCGTCGTGTTTTCATTGTCATTTGTCTCTAGGTATTTTTTTATTTCCTCTTTGATTTCTTCAGTGATCTCTTGGTTATTTAGTAACGTATTGTTTAGCCTCCATGTGTTTGTCCTTTTTACGTTTTTTCCCCTGTAATTCATTTCTAATCTCATAGCGTTGTGGTCAGAAAAGATGGTTGATATGATTTCAATTTTCTTAAATTTACTGAGGCTTGATTTGTGACCCAAGATGTGATCTATCCTGGAGAATGTTCCGTGCGCACTTGAGAAGAACGTGTAATCTGCTGTTTTTGGATGGAATGTCCTATATATATCAATTAAATCTATCTGGTCTATTGTGTCATTTAAAGCTTCTGTTTCCTTATTTATTTTCATTTTGGATGATCTGTCCATTGGTGTAAGTGAGGTGTTAAAGTCCCCCACTATTATTGTGTTACTGTCGATTTCCTCTTTTATAGCTGTTAGCAGTTGCCTTATGTATTGAGGTGCTCCTATGTTGGGTGCATATATATTTATAATTGTTATATCTTCTTCTTGGATTGATCCCTGTATCATTATGTAGTGTCCTTCCTTGTCTCTTGTAACATTCTTTATTTTAAAGTCTATTTTATCTGATATGAGTATAGCTACTCCAGCTTTCTTTTGATTTCCATTTGCATGGAATATCTTTTTCCATCCCCTCACTTTCAGTCTGTATGTGTCCCTAGGTTTAAAGTGGGTCTCTTGTAGACAGCATATATATGGGTCTTGTTTTTGTATCCATTCAGCAAGCCTGTGTCTTTTGGTTGGGGCATTTAATCCATTCACGTTTAAGGTAATTATCGATATGTATGTTCCTATGACCATTGTCTTAATTGTTTTGGGTTTGTTTTTGTAGGTCCTTTTCTTCCCTTGTGTTTCCCACTTAGAGAAGTTCCTTTAGCATTTGTTGTAGAGCTGGTTTGGTGGTGCTGAATTCTCTTAGCTTTTGCTTGTCTGTAAAGCTTTTGATTTCTCCATCAAATCTAAATGAGATCCTTGCCGCGTAGAGTAATCTTGGTTGTAGGTTCTTCCCTTTCATCACTTTAAGTATATCATGCCACTCCCTTCTGGCTTGCAGAGTTTCTGCTGAGAAATCAGCTGTTAACCTTATGGGAGTTCCCTTGTATGTTATTTGTCGTTTTTCCCTTGCTGCTTTCAATAATTTTTCTTTGTCTTTAATTTTTGCCACTTTGATTACTATGTGTCTCGGCGTGTTTCTCCTTGGGTTTATTCTGTATGGGACTCTCTGCGCTTCCTGGACTTGGGTGGCTATTTCCTTTCCCATGTTAGGGAAGTTTTCGACTATAATCTCTTCAAATATTTTCTCTGGTCCTTTCTCTCTCTCTTCACCTTCTGGGACCCCTATAATGCGAATGTTGTTGCGCTTAATGTTGTCCCAGAGGTCTCTTGGGCTGTCTTCATTTCTTTTCATTCTTTTTTCTTTAGTCTGTTCCACAGCAGTGAATTCCACCATTCTGTCTTCCAGGTCACTTATCCGTTCTTCTGCCTCAGTTATTCTGCTATTGATTCCTTCTAGTGTAGTTTTCATTTCAGTTATTGTATTGGTCATCTCTGTTTGTTTGTTCTTTAATTCTTCTAGGTCTTTGTTAATCATTTCTTGCATCTTCTCCATCTTTGCCTCCATTCTTATTCCGAGGTCCTGTATCATCTTCACTATCATTATTCTGAATTCTTTTTCTGGAAGGTTGCCTATCTCCACTTCATTTAGTTGTTTTTCTGGGGTTTTTTCTTGTTCCTTCATCTGGTACATAGCCCTCTGCCTTTTCATCTTGTCTATCTTTCTGTAACTGTGGTTTTTGGTCCACAGGCTGCAGGATTATAGTTTTTCTTGCTTCTGCTGTCTGCCCTCTGGTGGTTGAGGCTATCTAAGAGGCTTGATGGGAGGCTCTGTTGGTGGGTAGAGCTGACTGTTGCTGTGGCGGTCAGAGCTCAGTAAATCCTTAATCCACTTGACTGTTGATGGGTGGGGCTGGGTTCCCTTCCTGTTGGTTGTTTTGCCTGAGGCAACCCAACACTGGAGCCTACCCGTGCTCTTTGGTGGGGTTAATGGCAGACTCTGGGAGGGCTCACGCCAAGGAGAACTTCCCAGAACCTCTGCTGCGAGTGTCCTTATCCCCACGGTGGAACAGAGCCACCACTCGCCTCTGCAGGAGACCCCCTAACACCAGCAGGTAGGTCTGGTTCAGTCTCCCCCAGGGTCACTGCTCCTTCACCTGGGTCCCGATGCACACATTACTTTGTGTGTGCCCTCCAAGAGTGGGGTCTCTGTTTCCCCCAGTCCTGTCAAAGTCCTGCAATCAATTCCCACTAGGCTTCAAAGTCTGATTCTCTAGGAATTCCTCCTCCCGTTGCCGGACCCCCAGGTTGGGAAGCCTGACGTGGGGCTCAGAAGCTTCACTCCAGTGGGTGGACTTCTGTGGTATAAGTGTTCGCCAGTCTGTGAGTCACCCACCCAGCAGTTATGGGATTTGATTTTGCTCTGATTGCGCCCCTCCTACCGTCTCACTGTGGCTTCTCCTCTGTCCTTGGACGTGGGGTATCCTCCTTGGTGAAGTCCAGGGTCTTCCTGTCAATGATTGTCCAGGAGCCAGTTGTGATTCTGGTGCTCTCGCAAGAGGGAGTGAGAGCACGTCCTTCTACTCCACCATCTTGGTTAATCTCCCTGATTCAAGTCTTGTCTCATACTCTTACTAGATGTGTGAATTTGGACAAATTCCTTAACCACTCGGAGCCTCAGCTGTAAAATAGGGAAAATAATAACCATCTCACAGGGTTGGTGAGAGATTAAATGATATAATAAATGTAATGTTCCCAGTGCATAGCAAATGTTCAATACATGTTAGACTCTTTCCCTTCTTCTCTCCCCACTTTCCCTTCACCATTTCTCCCTCAATGTGCTCCAGAAATGCAAATTCACCTGGATGTCTGTTCTGGTTTTGCAGAAGTCTCAAGTTGGAACAATTTAATTGTTTCCACCCCCTTTAAACTCATCCTCCAAAAGGACCTTTGTTCAATTTATATGTTTTAAAAAGTAATTTTCAAAAAGTTTTCATTCAAATTTCACTTGTTCTTTATAACAAAAGATACATGTTACATATGGAAGAAATTATCCTCATTTGAAAAATGAGGTAATTCTGGCTTAAAGAAATCAGTGACTTTCTCAAGGTTTCACAGTAAACAGGGAGCTGGGACTAAGATACCTGAAACAAAAACCTGGGAACCCTAAGCTCTACATAACGTTTGGCAGGTTTCCTCCTCACTTTCCTCTTTCTGTATTTTCCTCCTTAATATCTCTAATACATTCTACCCCTGGCTGACAATTTAATCCCTGCTTGGCCAAATCACTGAATCCCCTCCACCTAGCCATGAAAATAGCTCTTTCCCAGCACAGCTGAATTATCCTTTTTCCAAAACAGTTGTAGATGGAAGCATCCAGTTCTTCCCAGTAAACCCCCAACCCCTATCCACTGGTTTGTTCTCTTGCCTCAAGGCTCTAATAGCACAATCACAGAATAATTCAACTTTGAACATTTCCAAAAATTTAAGTTATTCTCTCTTATCCTTGGTTACCGTGTTATGCTAAGAATATTTAAAACCCATAGATAATAGGAAAATTATTATTTAAGTTAAAAACATTTTTCTTCTCCTATGTTTCTTAACCTTCTTAATCTAAGTAAAGATTTATTAGAGTCACACCTTCCTTCTCCTTTCCTTCCCACCCTCTGAAGCTGATAATGAATAAGGAAATGTTCCGAGGTCAGCAAGTGGGAGGGTAAAAGAAAATCAAGTGGTCTGGTCCATCTACTGACTAGTCAAGTGAGTTCTTGCATAATTAGGAGTTGGCTATACAATTCCCCTTGAAATGTGATTTCTTGGAGCTGAGGTTCAATTCAGAATCCCCTCATTAAATTGCATCTCTGAATCCTGCTGATTTCATGACTCATCAGCATATCTGACATCCAGAAAATTTTAGGTGCATTCTGAATTTAGGAAGGAAAAAAAACACACCAAATTAATAAAACCCAACACCCATATCTTCTTGACAGTTAAGTAGAAAAGAGCATAGATTCTAAACTAGCCCATAGGACATCCTCAGATATAAAAATGTCCATTTCTGCTTTGGAGGCATTAAAGGTAAATCAGGGAGTGAATCTTATCATTTCATCTTTGTTCTTGCTTATTGTCACAGCCTATGCATAGTGTCTAAATGTTGTACAACTATTAGATTACTTGGGGGATTCACTTTAAAACATTAGGACGACCATCTATTCTTTAAAAGGAACTGGATGTTGGTTATCACCAGAAAATATGCAGTATGGATCTATCCTCTGAGATTAGACTTTTACAGAATGTCCTAGTTATTGAACTATTTCAAAAGGCATAATTTACCTTAGCTTAATCTAGACCTTAAGAACAATAAGCAGAAAAAACAGTAAAAGCTCTTGGAAAACATTTAAAAATAAAATGCTGTGCCTGCATGTGTAAAAGTTCATAATTTCTCACTGGAGAAATGATTAGAAATCACAATATTCTATTTAGTTTAATTGTTGATGCCCAGGGAACTATTTTGAGAATGGCAGTGCCGGAAGGGTTAAAAGTAAAATATTACTCTAAGCATAGCCCGCAAACAGCTTTTCTTCTCATCATATAACCAGCTCTTTTCTCATCTTCTGTTTGCTCTCTAAACATGCTATTCATTCCCATGACAGTCACTTTCGGTGCTTTAAATAAAGGAACTAATTAGATGCAATAGACTACTGAGAGTTTCCTGCTTGTTTGTTTTGTTTTATTTTTCAGTCATTTATTTCACAAATCATCACATTGTATCTACTACTTATGCTAAACACTATAAAGGCTAAAAAAATTGAGTATGGCACAGACCTGTCTTACAGAGATTCATATTCACCCACTGGTCATCTTTTAAAAATTATTTGTAACATTATTATCTTATTGTCTATAATGATATCAACATCAAATGAGTCATTTTTAGTCTGAATCTTTTTCTCCTCTGACTGTATTAACAAGTTCATTCCAGCATTACAACCTCCTTCCCCACAAATGATTGATTGACTCTTAAAAAAACACACAAACATGTGTATAAATTATTTCTTCCTATGTTCATTTTTATTAGATTTACCTGTATATTTAAATAAATTTTAACAGTTGAGTCATAAAATGAATAGTCCTCCTGATTCTTCTCTTCTGACTTGATTCAACAAATGTTTCTAAGTACCTATTGCATGAGAGGTGCTGTCATATGTTGCTTTGTGATCTAAAGAACAGATCACATTCCCTTGAGCAGCGGAAGAGAATTATATAAACAGAGAGAATATTTCCAGCTGATATTTTATAACTGTCATTGGATCCACTGGTTAAAGAACAGGACTGAATGGCATGCTTTCTTTTTCAAAAAACATTGGCAGGGTGAGGAGGATATTTAAAAGATACATAAATAAGACACTAAATTGTTGGTGGGAGAATAAATTGGTACTGTCACTTGGGAATATTGTTTGGCTGTATCTAGTAAATCTAAGTATACATATACCCTATAAGCCAGCAATTCAACTCCTAGTTGTATACCCAACAGAGATGCACACATATGTTTACCAAAGACCCATTCCAGGATTCTCATAACAATGGAAACTACACATACGCCCATCAATAGTGTAATGAATGAATAAATTGTGGTATAGTCAGTCAATTGAATTGAATTCTATGCAGTCATAAGAATGAAAAATTTACAACTTCATGTAACAGCATGGATGAATTTCACAAACATAATGTTACATGAAAGAAATCAGATGTAAAATATATGCTGTATGATTGCATTTGTATAAAATCCCAAGATAGGTAAAACTAATCTTATTATTAGAAGTCAGGATAGTGGTTCCCCTTAGGTAGGAGAGTGAATGGAAGAGATCATGAGTGGGGAGCTTCTGGTGTACTGGTTAATTCTGTTTCTTGATCTTGGTGCTAATTACATGGGCAGATTTAGTTTGGGATATTCATTGAGCAGCATGTTTATGTGTGCTTTTTCTCTATGCAAATTGTACTTCAATAAAAAGTTAAAAAAAGACACTAAAATAATCACCAGCAGGCTATGCTGAGATAAATGTTAACTTAATTTGCCCTATGTTTTATTATCATTACTGTTATTATTTTTGTTTTTGTTTACTGTTGTTTAATTTCTTTCTAGTATAACGTGGGAGTGATATTTTGTACTACATTCCTTTTGAGGTTATGAGGCCAATTGGATATTGTGGTTTAACTTGCATTGTGTTCTTTCTTTCATCAAGATTTTCCATTTATTGGTGTAGAATTCCAAGGTTTTTGCATAAGCAATCTTATTATCCATCAGTGGTGTGCAAAAGTGTCAAAGTGAAGCAGAATTAGCTGTGAGTCTGTAACTTTGACAAATGCCATCACAGTCCAACTCCCTGCTAATCACAGTTTTGGATACTGCATCGAGAAATAGTCCTTGGAAAGTTAATTAAATCCTGTTATACAGACTAAAATGAATGTAAAGGGCAGGGAGAAAAAGTTAACAAAAAGGGAATGACAAACAGCAGCTTATTGAATTGAAGACATATCTTGCCGTGTAAACAGAGATATTTAAATGCACAGAAGATACTAAATTGGGAGGTGTTGCCTTGACCAGCAAGGACTGAGAAATCATTCTTTTGGACTTAGGAAGGTTAAAGTCAGGGCAGGAAATAAAATTAAGTTCAACCAGGGGAAAGTAGAAGCTGCTTTCTACTTTCCCAGGTAAAGTAATCTGAAGCACAGATATTCTCTGGGAGAGAGAAGCTGGAAAGACCAGTATCCTGAGAGAGCCTGGGGAGAGCAAAAGCATAAATAATTAGGTACCAGGAAGTAATAGGAATGGAGGGAAAGGCCAGTGATCATTCTCAACTCTGAGGATCCATTTCTTCGTGTTTCCCTCTGAGCCACCTTGGAGCTTGTTTCAAGGTCAATAGTAGTTGGTAAGGCCACAAAAATGTAGAAATAGGAAATGTCATGTAGAAATCATGTGAAAATAGAGTCGTGTGGGGGGAAGAAAACTCTCTCTGAGCCTTGCACTCTTACTTAGGAAGCAGACCAAAGCTCTCCTTGAAGGAGAGTTACGTGTATATGCAGACACTTGTGTGTGCATCCATGTGTGCTGTGCGTGCATGTGTGTGTTTATTCCTTGAGTTCCCTGTTGTACCATTATGCTTAGAGCACAGTTGATTAATCCACTTCAAAGGTGGCTCAGGAGCCCAAAACTGTGGTTTGATCCTGCCCTGCCTTGACTTGTAGCTCATCAAATATAAAGGCAAGTCTCTGGTACTTTGAATTTAGCCCTTTTAAAAATACTCTGTCTTTTGGTTACTACATTTACTGAAACTGTGGATAATATAAGCTATTCTTGGGCGCATGTTGTATATCTGATAAATAATTCATAGGATACATTTCATGCTCTGTTTTGTGTTAAAAAACGTTTCATTTACTGATGCAAACTCCAGTACTAGCTAGATGTCAATAAAATGAAGGCATGCAGATTTTAGAAAAAAGCACCCAGAATTACCATGATTCCGACAAATTAAAAAGTTACTAGAGAAGTTGTGGCTTTGAGAGTTTTAAGATATTTGCAAAACAGTGTAATAAGTTATGAAAAATGTAGAGGTAAATATTTTGAGGAGGATAAATATTAGCTTGAACCAGGCTAATTAGACTAGGGAAAGCAGAATAAAGACAGACAACTTCAGGGACTTCCCTGGCAGTCCAGTGGTTAAGACTCCACGCTGTCATTGCAGGGGGCACAGGTTCGATCCCTGGTTGGGGAACTAAGATCCTGCATGCTGCATGGCGTGGCCAAAACCAAACCAAACCAAAACAAAACAAAAAAACAACAACAGACAACTTCAAGAGAAGGGAGACTCAGCCTAAAATGGGAGTATAGAATGAGGATAATTTCAGGAATTAAAAGCAGTGGGAATCATGGAGGTAAAACCCATTTTCTTGCCCTTGTATAAGCTCAGGGGCACCATTCCCATAGAGTACAATGTTATACTCCAAGGGGTACCATTCACATTATATTCTATGATAACTGCCTCCCTCCGCCCCACATCCTCTCCTGCCCCAGTTGTACACCACCAAGAAGTCCCTAACTCCTTATAGGAGAGAAGAATGAGGGTGTCAAAGTTCTGTGGGACTCCTAAGCATGTAGTAGGAATCAGAAGAGAAGGAGACCTTGGACCTAATCCTGAGGGCAATGGGGAGCCACTGGAAGCATGCTAGTTTCCATTTTACAAAGTTACCCTGACAGAGAAGTTGAGAATATACTAAAAGAGATTGATTACTGGGCAGAATAATTCCTTCCAAAGCTATTATAACTGCTCTGCTGAGAAAGGTGGAGAGCTGATCTAAAAGAATTGTGGAGGGGATGATAAAGGGTAGGGGATGCTAGGAAAATACCTAAAAAGTAGAATTTACAAATCTGTCACCAGTAGGATATTTAAGTGGAAAATTGGTAGAAAGGGAGTGTCAGGAAGACTTCAAGGTCAAATGTCTTGGTCAAAGAATACTGGAAGAATATTTTTTTGCTTGTGGCTTGGAGAAGGGAATGACTAATTTGGGGCAAGCTGAGTTTTAGGTGTCTGGTGAATGTAGAGCCTTCGGGTGATGTTCTCTAGCAAGGAAATACAAATATGAGCCAAGGGAAAAAGAGAGAGGCTTAGGTTGGAGACTGAAATTTAGCAGTATTGATACTTAGTGTTATTTGAGACCATGGGCTTGAATACGATCACCCATTGGGAAAGAGTAGCTAGAGTGGCTGAAGACAAAGGACACCAAAAACAGTGGAGCAAATAAGTCATAAATATCAACCATGACCTCATGATGACTTGCAAAAGAAAGGATTATAGCATTTACTCATCTTTTTTTCCTTGTTGTATAAATTTAAATGTTTTAACTAAATTCACTTTTATTTACTCACCTTCTTCTCTGTTATAGAGTGTTTGTTGGTAGTTAATTTTGGAATTTAGTTTATAGTTGAAGAATACCAAAACATGCATATCATTAAAGATCTGGGTGAGGAGTTGGAAGCAATAACTGAAGTGCAGGCACTGTCAGCTGGAAAAGAGAGGGATACCTTGTGTTAGGTGAGGAATTCTTTTCCTTGATAGTAAAAAATATGGGGAAGAAAGGAAGGAGGGGAGGAAGGGAAGGAGGGAGGAAGGGAGGAAGAAAGGAAAGAAGGAGGAAGGAAGGAGGGAAGGAGGGAAGGAAGGAGGGAAGGAAAAGGTATATAGGGATAGAGATATTGGATAGCCAAAAGTGGGGACTAAAGCAGGCTGCTGTAATTTTGATGGCCCCAGTTCTGAACTCTCTTCCTATTTAGGATGAATCCAAAAGAGATAGGTGGATAGGAGCCCAGCTCCCACTATTGAAACCTAGAAAGGGAAAGGAGTTCTCTTCCCTATCTACTGTGGGTCCATTATAGGAGCACGGCCAATCAACTGTTCTCACCTAAGACTGTGAATCTTGAAGGGTGATACACTGGTACAGGCCAGTTTTAAATTATATTGGAGGGTTGGCCAAATAAGAGTCCATGTGATATACATAGAGATAAGCTACTTGGATTCCCCATTTGAGAAAAGACTTGCTGCCCAGCTGTAGGGAGTGTGGTCTGCAGCTAGCCTCCAGCTGTCAGCAACTTTAGGATCTATTGCAGCTGCAGAAAGCCACCTTGGTGAGGGTCACGCCCTTTCCTGGGCAGTCTGCATCTGGTGACTGAGCAAAGTGATTATATAAAGACAGCCATTTCAGCCTAATGCAGGACCATCTTATGGACAGAACCTGCTCCTGAGCTCCCTGCCAGGTTCACAGAGGCTTTGCTGGCTCTGTATCACAATTCTTGCCCTGCCCGGTCCTGCTTTCTTTCCCTTCTCTTCACAGTTTTTAACCCCTAATAAACATCTTTTACCCCAAACTCCTTCTCGGTGAATTCCTCTGGTGAGCCCAACCGGTGACATTGCATCAGTACAATGATGCCTGTCCAGTACCACTGGCACCAGTGGTGGAAATCTAAGTAGAACATTCCTATGACAGCATCTTTGAGTTCCTGTGTATTGGCTGAGCCCAATTCTCCAACATTCTTATCCATTATATAATCTCTTGGTACGCTTTCAATAAATTCATTTTCTGCTAAAGATGAAAAAAAGGAGCCCATTTTTCCTATTTGTAATAAAGAATATGGCTGGTGTGAAATGTATTGAAATTTGAGCATTCCAGTCGTCCTGAAAGAGGATTTGTTTGTGCTCTGCCAAGAAACTTTGTCATTAGGAAGGTACCTTCAGATATGTTACCTTAACTGAAAGGAAGCAAGATAATTTGGGTTTGACATAATTTGAGAGGTGTCTTAGTTTAAACAGATTCTGAGACAAGGACTTGGGTACAGACAGTTTATTTGGGAGTTGATCCCTAGAAGCACAAAATAAGAGTGCATTATTGAGGAAATCATATTTGTGAGCAACTAGAGCTTCAGACCTACTGGGGAGCCCTCTGAGAAACTGTGTGGAACATGCTTCAAAATTCATGCTCCCAGAGGATGGGCATGCTAACGCATTTATCCATCATTTTTCATTGTGCATCGGTAGATATTTGCTTTGCATTGTTTTCGCCTAAAGAAAGTAAAGATTCTTGCAAGACACAGTGATATCCATTTACAAAGGAAAAATCATGTATGCTGTCATATGTTGGTATTTCCTGGAGGCATTGTGGGTTATTCATCAAAACTGTTACTCTAGGCAGGGGCTGGAATTGACAGCACAGGCTCAGACCTGGTGGCAAGTATGATGTTCAAGGGCAATGGTGATCTCTGTTTCCAGCACGTGGTTGGTCGTGGTGGGTATAAGGTGTTGGAGCCTGAGCGGAAGGCTGTGGTGAGAATGAGTGGTTCAACGACAAGTAGGGAGAACAGCACGTCAAAGAGTCTTGGCGGTTCTTGTACGATCAGGCAGAGAGGCAAGTTGACCATTAGAAATCGGGGGCCAGAAGTTTCTGTGTTAAAATTCAATTTTCCCCTGCCTAGAAAAGGGGAACTGCAAGCATAAAGCAGGGTCTCAGGCTCAAGAGATTGCTGGAATGAAACCAGTGAAGAACCCCATTCTCTAAACTGGAAGACAGGGCAGAGAATTATAGCTCATGAACCAAGGGGACACTGCAGGAATCTGTGGTTATTGAATTTTGCCTGATAGTGAACTCCGTTGGATGTGGGACTAGAGCAACTCAACCAGTTCCAAACTCGTGTAAGAATTGATCTAAGCCTGCAGGTGGGTGTCAGTTGGTAGTGCAGGGGGGTGGGGGGGTAGGTTTGCCAAAATATAGAGGTCTGGCAGAGCCTCATATTTGTCAGCCAAACAGACTCTTGACATCTTTGAAGAACTGGATTTATTCAGTCATCTGATTTTTTCCAATTGAGTTGCAGGCACATATATTTCTAGAATGTCAGTATGAATAATTAATGCTTTATAAACAAAATGCTCATACATTTGTCAGTTTCTACTTAAATGATATGTTAAACTTTCAAGATATTTATTATTCTCCTTTTATGAGTAAAGCATCGTGCAGCATACAAAAAAGAATAAAACAGATCCTGCCTTGTAGAAGGTTGCAACATTATTAAATGTACACAGTTAGCATAATGTATGTATCTCTAGCACATGGCATACTGTCCATCACATAACAGATACTTGATACATATTTACTAAATTAAGAGCTTATACGGAAATCCAGTGTCTCCCTAATATAATTAAAGCCCTGTGCTTCTAACTTTAGCAATGGACAGAGAATCTCACCTATAAAGGAAAAGACAAACTTTATAGCACCAACATTTCCCTCTAATATTCATCTTCCCATTGAGGTCTCACTAACTCCTATTGCAAATGTGCTGACTGACATAAGGAGGTGTTATTCACCTCAAAGTGAACTCATACGT
This sequence comes from Balaenoptera borealis, assembly GCF_965194805.1. NCBI lineage: Eukaryota > Metazoa > Chordata > Mammalia > Artiodactyla > Balaenopteridae > Balaenoptera > Balaenoptera borealis. The sequence goes on along the minus strand of NC_138881.1, from coordinate 38,822,554 downwards.
CTTCCCAAAATGGTGCAAATCACACTTGAGATTAAGAGGAAACATTTACTTGCACTTACAACAATGCCAGGCACATGGTAGATACTATATAAGCACTTTATGCAGGTTAACTTATTGAATCCTCACCAAAACCTGTGGAGTAGGTACAGTAATTATGGAGGAACTGAGGCCCAGAATGGTGACGTGACTTGCATAAGTTTACTCAGCTACAAAGTGCCAAGCCAGGATCCCAGTCCAGTCAGTGTGACTTCAAGGTCTGTCTTTGTAAGTACTACTCTATCCTGATCCAAGACTTCATTCAGATCTATAGAGAGCAAAGTAATCCCTGGGAGAAACATACAATGGACAAATTGCTTATACAGTGAGGCTTACTTATCTTAATCTTTGTTCCGCCCTACTTGGGCAAGTTACTTAACGTGTCAGGTGCCATCTTTTTCCTTCTGCTTTGGAGCGTCCTCTAAGGCAGGGGTCCCCAACCCCCGGGCTGCGGACCAGTACCACACAGCAGGAGGTAAGTGGTGGGCGAGCGAGCGAAGCTTCATCTGCCGTTTCCCATTGCTCCCCATCGCTCCCATTACCGCCTGAACCATCCCCCCCGCACCCTGCTCCGTCTGTGGAAAACTGTCTTCCACAAAACTGGTCCCTGGTACCAAGAATGTTGGGGACCGCTGCTCTAAGACCCAAAAGAGTCTGTAAAAGCAATAGGAGGCACTTCTGCTCTCTTTATAAGGCTACTATTGCAGTCTTCCTCACATGACTGGCACCGGTGATGTTCATGCTTTATAGGAGACTCTTCTTGCCGTGCTTCCATCTTAATGTGAATGAAAATAATTGGTAAACTGTAAAGAACTGTTAAAAAACCAAAATATTATTATCTGTATTTAGCGGACCTAATGACACAGTTAAAATACTTTGCTCTAACATCCTGTTTTAGGTGAAGATGGCAAACGTTTTAGCAGGAATGTTCACAGAGTCTGTAATTAGTAGTCCAGTCAGCTTGGTGGTTACACAAAGAAACAAGGAAGCATCCTGAAGAAAGGTGAATATACAGATTAATTTAATGATGACATGGGAAAGATTGGACCTATTTTTGCCATTCAAGAAAGGATGAGTCATTTTTATATTTGGATCAGTTTATGCTGTACTAGTGAGGAAAATTATTTGCAAGTATAAAAGAATGAGCACTTGGGCATTTTCTCTCCTCTTTGCCATGTGTTCATTACCTATAAACTAGTTTGGACATCATTCCTTACCAATATTGAATTTAGATTTTGTTTTTCCTCCAGGTATAGATGACAGTACATTAATTTGTATATTTTGACTAACACATTTTTAGAGGAAACAATTCAGATATATCACCTTATGTTTCCTTTGGAATGCGTGTAAGGTTTCCCATATTTTAAGGTTTGTTGCATAATCACTGTGCAGTAAGTACTGAAAGGCTGGTAATGATATTTTAGTGACTTCATAGATTTTATCTAAAGATAGGTATTGACACAAAAAGAATAGCTATTTTCTTTGATCTTTCTGAAGATGAGCAGTCACATCTATTTACTTTCAGTGTCTGACTACCAATAGGAACATATGAATAGTAGACTGAGGGATTTTATTTTTGCTGTTGTTGTTTCTTTGTTTTCTCCTGGAGCAGGCCTCTAGTCTTATTCTGTGCTGACTTTTTTTTTTTTTTAAAGTAAAAGATGCTTTTCTCAATGCAAATATAAGATATTCCTGTACCAGATTTATGGAACAAGCAACACGTTCATTTGTATTTTTCAACTCAGACATGACAAACATCCAAGCAATTTAGGACTGTTACTCAAAAATCGTGTCCACTCTGATGGACTAGTTCCTAAATTTCTGAAGCTGCTTCCCACTGGAGAATAAAAATGAAGTTTAAAATCTCATTGCATTACACTGAACACAGCGCAAATGTTCATGAATATTCACTACAAAATTAGAGGTTATTGGAGCCCTAAGATTTGAATTAGTATGGAAATGTAAGTTTTTTGCAGTCCCTGGATACTAAAAAAGCTATTGTTTTAGTGTCTACAAAGGTAATGTTGGGAAAATTTCTCTACCAGATGGAGTAAATTTGGGATCCCCTGGAAATGGTAAAAAAAAAATCCAAAAGGTCTCAGGACTTCCCTGGTGGCACAGTGGTTAAGAACCCGCCTGCCAATGCAGGGGGACACGGGTTTGAGCCCTGGTCCGGGAAGATCCCACGTGCCACGGAGCAACTAAGCCCGTGCACCACAGCTACTGAGCCTGCGCTCTAGAGCCCACGAGCCACAACTACTGAGCCCACATGCCACAACTACTGAAGCCTGTGTGCCTGGAGCCCATGCTCCGCAACAGGAGAAGCCATTGCAATGAGAAGCCCGTGTGCCGCAACAAAGAGTAGCCCCTGCTCGCCGCAACTAGAGAAAGCCCGCATGCAGCAACGAAGACCCAACGCAGCCAAAAATAAATAAATAATAAAAATTAGTTAATTATAAAAAAAAAATTCGAAAGGCCTGAAAGTGCTGTCATATGGGGCATAGATGAAGAAACTGGGGAGGTTTACCTGGGAAGCCTGTAGGTATAAATGGGATGGCTGTCTGTTTTAAGGATGAAGTTTTTCAGACAAAATCCCTCTGATAGGTGGGAGGTAGGGTTGGATCATTTCTAGAAAATCTTTCCTATTTTATGTTTTTGTTTTGTTTTGTTCGTCCTAACCTCATCACCATACTCACATTGAAGGACACAAATGCTGGTGGAAATAGTCTTTATGATCCAATGTGGTAATGCGCCTTCACTGTTTTAAACAGAGTGGCTTGTTAATATCTAGTAATTATCTTTATGATCTAGTTTCTACAGACCATTTTCATATGTTGAATCATTAGTTTCTTGTACTTCTTACTTCTGCATAACAGAAGATGGTTGCAAAATTAATTATTAAAAATAGCAATATTCTTACCTACAAAATAATAAGCAAAATATATAAGGAAAGATTCAACATACAACAAAACAATTATATTACCCAAGAATAAGCCAAACAAAAATATGCATAAGGTTTGTAAAAAGAAAATTTAGAAATTCTACAGAAGGATTTAAATAAACATTTGTGCAGATGGAAAGGCACGCATCATTCTTGAATGGAAATATAAATTCAATGTGATTCTAATTATAATTTCAGTATTATAAAATGAAACTCTTAATAGTCTGGAAATATAAACACGTGATATAAGTCAAGAGAATAGGGATAAAGAGAAATAAAAAGAGAGGATAAGGTGCACCAAATGTTAAAACATAATATAAATGTTCTATAATTAAAACTCACAAAAATAATAAACAACTCAAAAGAACAGAATAAAGAACCTAGAAATAGACCTAAATAAATATGAGTATTAATAGCTGATGACAATGACACTTCAAGTCTGTGGGGTAATACTGTGTTAGTCAAGTGATAGTGGTAGTTTATTTGGCTATCCATTTCCAAAAGCATAAAATTGGATTCCCTATGTCATGTCTTAGAAAAATATTCATTTCTGATCTATCACATTTTATACGCATAAAATTTTACAGAACACTAGAATGAAATATAAATAATCTTGGGAATACTTTTCTAAGCATATCTCTCTCTCTCACACACACACACACACACACACACACATAAGACGAAGTAAAAGACTAATAAACTTGACCACATAAAAACTGATACTCTGGAAAATAAAGTCAAATAATTATCATTGAATCTTCAAGAATGTAAATGTCTTAGTGGTTTCATAGCATTATCTATGCAGATGTGCCAGAAATATACCACTCAACTGTTGGTTGACTTTTAATCTAATTTATTTCAAGATTGTTATCTTTCTGCATGAATCTTTGCTAGCATTTCTGATTATTTTGTCACAATAAATTCTTAAATGTGAAAAAAATAAAGGCAAATAAAAACTGGGGAGGAGTTGTATGTATACTAGCTAAAGGACCTACTTCATTAACACATAAGTTCTAACAATAGGAAAAATATGCATTGTTCTATTGAAAAATGAGCAAATAATATAAAGAAGCATATGATGGTAAAAGAAATACAAATGACCAATCAACATATGAAAAGATATTTAATCTCAGTCATAAATTGAAAAGAACAACAAAACAACTTTTTCATTTATCAGGTTGCCAATGTTGGATTTTTCTCAACCTTTTGAAGTGTTGGGAATTAGTCATTCTCATCATTTGCTGGTGTAGTATACATTTGTGTAACTTATTGTAGGGCAATTTAACAGTGTTTATCAACATTTTAAATGCATTTATCCTTTGATTGAACAATTCCAGCACCCCAGCACCAGATTTACTCTACATAAAATCTCAGAAATATCCTAAACATGTCCACTGCAGCATCAATTCTTAAAGAAAAAGTCTGGAAACAACACATGGTGGAATATTTCACAGCATTAAGAGAATGAGGTAGATGTGTATGTGCTGATATGAAATGATCTCTTAGATGAGTTTTCCACTCATTCCTATTTTCTTTCCAGAAGAGCTTATTGAAGATCAACTGTGATCTATCAGTATTCTATTCTAAGCACTAACGATACAGTGGTGAATGAGCTGGCCTAACCCCATCCCTCACGGTACTTATATCTGGTGAGAAAGATAGTCGAAATGGGAACGCCAATACGATCATTTGAGATAGTATTAAGTTCCTTAACAAGCTAAGTAATTGGATAGACAGTGATGGAGTAGGGCTTGAGGGGATACATTTCAGTTTTCATTTTTAGAATATTTTGTATCATTTGAATTGTTTTTGCTACCTGCCGAAAATTTTCCTTTTACTTATGAAAAAAAGAATAAAAATAAGTTTTGAATAATGATAGAAGAGGTGGTTTCTTTCCCCCTATAGTTGAGACAAAAATACAAAGTAAAAACGTATCTATGTTATAACATCTAACTCTGGAAATAAATATGATGTTTTAACTTTTGTTTTCTGTTTCTTTTTGTTTTATAAGAAATTTACCATTAACTTTGGCAGTTTTCATGTACCTTGTGGGAATCTGAGGAAATTTAGCTGAGAGGATCCCTTAAGTGACTTAAATTGTGAGAGTCAGTTCTAGCCCTCCTGATAGCGTTTAGAAAAGTTCCTTGAATCTTTATAGCACCTCTTTGACGAAAGAATGCCTTTCATCATTTAAAAAGGTTGTACAATATAACAGAGAGAAAATTGCATAAAACCTAAATATATGGCTTAACAACTTGCTGTAAAACAAACACTGTGTAAACACTCCACAGGTCAAGAAATAGAAACTTGCCAGAAGCTTCCTGTGTGCTGCTCCCAGATCATAATCTATTCTTCCACCCCAGCCCTACACACAGGTGAACTAATAGCCTGTCTCTTTTAGTGTTTCTTTGTTCCTTCCCTTTAGAGTTTTATCACCCATATATATTTTTCACTTTAAAAAAAATAGATTTATTCTTTAGTTTTGCCTGTTTTTGCCTGTTTTTATATTAGTAGAATTATACTACACGTATTTTTTTCTTTCTTGATTTTTACACTCAACATTAAAATGTGTCACATTCATCCATATTGTTGCATTTAGCCAGTAGTGTACTTGAGCTGGTGCTTACCAGCTCATGATAGCTGATTGTATGCATCTCTCCTCAATCCTATGCACAATGACATTACATTGGGAATGTGAATTTAGCCAAGGTAAGAGCATTTGCACCATGAAAATTGGAAAATGCAACAAATCAAAGCCTTTTCTTTCAGAGAGTCCATTGTTAAGCATTAACCAGTGTAGCAGTGCATTTTAGCTGTAGTTACACCATTTCAATTGCTGTGCCTTCTTTCATTATATAACTAGACCACAGTTTATTTATCCATTCTTCTGTTGATGGACAATAGAGCTGTTTCCAGTTTTCTGCAACCATAAACTGTTCACCTATTACCTTTCTTGTACATGTGTCCTGATGCACATAATAAGCACACATACATGTATGGTGTACTCCTAGGAGTGGAATTATTGGGTCACAATTCAGGCGCTCTCTCTGATATCTAGTCCTTTCCTTGTCTTGGCTCAGTAATGCCTTCATATCTTGTTAGTGTTTTATGCTTCTTAAATGTTTGTTGTCTGCTTGTTTGTTTACTTATATTTTGCCTAGTTTTTTGTTTTGCTTTGTTTTTAGTATTTTTCAGTAAGAAGGTTGGTCTAATTTATCAAAACTTCTATTATCAAAAGCTTTCCTTTCACTGCTCCCTCAGTAACACCTTGGAGCTATTCTTGCTTCCAATGCCTCCTCAATTGCACCATTAGACAAATAGTTCAACTGCTGAGACAGGGCTATTTTACAGACAACTTTTAATGGATATAAAGAATCATCTGTTCAGTAAGAAAAATTGATGTCAGAAAAGAATAAATATCCTACAGCTTAGAATAGAGCAGAATCCCTCTACCTGATATATTCACTGGCTTAGAGCACAATGTTCTGTTCATGGGGAACATCGGTTCTGAAAGTGAGATCTGATTTACTCCACAGTGACCATAAGAATGTTCTGAGGGCAAGACTTCAATGAATGTATGTGATTCCGTCTTCCTATATTTATTCAAGTTGCTTTTGTGATTGAGGGAGTTACGGAGGTTAGGGAACAAGGAGGAGCAGAGGAAGGATGAAAAATGCCCCATTGCATCGCTCTACCTTAAAGTGCGTTCCATTCTTTTCTGGATCATCACTGCACTAAGGGCTACCCAGGGTGTTTCCATTTGACCTCTTCTGACCCTGCCATATACAAACTTTAATATTCCTAAGTCCTATTTGCTCAGAGTTTTGCTTTCTGCATTAAAAAATATCTAATTCCTATCAATGTATTTTACTTCCCAAGACACGGATATTTTAGTGATATTTCCATTCCATGTTTTAACTTCAATGATTACTCCCCATTCAGAGAGACTTTTGGGGGGATATTTGAGGACAAGTAGTGTATATGAAGGAGTAGCCTTACTTTATCATTTTGTTTCATCTAAAGATGCCATGACAGTGCTAAGGATCTAGAAAGCCTCTCCCACTGTAATAGAAAAAAAAAAAGACAACAATAACAAGATAATCTACAGAATCTTATCTTTTCCTGTGCTTATCATACAGTTGAACGTCTCAATGCAACGAGTGAGCAAGTAAAATAAATTCCAAAGGGTAACAGGCCTCACCAAGGAAAGAGATACATACAAACTGTTTCACCCTGGCAGAGGATAAAAAGAAGAGGTGTCCTACAAAAAAAGCAAGTGAGAAGACAGCTAAAATTTTAACAAATTCCTCAAGAGCAACTGTGGGACAGTATAGACTGTCTCAGAGCCCCGTTCCTTCCTGATCTCTTTTCCATGGGCCTCTGCCAAGCACCTATGAGAAAGACTGGGGAGAGAGCAGGAGACCCTGAGAGCACAGGCATGAAACACCGCCCAACTCCTAGACCCTTCTCTCATATGAAGCAAACACTTTAAGCTTTGGTGGAAGGGCAGGGAATCAGCTTTTACCCAAGGTCCAGGGAAAGATCCATTGCTTTGGGGGGAGAGATAGAAGCAAAAACCATTTGTTCCCGGGAAAGAGGTAGAAAACCCTCCTTTCCCCAGTTACAAGCAAGAGTAAACTGCCATTGTGAGAGGCGCAGGAAACCTGCCATAACCGTAACCACACCATGAGCCTTGCACCAAATAACAAGGAACAGCAATCTGTCACTTAGGGAAGGGAAGGGAAACCCTCTCACCACTGATACAAGAAAAATATGCTCTTGTTGAGGGAAAAGTAAAATCAAAAGCCTACCCCTGGGCAAGAAACCCTCTCGCATCCAAGGTCCTCTATAGATACAGTAGTTTGGTTGCTATAGGGGTAGGAAAGGCCGGAATGCTGAGAAATCCCCACTCCAAGTTTCCAGGTATACGTAGCCCAAGACTGAGGCTGGCTGAGAACTGAGAATTGCCCCCTCCCCTAGCTCCCATGATGAGCTTCACATCAAGTAACAAGTAATGGCAATCTGCTTTTCTCTGGAGGAGGGGCAAGACCATGTAGAGAGAACCCATGTGATACAGGTGTGCAGGGCCTTTCAAAAGCCAAGGGTGAAGCAGGAGAACATGGACAAAATACCCTGGTATCCAAGAGCCCACATTAAGTAAAAGTAACAGCAGCCACTCCTGGAGGAATCAATTCTGTGATGCACTGAATATAACTATAATAAAATCTAAACCCAGCTCAGTTACTAACTAGATCTATTCAAACTACTCCACACTAACAGCCTGACAGAGGAGAGGTGAGCTCATTTCTAGTTATAAGTATCATTTACTTCAGTCTCTGCACAGTGTCCAGTATCCAAACAAAAATTAGGAAATGTACACAAAAGAGAGTAAAACTGACCTATGGTCAGGAAATAAAGTAGTAAAAAGAACCAGACCTAGAGATGATACCAATGTTGGAACTTATAGGAAATTTTAAATAACCTTGATTAATAAGTTAAAGTATCTAGTGCAAAAAGGTGGACAACATGCGTGAACAGATGGAGATTTTAATTAAAAGAATTTAAAACAATGTATCAAAATTTGTGGTTCATGGCTAAAGCCATGTAAGTTTCTGTCTTAAGAAACTAGAAAAGGAAGAGCAAATTAAGCCCAAAGCAAGCAGAAGGAAGGAAATAATTATAAGAGCAGAAATTAATAAAAGAGAAGACAAAAAGACAATAGAGAAATCAATGAAACCAAAAGATGTCTTTTGCGGGGGTGGGGGGGGTGGAATGTCAATATGATAAACATTTAGATGTGTCAAGAAAAAAGAAAATAATACACAAATTACTAATATCAGGAACAAGAGGGGCATCCCTGTAGATCTTATAGACATTACATGAATAGTAAATGAGTATTATTAATAACTTTATGCTAACAAATTGGATGATTTAGATGAAGTAAACACATTCCTTAGAAACCACACACTATCAAAGCTCACTTAGGAAGAAGTAGTTAACTTGAATATCCATATATATATATTAAGGAAATTGAATTTGCAGTGAAATATCTTCCCCCCCCAAAAAAAAGCAAAGCAAAAAAAAAAAAAAAAAAGCCAGACCTAGATGGCTCTTCTGTTTAATTCTACCAAACATTAAAAGATGAAATAATACCAACTCTATACAAGGGTGTCTTGAAAATAGAAGTGGAGGAAAACTTCCCAGATAATTTTGTAAGGCTGATGTTGACCTGATACCAAACACAAAGATATTACAATCAAAACAAACTATAGATGCGTGTCCTTTATAAACATAGAACCAAAAATCTTTAACAAGGTATTATAGAATAAAATCATCAATATTTTAAAAGGATAATGCATCATGACCAACTGGGTCATACCCTAGGAATGCAAATTTGTTAACATTAAAAAAATCTATCAATGTAATTCACCATATTAACAGTGGAAAAAGAAAAAAAGTTATCTTAGATGCAGAAAGAATATTTGACAAAAATTCAACATTTGTTCAAAGTAAAAAAATCTCTGCAAACTAAAAATATCTGGGAACTTCTCACAACCTGATGAAGAGCATCTGCAAAACACAGCTAACATAATAGTTAGTGGTGATTGACTGAACAGTTTCACTTACTGATTAGAAATGAGGCAAGAATGTCTGTTCTCACTCCAGTTATTCAACATTGTGCTGGAGAATCTAGCCAGTATAATAATGCAGGAAAAAGAAATGAAATGCACACAGATTGGAAAGAAAGAAACAAAATTCCTTTTATTCTTATGTGAGATGATCGTCTACAAATAAAATACCGAATAATCTACAAAATAACACACTAGAATTAATAAATGAGTTTAACAAGATCAAAGAATACAAGGTCAATTTCCAAACATCAGTTATATACTAAGAATGAACAATCACAAAATGACGTTTTAAAATGAATTTATAATAGCATCAAAAATACTTAGGAATAATTTTAATAAAGTATGTTCAAGATTTGTATTATGATATCTAGAAAACTTTGCTGAGAGAAATAAAAAAAAACAAATAGATACACTATGTGGATTAGAGACAATATATGTAATACATAAATTCTTCTTGATTTTTTAAATTGGGGTATAGTTAATTTATAATGTGTTACTTTCTGCTGTACAACAAAGTGAATCAGATATACATATACATATATCCACTCTTTTTAGATTCTTTTCCATATATGTCATCAGAGAGTATTGACTAGAGTTCCCTGTGCTATATAGTAGGTCCTTATTAGTTATCTATTTTATATATAGTAGTGTGTATATGTCAATCCCAATCTCCCAATTTATTCCTCCCCTCCTTTCCTCCTTGGTGACCATAAGGTTGTTTCTTACATCTGTGGTTCTATTTCTGTTTTATAAATAAGTTCATTTGTACCATTTTTTAAGATTCCACTTATGAGTGATATATGATAGCTGTCTTTCTCTGTCTGACTTACTTCACTCAGTATGACAATCTCTAGGTCCATCCATATTGCTGCAGATGGCATTATTTCGTTCTTTTTCATGGCTGAGTAATATTCCATTGTATATATGTACTATATCTTCTTTATCCATTCCTCTGTCTGTGGACATTTATGTTGCTTCCATGTCCTGGCTATTGTAAATAGTGCTGCTGTGAACATTGGGGTGCATGTATCTTTTCTAATTACGGTTTTCCTTGTATACTAGATAGACGTTTTGATCATATGTTGGAGAATAACCTGTATTTAAACCCTGGTAGCACTTATATCACATGGGATTGTGTGGGCCTGATGACTCGGTCTCTTATCACATGGGATTGTGTGGGCCTGATGACTCGGTCTCTTTCTCTAGGCTGTTTGATCCTTGAAGGTTGGTGGTTAGTAAATTACTGTTGAACAAAATAAATGGCTGTGATTTTTCTATATCCTAATGTTTTCTTCTAACATTTTCTACAATAAAGTAAAAAGGGAATGTTTTTATCACTGTAAGCATAAAAGTAAATCTGGCATATTCTACTCTGAAGTGAGATGAAATGCCAGATCAATGAAAAGTTAGGAAGAGAATATAACCTGTAAAAACATTTTTCATTCAGGGAAGGGAAAATTACCTTTTTCTTTTTTGGTGTACTTCCACACAATATTTTATTTGCATTGATTATTTTTCTTTTATTATTTTTGTTTAAATCACCAAGGTAAGAATACTAGTTTTGATTATTTTCTTTATAACATTAAAATCTTTATCTGCCTCCATCATCAGAATATCTTATTCATTTCATTTATGCAATACTATAGGAGAAAAGGATGTTATTTTCATAATTTTATGTAGAGAATTTGTTTTAAAATATGTATAGTCGCTCAGCCCATGTATTATTTTACCTGTTTTCTCTAACATTCTACCATTTCCATATGTTGCAGAAGATGATGTATCCTCTAGGTTTAAAGGATGTATAGATATAATTGACCAGAAAGTACTCTAGGGCTCCTGAAATCCTTCCTGGGATTTATCAATAAATTTGCATAGGCTTAGTGTTTAATTCAATTAAGGAAGAAAAAAGAGCAGATTCATTTTTTAAAAATCGATTACCTTTGTTAATACTTCCTTAAAATACACAAGTGTTAAATTTGCTTTATTTACATTAGAACAATATTGGCTCCTTTCAGGAGGTCCATGAGGGTAAAGCGAGTATTCTTCTAAGATGCGTGATGTATTTCTTTTTTTTTTTTTTTTAAACTTTGGATTTATTTATTTATTTAGTTAGTTAGTTAGTTATGGCTGTGTTGGGTCTTCGTTTCTGTGCGAGGGCTTTCTCTAGTTGCGGCAAGCGGGGGCCACTCTTCATCGCGGTGTGCGGGCCTCTCTTGTTGCGGAGCACAGGCTCCAGACACGCAGGCTCAGTAATTGTGGCTCACGGGCCTAGTTGCTCCGCGGTATGTGGGATCTTCCCAGACCAGGGCTCGAACCCGTGTCCCCTGCATTGGCAGGCAGACTCTCAACCACTGCGCCACCAGGGAAGCCCGCGTGATGTATTTCTAAGCATGGGAATCTCAGCTATGATATTATTACTAGAAAGAAATTGAGGACTCTAGTGTTCATACTAGGGACACAGAGTCATCCTCCTAGGATAACGGTTATTAATAAGTACCACTGTGAATCAAGTCAGTTTATGAGCAGTGTGTGCAAAATGTACAGTCACCTTTAAACCTTCTGTTAAGGATATGGGACTGCACAATGTATCTGAACTTCCCAGGAAGCCAATAATGAAAAAGTCCCAATGCCCTTCATATATGTAAAGATGATCTTTTCTTTTCATCATAAATGTATTCCAGAAAAATTAGTAGAAGGTTATCATTATTGTTTGAGTTTGGGGACTAAGTAAAATCCTCATTCAAGCATATTGGAGGAACTTGACAAATCTAGGAATAATATGTCCAAATATGAGGTGATAAAAAAAGATAAGTCCTTCATTATCTTTTGTGTGACTCTGAACCAAACAGGTTTATATCACTATCCAAATTCACATCATTTACATTTCTTCATGTCCCTGTTCATGCAGTTCCCCTTCCTAACTCTACCAGAAATATTAATCTCCATCTCTTTTTGTTCATGTATATGTCACCCATATCCCTTGACTCTTCTACACCACTAAGCTATTGCTGACCACTTATTTATAGTGATTTTTGCCCTTCTTGTGACACTAATCTGGAATATTCATTTACCTTAAACCACGTGTCTCTTGTAATGTGTATCCCAAATTCAATATTTATTTTTTCCAATTAGATTATTTACTTCATCATTTCAGGAATTAAGTATCTTTTCAGGTCCCCTAAGGCAGTGTTTTTCAAATTGTGGATTATGCCTCATTAGTGGATTACAAAGTCATCTTAGTGGCTCACAACTAGCAATTTTAAAAACAATAATGACTCTAGCATTGTGACTATGGTACAGAATTTGAGAAAAAATGGAAAAAAACACCCCAAATCCCACACTCAAAAAATTTCATAATTAATATTAAACCAATGCCAGAAAATCATCAAAACCTCAGTGTGTAAAGATGAATAGTCAAACAGATAGGTGGGTGAACAGACATAATTTTATAGAAAGGAGATTATCCTACAAATCACTGTTTTTCATAAAACTGTTCCATATAATTTTACTTAAACTGCCACCTGCTTTATAAGTGTTGCTTAAACAGTAGGGAACTTTGACCTCTGTGACTGCTTTGAACCTTCTCTGATTTAATATTATAATCAAAGTCCTGAAAAATGTTGCTTTTGCTTACTCTCCTGTGGGGAATTAAATATTTTGAAAGTCTAAAATAAAAAATTTCAAAAATACATAAAAGTATATAGAATAACACAATGAATCCCTGTATTCCCTTTACCTTGATTGAACAGTTACCAAGATTTTGCCGTATTCACTTTATCTAATTATTTTTTGTTTGTTTTTGCCTTTTCTGAAGTAGTTTGAAACAAATCCCAGATATGATGTCATTTTTATTTCTGCACTATAGTATACATATTTAAAAATTAGGGACATTTTCTTAAATAACCAGAATACCATTAACACATCTACCGAAATTAACAATAAAAATAATTCTTTGGTGTCAACTAATACACAGTCCATAATCCAAATGATCCCAACGTATCCTTTTACAATTGACTTATTTGAAACAGGATCTAAGCAATGTTCGCACATTACCATAGGCTGCTATTTCCCTTAGGTTTCCTTTAATGTAAGTGAGTCCTCCCTTCCGTTTTTCCTTTCCCAATTTTTCCTGCCCGTGTTCTGGTTGCAGAAGTCAGTCCCATGTTCTTACAGAAGGGTCTACATTATCAATTTGGCAGTTTGCTCCATACAATGTCACTTAACTTGTTCCTCTATATTGCTTACACTTTTGGTAAGTTGGGGTTAGTACTAGAGGCTTGATTAGTTCAGCTTCAGTGTTGTTAGTAAAACTTTTATAGGTGAGGCTATGTGCTTGACATAGCATATCACCTCAGAAGATGCATAGTGTTGGTTGTTTTACTGTCAGTGAGGCTACAGTTGGTCAGTGAGTTTAGCTGTCAACAGCCATCTCCCTCCATTGTCAATTTCCCACTCAAACTTTCATCTAATGGTTTCATTCAGTGATAACTCATTCAAGAATCAATTGTTTTATTAGGGATTGCCAAGTGCTTATTTTCTAACTGGTTACTCTAATAAATGGTTCATAGAGGAAAGGCAAGGTAAATGCTTATTTGTCAATTTTGATAAAAAGTTTATGCCCTTGTTTCTTTCGTTTTTGTTCAATCATGGTATTTTTCTTTTTCTGTTTTATTTATTTTAACATATTAGAGATTTATAATATTTAATAAATTCAGCATGCTCTATCAGTTGTGTTCATTATTCATTAGTCAATTTGATGCTCAAATTACCCCATCTTTGGCCAATGATATTATCTTCACGTTGGCTCTGATCTCTTTTTGTCACAGCCTTTTAGTCTCTGATGGCACAACAAGATGTTTGTATGTTTTTTGACCCAAACTTGGAAATAGACTCTAAGGAGAGCTCATTTCTTTTGGTGAAATATGATATTTAAAGAACACAATCTGGGTGTAGTTGTGTTCACTGCTATTGACTTGTCACTGCTTCTAGTAGAGAAATGCTAAGGCATATGTATCTTAAAAAAGAAAAGAAATAATGACTTCATGTTAAGAATTTTAATTCAAATTTAATATTATATTTTTAATTTAAATTATTTGATTTTATACCTGAATCTCTTTTCTCTTACATGGGAAACATTGGTTCCTAACTATATTCTCATACTTAATAATTTGCATTACTTACACTATTAAAAATAAATTCAGGGAGCTCCTGGTGGTCTAGTGGTTAGGATTCAGCGCTTTCACTGCCGTGGCCCGGGTTCAGTCCCTGGTTGGGGAACTGAGATCTCTCAAGCCTCGAGGCCAAAGTAAAAAACAAAAAACAAAAAACACAACCCCTCCCCCCTCCAAATAGATTCAAAATAACACTGATACTGTTACTAACAATTTTCCTAATGAATTAATTTTGAGATTTCTTTGTGGCTCTATTTTTTTTGAGACTATATTCCACTAAGTATGTGCTGTTAAAATACCAGGTTCTAAAGTCAGTTAAAATAATTGTTTTCTGTATTATTTTGTCACCAACTTGATATGCAGTTTGGTTGTTTTAAATTATTAAAAAATTTTAGATATTGATTTTCCCTTTGTATTTAATTTTATATTTAAACATGTAAAACAAGTATAAATCCAAATTCAAAACTATGTAGTAAGACATATTCAGGAAAGTGTTAATTTTTTTTTTTTTGGCTTTAAACACCAAATGTTATTTTACTTTATCAATTTAGAATAGCACTCTTTCTTTACTATTGTATAAAATATGTTGAACATAATTATACATTTTCTTGATGACATAAGAGCTTCATTACATATCAACCATAATTGCATGCTATGGTTTTGCGATAATCAGAGCTCCTTTACTGCATACTAAAGGTCCTTAGAACTTGAGATAACATTTTTTAACCTATTATTTTTATTAGTTTTCTTGTGGACTTTCAAGCTGTCAGTTCTCATACCTCTGCCAATTACCTTCCATAGATGCTTCTCATTACCTCCTGTTTTGTAAACTTGGTGTTCAGATAACCAAGCAAGTTAGCATAGTAAGTAAAGTAAATGTATATTGAAGGAGAACTTAATAACATTTCCTGAGTAAAGTACATATGTTTTAAGTGGCATGTTGCATCCTTTTATTTTTTTTCTTACTGCACTCAGCTGCATTCTGGAGAGACTACAGAATGCCGGCACATCAATTTCAGACAGGCGAGGTGGTGTCAGTTTGTATTTAATGACAATACATAATGTAGTGGTTAAGAAGATGATCTCTGAAATCAACAGTACTGGATTTGAATCCTGTTGTGTCACTTACTAGCTTTGTTTCCTTGTTCATTCTACTTCAGATTTCTAAGCTTCAGTTGTCTCATCCACAGATGGAATGGGGAGAATAACACTACTCTTGTCAAGCATTAGTTTCTTTACTTTCCCACTTACCATGTGTGTTAACTACAGATAACCATTTTTATTGGTTTTTGGCTTACTGTTACAATCATTTTTGGGGGGCAAGGTTGGAAATATAAACATATATGTATACTTATATTTTTTTTAAATTTTTATTTATTTATTTATTTATTTATTTTTGGCTGTGTTGGGTCTTCGTTTCTGTGCAAGGGCTTTCTCTAGTTGCGGCGAGCGGGGGCCACTCTTCATCACGGTGCGCAGGCCTCTCACTGTCGCGGCCTCTCTTGTTGCGGAGCACAGGCTCCAGACGCGCAGGCTCACGGGCCTAGTTGCTCCGCGGCATGTGGGATCTTCCCAGACCAGGGCTCGAACCCGTGTCCCCTGCATTAGCAGGCAGATTCTCAACCACCGCACCACCAGGGAAGCCCTATACTTATATTTCTATACACAAAATGTAGCATATTAGATATACTGTTCATAACTGATAATCACTCAGGAAAATCGCTCCATATCAGTGTAAATTGATCTTCCACATTCATTTTATGGCTGTATAGTATTCTAGTTATTAAATCAGTTCCCTAATGATAGCAATGTGGATTATGTCTGTAGGTTTTCTATCACAAATAACGTTGTAAAGAATAACCATATGTATAAATAATTACAGGTATTTGATAGTGTATCTTTGGGATAGCAGTGACATTGCTGAGATATAAGGTACATGCCAATGTAATTTTTTGTTTTTTGGATCTTGTCAAATTCACCTCCATAGGAATTGTATTATTTTGCATACCCTGCCAGCAATATATGATTATAATTGTTTCTCTATAGCTTTGCCAATGCAGTGTCTTGTTAGATTTTTGGATTTTTGTCAACTAGTAGGTAAGAAATACCATCTAACTATAGTTTTAATGAACAATTCTTATATAATAAGTAAGACAGTATATGTTCACATTTAGAATCCATTTTTTATTTCTTTGGTGAGCCTAAGGTTCATATTTTTGGTCCATTTCTTTCTTCATATTGATGGCCTCTTATGCTCTATTTTGAGAATCTCTGTATATTAGAGCTAGTTTTCTTTTTTTTTCTGTGATATAAATCACAAACATATTTTCCCAGTTTGTCTTTTGATTTTGATTAATGTGCTTTTTGCCATGCAAAAAAAAATTAATGTAATAAAATTTATCAATCCTTTCTTTCATTGCTTCTGAATTTTGAATTATAATTAAGGAAGTTTTTCTACTACCATGTTATAAGGAAATCCACCCATATTTTACTTAGTGTTTATATAATTTCATATTTTATATTTAAATCTCTGATCTCTTTGAAATTTATTCGTGTATAAAAAGACCAAGACCTTTTTAAGAGAAAAACATCAGATATCCATTAGACTTTTTGACAGGAAGGCCTTACACCAAAAGACAGTGGAGTAAAGACAACGAAAGATAATACAAGTCAAGGATTTATATATCCAGCCAAGCTAACTTTCAAGTATAAAGGCTACAGACATGTTATGAGCATGCAAGGATTCAGGGAATATTTTTCCATGAACACTTTGTGAGGAATCTATTAGAGAATGAACTTCACAAATCCACAACGACTGAAGAAGGCATAAGGACTGGTTTTAACCATCAAATAAAATTTCCTGTAGAGTTAGGTCTAAATGATAGATGTAGGATGGAGCATTATAGTACAAATCTCTTTCTCTGACTCTGACTCTCTTCCCACTTATAAGGACTCCTGTGATTACATTGGACTCACCTAGATAATCCAGGAAAATCACTTCATCTCAAGGTCCTTAACTTAATCACACACGCAAAATCCCTTTTGCCATGTAAAGTAACATATTTACAAGTTTTGAGGATTAGGACATGAACATCTTTGCAGAAGGCATTATTCTGTCTACCACAGGTAGTTACTGGGATTAAAAACAATACTTCTAAGATCATAGCAGGGAAGCAATAGAGTATCAAAAAAAGAAAGTATATATATATATATGTACACATATATATAATGATATTAATATACAAGTAACCATTTATAGAAAATTATCTTTTTACATATCAATGATATAACAGAGAGAATAAAACATACTTTCTAGTAAAAGACTATATATATGCATACATGTATACATACATATACAAAAGAACTACATGTATGTATGTGTGTATATATATATATGCTTGTATATATGTAAATGTGAGGAAAAATGGATGACAGATTCACACTAATAAAAGGAGACATTTACATACTTCTCAATATAAGACAGAATAAGTGGATAAAAATTAGAAGGATATAGAAAGCAATTAACAAGGTATACATCATAGCATACTTTGAACCTATATAATAGAGAACATACTTTCTTCAAGTGTACATAAGTCATTCAAAAAATTAACTGTATCTTAGGCCACAAAGAGAGATAGCTTCAGTAAAATTCAAGAATAGAAAAACTACAAAAAGTATTCACTGATCACAGTGCAATAAAACTAGAAATTAATAACAACAATTAAAAAATTTTCTTCTACCTGGAAATTTTAAAATAGTAAACAACATTTGAATGAAAGAAAAAACATGGACCAAAACTTGCAGAATTTTTGAAAATAACAATAATGAAAACATGATCTATCAGAATCTATGGATACAGCTAAAGCATTTATCAGAGGAAATTTTATATCTTATAATACTTATACAAATAAAGCAGATATACATTTTTCTCTGATAACTGCCTCACCCAAGAATATGCTTGCCCCGTCCACAACTACATGGTAGCTCCATTGCCAGGGCTGGGACTCGTCCTTATTTAAAATTTTGATATTTTGTTCATCATGGATTTTTGTATTAATTTTCATTTTTAAAAATATTGCATTAAAGTATCATTTATCTCGATTAATGCGTTTTTTGGTGCCTCCTTAAATTTTGTGCCCAAAGTCAGTGCCTCACTTGCCTTATTTTAGTCTTAGCCCTGAATTGGGCCTCAGAGATCATCATCACTTCCCTTGACAACACGGATGGGCATAAACATCACCCAGCACTCCAAATTGAGTGAATTCCCTTCAACTGCAGCAGAGAAGCTGGCAGAATTTCTGCACTTACTGAGCTGGGAAGGAGATGCCACCAGGGTAAAGGGGTGTCTATAGGAGCAGCCAGAAACAAGATCACTATAGACTCCCATGGTTCTTACCTGAAGTTCAGCATTTTTTCAAGCACAAATGCCCCTCAGATTATTGTGTCTTTGGTTAATTTCCAGAGCACTAAAATGGTTTTTTGGTCAATTTTGTATAGCTTTATAGTATACAAAATTGTATAGCTTTATAGCTATTTGAGGAGAGGATTTACTCATGTCCTCACTTGAGCATACCAGAAGTCCGGCCTTGGGTCAGCATTTTTATTATTTTTATGTCAACAATTAAAGGATTTTCAAGAAGTAAAGGAAAGTAATAACCAGTAAAAACCAGTCAGATCTGCAGGCTATTTTCAATATTTTTTAAAGGCCTAACCGAAATAGCATGTTCATTTCAATAAATATGTCTGGAATAATTAAAAAGATGTCTTACTTTGCTTCTGTTGTAATCACATCATTTCAGAGTGGATCCCAGCTACTTAATGATGTTCAGAAGCTGTGTTTGGTAGTTATAGATGTTTCTGATTAATTAAAAACAGAAAAGGAAATTATGACTTAATAGATACAGTTTGTTCTCTAGGCACTGACTTCCAAAACATGAAATCCATGGGGGAAGGAAATAATAAATAAGTGGCGTTTAGTGGTTGAAAGGTTGAATCAGTACTTTAAAGAAAATTTAGAGCAGCCATTTCTCTTAAGCCCAGAGAATCTTGGAAGATGGAAGAGAGGTAAATATACACTTCAAAGACTTCCTAAGAGTGGCCTTGGGATTAGAAATGTGGATCTCTTTTGGTAAAAGAAATAAATACACTGAAAAAAATATTCTCCTTGCTTCTTCTCCTTTGCTAATGGCAACAAAATCCACAATTTGTAACATTTTATATATGTTTAAAACTGAGGGATCTCTGCTCAAAAATCTCTTCTCCAATTGGTGATGTCTGATAACCCAAACTTAGAGAGTTCTAATATTTAAGCTTCCCCTGTGATTGTGGACATTTTTTCAAATGTAAATACTGCTGGCTGGGATCTCAAACTCAGCCATGAAAAGATGTTAGGGAATGTGAATTAGATACTCAATTCTCTGAGTAAAAATGGGGGGGCGAGCAAGAAGGTAGGAGAATAAGGCACAGCAATGCCTGATAGGCCGTCTAAAGACGATTGTTCCCTGCTACAAAATTTTCCTAGGTACAAGAACTAAAAACCATACTAGTCTGTTCTAAGGAGACTAGTTCTTGTTAACTGATGCTCCCTTTGTTTCTCTGAGGATCATGGAAGTCCATGTACCGTATGTCTGAATGATTAAAAGTTACAAATCAAGCTAACTGGTAAACCTAAAATATCAATACATTCAAACATACTCTCCTCCTATTTTGGCAAATATATCTTCATAATGACTGAATTTAAAAGTCTATATATTTAAAAGCTAAACTACTAAAATTAATTATTATTGTGCATGTCTAGTTGTTCTGTTGACGGGTTAGTGATATTTAGGTGAGTAATAAAATAAGGCAAATATAATTTATTAATTATTACATTTATTTCATGAAATTTTTTCTTGCTTTCATCTCAATGAAATCCTTAATTATTTTATTATAGTCAATATTTTCACATAATCTGTGAAAATTACGCTATTTACACTACTGATCGAAACCCAAATTATCTCTTAAGATTAAAAGCCAAACACAAAATTATAATTAATAAATAACAAATTTTTGGTAAAACGTTTTAAGGTAAAGCTGAAAATATTTTAATTTTTAAAAATATAATAAAATCTTACTAAATATTTTTATGAATATTAAAGCTAATAACGATTTGGCATTCAATGTTCATTTAGTTGCCAATGTGAAGAATTGGTATCACAGTTTACTCCTGTTTTGTGTAGACCTATAGGTAATCAAATTTAAGAGCGATATGAATGGTTTAGTATTGAAAAATTTCCTTTAGATGCCATGTTGCAAGCACCATGCTAATTTGTAATTATTTCTAAATTAGAACGAGAGCAGAAAGAAAAGCAAGAAAATGCTTTCTCCTCAGCATTACTGGGAAATATTTCAATATGCAAAAATTTATCGTGTTGCTGATGTCTGAGAAAAAAAGAGTTGAAAATGAACCTTTTCTCTTACTTTAGTACTTCTGCCATTCAAATTCTCTCAGAACTCCAAAGAAGTGTTTATTTCCAGTGTTGCCAATGGCATAAATCACAGATCTTCACAGCCTTGAGATGTGTTTGGCCTTAGTTTTGAGGACTTCATTCCTGTTGGATCCAAATGGTGTCAGGCGCAAAGGTGGACACTTAGCACAGCGGGTTATGGGTTGTGCTGTGTTAGCACTGAGCACCAGAGCTGAGTGCAAGAGGTGCCCATATGTTCTTTCACACATTTTTACATGTGCATATTTGTGGCATTGTGTTCTCTAAAGCATGAGCCCCAGGGCAGATGTCCTTCTTGCCCAGGTCTGAGAATGGTATTAGTAAAGATAAGCATTAAGTGTTGGAAATACAAAGAGAAAAACCTCAAGAGAATTTGTGAAACAACATTTCTTTTATGTAAAGTTGTTTACTGAGGACGTGTGATGTAAACAGCCTAATCTGCCTCCCTTTAAAAATATCTAGATAATTACACATTGCTTATTAATGATTTGAATATATTCTTCACATTGCTTTCTTTTTCTCCAGTTAATATTGCTTTTTAAATTTATCTAGGTGAATCCACATGGATTAACCCAGGTTCAGTCATTTTACCAATGTGTAATATTCTATGGTGTGAATACACTACCATTTATTTATCCACTCCTCCACTGATGGACATTTATGTTGTTTACAATTTTTCACTAATAAAAATGAATGCTGACATAAATATTTCTGTATGCCTCCTTATGCAAATGTGTGCATTTCTCTGTGATATAGCCCCCCAAAAATATTTAGGATGTGCATATTTAGGATTATGTGGATATTTAGGATTAAAGGATGTGCATATCATCTACTTTCTAGATATTGCCAAATTGCACCAATTTGCATTCTGCCATGAATATGAGTCCTCATTTCTCTGCAACCTAGACAAAATTTGACAAACCTAGGTAATGTCAAATCAATAATAGATATAAAACCATATTTTATTATTTTAATTAGTATTTCTCTGATTACTAGTGAGGCTGATTATTTTTTCAAATGTTTATTGACCTTTTGATGAAATGCTTATTTAAATTCTTCATCCATTTTAGAGATACTATGTTTTAATGAAAATGAAGCTTTGGTTAATTGTTCACATCTGCTCCTACCCCTTAGGATACTTTGTTTTTTTAAAAAAAATTTTAATTGTAAAATTTTGACAATATATTCACTTGATTTAAGATTATATAAAAAGTTACACATGAGAAACATCACTCCAAGTCAAGTCCCATTAACCTCACTGCCATGTAAACTCTTCATTGATAATCATTTTTCAATTTACCATTTTGATGTTTATTTATTCTTTATTTTTATATTTTATATTTATTCTTTTATTCTTATTAAGAAATAATAATGAAACTATTAGTCTTATTAGAGAATAAAATAAAGAGACTACCCAGATTAAGAAATGATCATTACCACAGCTTTAGAAGCTCCCTCTCCCTATCCCTAGAGATAACCATGTTATGACTTTGCTTTTCTTTATACTTTACTCCTACCTATGGCTTTATTCTGTCTCCACATTTCATTGATAGTTTGACTGAATATAGGATTCTAGGTTGGAAATCATTTTCCTTTAGCAGTTTGAAAATATCAATTCATTTTCTTCTAGATTTCAGTGTAGCTAATGAAACAGGTGTTGTTAATGAAACATCTAGATTTCGATGTTGCTAATGGAACATCTGTTGTTAATCTTAATTATTTTTCATGATTCTCCAATATTATTTGTTCCCCCCACCCTCAGAAGCTTGAAGAATCTTCTTCTTTCCATCCCCGACTTTCTTAAATTTCACAATCAAGTATCCGTACCAAGGTATATTTTCACCTATTGTGGTGGATACTTGGTGTGCCCTTACAATTTGGAAATGTGTTTCCTTCAGTTCTGATCAATTTTGTTGAATTATTTCATAGACAATTTCCTCCCCTGCACTTTCTCTTTATAATTGTTCCATAAGTCTTCTTAGCTATTGAAATTCCAGACAGTATGCCCAACATTTTTCTCTTTCACTTCCAATTAACATTTTTTTCCTTCTGATTTCTGAGCGATTACCTCAAAAGACTTGAGCTCTAGACCCAATATTCCAGTTATTATCTTGGTCTCTCTCTAAGTTTCAGATTCATCATGTTTAGAAGGAATAAGCTGAACTATAAAATGTTTAACTTGCCTTCCAACTCTAACTTACTATGATTTTCTCATTGAATCATCAGGTAGGCAGGCAAGTATATCTATTCCCTGTGTGAACAGATGAAGGAATTAAGTCTCAGAGAGTTTAAGATCAGAATTAGAACGTATCCTTCTGACCCCTGGTCTAGTCTACCTTCTGTTACACTATGTCACATGACACAATAATCATAATACTGCAGTCATGAACATAAACTAGTTTGACTAAAATAATAGTTTGCTTTTAAAGTAGTTCTTCTGTACTGTACACATATGCCAATAATCTCTACCTAGTCTAATTTTATCTTTGTCTGTACCTATTCTAAATTTATCTTTCTAAGATGATACCTGTTATTCAATAAGATAGTAGCAGCAGTAGGTATAATAAACTGCTAACAAATGATAGAGAGTTTTCACTAACCAATTAAATTGACACTTCAAACACTCAACTTTCTCCTTGAGTAAAATACATTTTAAGCTTTAGGGGAATTGGGGCCCTTAAGTTTACTTTTAATGATGGTGTCCGGAATCTAAACTATATCTTTCTCTTTGTTCAAATGCCTCTAATTATGATTATTTTCCTGTATTTAAATGCTGATCTTCACATCTTTCTCTTCTTTTCCTTTTTCTCCATGTTTAAATGATGGCACATACAAGATAACATATAAAATATATTTAAAGTTAAAATAATGATAATACTAAAACTCCCCCATACCCATCATCCATATTAAAATATGGAACATTATCATTACCTTAGAAGATCATCTATGGCCCTCCCTGATTTCATCCTTCTGCCCCACCCTCTGATACGCCCACAATCCTGACTGCACTAGTTAGTTTCAGCTGCCATAACAAAATACCAAAGACTGGGTTACTCAAGCAAGAGAAATTTATTCTCTCATAGCTCTGGAGGCTAGAGTCCAAGGTCAAGGTGGCAGCAAGTTTGGTTTCTTTGTAGACCTCTCTTCTTGGTTTGTAGACAGTCATCTTCTCACCATGTGTTCACATGGTGGTCTCTCCTCGCACACACATATCTGATGTCTCTCTCTGTTTGTGTCTTAATCTCCTCTTCTCATAAGGACCTTCTTATATCCTCCTATAAGGATTAGGTCCCACCCTAATGACCCCATTTTAACTTAATTACCTCTTTAATGACCCTCCAAATAGTCATATTCTGAGGTACTGAGGCTTAGGGCTTCAACACATGAATTTTGAGGGGACACAATTCAGCCCGTAACACTGACTTTTGCATCAATTGTGTCTGCTATGGTCTGAATGTTTGTGTCCCCCCAAAATTCATATGTTGAAACTTAATCCCCAAGGTGATAGTATTTTGAGGCGGGATCTCTGGGAGGTGATTAAGAGGCAGGGCCTCTGGAAAGTGGATTAGTGCCCTTTGAAAAGAGGCCAGAGAAAGCTTACTTGCCCCCTTCCACCATGTGAGAACACAGTGAAGAGGTTCTGTCTTATAAACCAGGATGCAGGCCTTCACCAGACACCAAATCTTCCAACGCCATGATTTAGACTTCCAGCCTCTAACACTGCAAAAGAAATTTCTGTTGTTTGTAAACCACCCAGTCTTTGGTATTGCAGCAGCCCATACAGATGGGCCACTTGGGGTCCTCAGTCCTTCAAGTCAATGGGCACAGATTAATCCTGATTACTTACCCAGGGAAAATTTGACTACTATTCCACAGTGAAGGTAAGAAAGAATATGTCTGGAATACAGGAAATTTCTTAGGACATTTCTTAGTATTACAATGTCCTATGATTAAGTCAGTGGAAAACTACAACAGCACAATCCAGGCAGGACTACTAAGGGCCCAGACCCCTCAGGAATGAGGGTTTGGGTCGCCCCACCAGATAAAGAACCACAACCAGCTGAGGTGCTTGATGAAGGCAAAGGGAATATGTGATGGTCATGTAAGAAGGTGGTTATAAGTACCAGCTATGACCGTGTGATCAGTGACAGAAATAGGGACTGTAATTGTCATGACTATTTCCTCATTTTGTCATGAATATGTTTGTGTGTATATATACATATAGTAAGCAAATATCTTTGTTTTCTTTCCTACCTTATTTCCCTATCATATAACATAAGATGTATTAACTTTATATCAGTTAATTTTACATCATAGTAATTTTACATCATATAAGTAGTGTTAATTTTACATCATAGTATTCAAGTTATGGGATATAAGAAGAGTAAACATCATTCAAAGGCTTTACTTCCTCTTCTGAGGAAGGGACTAGTACATTTTGGGTTGTACACAGGATAGTTGTATCATGTTAGGCAGAATTATAATCTTGTTATTGGTTTAAGGAGGTGCATATAGATATTAAATTGACAAGAGGTGGGATTGTGATAATTTTATGTGTTAACCTGACTGGGCTAAGGGATGTCCAGATAGCTGATAAAACATATTTTCTAGGTGAGTCTATGAGGGTGTTTGTGGAAGAGAGTAGTATTTGAATTGATGAACTGAGCAAAGCAGATTACCTTTCCCACTGTGAGTGGGCATTATCCAATCTATTGAGGGACAGAATAGAACAAAGAGGTAGAGGAAAGATGAATCACTCTCTGGTTGAGCTGACACACCCATCTGCTGTCCTCAGACACAGGCACTCCTGGTTCTCAGGCTTTTGGACTTCAGTTGGGACTCTTATGCCATAAGGCCTTTGGACTTAGACTGAATCGCGCCAGCATCTTTCCTTTTTCTCCAGCTTGCAGATGGCAGACTGTGGGACTTCTCAGCCTCCACAACCTTGTAAGCCAATTCCTATAATAAATCTCCTCTTATACATAGCTATATATCCTATTGGTTCTGTTTCTCTGGAGAACCCTGACTAATACAATACCCTTGCTTTACTTTGTGGATATACTGTATATTTTTTATCACCTGTCTTAGTTCAGGCTGCTATAACAAAATGCATACTGGGTGGCTGATAGACAACAGAAATTTATTTCTCACAGTTCTAGAGGCTGTAAGTCAGAGATCAGGGTTCCAACATGGTTGGGTTCTGATGAGAGCCCTCTTCTGGCTTGTAGACTGCTGTTTTCTTGTTGTATTTTCACATGGTGGAGAGCAGACCAGAGGAAGGAAACTCTCTTGTGACTTATAAAGGTATTAATCCCATTCATGGGGTCTCCACCTTTATGAGCTCATCTCTCAAAGGCCCCACTTCCTTATACCATTCATAGGGTTTTAACATATGAATTTGGAGGGACACAAACACTCAGTTTATAAAACCACCAATGGGTATATACTTAAACATTACTTAGTTTTGCCAGTTTTTGAACTTTATATCAATGGAACCAATACTGTATTCCACTGGGTCTTGCTTCTATCAGTTCTTTGAGATACATGATTGATTTCCACTGCAGTATAAGAGTTTATTACACAATTTATTTATCTATTCTATTATTAATGATATTTGGTTGTTTCTAGTTTCTTGATATTATTAGCATTGCTGTTATGAAAGTTCTTGTACATGCTTTCTGGTATATATTTGCAAGAATTTCTCTAAGCTTTTATATACTGGTAGAACTTCTGGGTCATGGGATTTGTGTACAGTCAGTTTTACTCAAGGTGCCTTTTGTTTCTAGGCCCATTTTTATTTTTCCTACTCAATGACAGAGGATTCCTGTTGCTTCCCAGTTGACATTCCCCCCTTCTTCCTTTAGTGGAATTCTGATTTTCAGCTGGGCATATGATCATTCAGAATGGAGACTTTATTCTTAGCTCCCTTGCTAAAATGAAAGCATGAATATTGGTTGGGACTTTTTGGAAGGCTGCTTAAAGAAAGCTGACTGCTGGGAGGTTGCGCTTTGTACTTCCTGCTACTTGAAATGCAAGTTAGATAGTGAATATCCAGCAGCCATCTTGACCTTTAAAGATGGAAACCATATCTTAGGATGTTGGAGCAGAAAGAAGGAATTGTGGTTTCCAGAGGACACTGTGAACTTCCATACCAGCTCTGGACTTCCAAATTTCTGACTTCTTTAATGTGAGATATTAAATCTTTGTGTGTTTAAGCCACTATTTTTTAGTCTGTGTACTTGCAGCTAATAGAGTTTCTAACTCAACACATTTTCAAATTTAATGTGATATTCAATTTCTGATATTTGAGCATATAAAAAATATTTTGAATTTTTAGTTTGTTACCTCTCAAGTTTGATGATTTCTTGATACCTCTTAGAGAAAAAAAATCTTTATTTCATAATGTCAGTTATTCCCCCAAGGAATAAGAGATCTTTGATAGGAACACTTGATAGTCCCTAAGAAACCATAGCAGTGATTCTCCATCTAACAGGAAGCTTCTGCCTTTAATAAGTGTTTCCATGCAAAGAAGGATTACAGAAGACAATAGAATTATTAACTGAGAGGTTATGGTTAATCTTACTACACACTTTTCTCATCTACCTATATATTCCTCCCAGTCCCACCCTCTGACTCCCCTCAGAATTAACCACTATCATTATTTTAAAAAAATTTTTATGGCTTTGAAAATATGATTCTTAAGCAATATATTATTAGAGTTACTTGTTTTGAGTCTATAAAACTGTAGTTTACTGTATTTTGTCTTCTGGGACCTGCTATCCTCTCTCAAAATTAGTTTTCCAAGAATTATCTATGATTTAATGAGTCACTAAGAGCATGATTTAGGATATAATTAGCTGTCATAATAGACAAACCCTCAAATTTCAATATTGCAACACAATATAAGTTCACTTCTCTCCTGCATAAAGTCTAAAATACACATGCTTTAATAGTGTATGGCTCTCATCCAGTTGGTGAATCAGGAACTTAGAATTTCGCCACATTATCCTCTGCTCCCTTCAACATATGGCTTCCTAAGTTTCCATATTTATCTTCCCTCAAGCTACAGAGAGAGGAAAAATATGGAGGATCCATGTAAGATGTTTCTATAAGTCAGTTCCAGAAGGGGCGCACATCACTTCCTCTCGTGTCCCATTTATGAAAGCTCAGTCACATGGTGTGGCAACCATGGAGGTGTGCTTCTCAGATCTCCCTTTAACACAGAAGTTGCTGGAAGGAATTCAGTGAGCTGACAGCCTCCAGCTGCATCACCTTTAGGATCTATCACAATATTCAAGGTGAGGCTAGTTTCCCAGGCAGTTTCCAACCAATGACAGCACGGCAAGTTTACAAGGGGCTGGACATTTTTACCCAGTGCAGAATTTATCTGTGGGCAATCTTTGTGTTGGGACTTCACATTGGACTGGCCAAAACTTTCTCAGAGCTGCACTGCAGTCTGAAGTTTTTCTTAGCCACTTATCCTTCCTTCTCCTCTCCTTTCACATGGGTGAGACCTGCATCATGATTTGAAGGGTCTCCCTGAATACTCTTGCTCCCTCTGCCCTTTGTTATTCATAGGGCTCAAGCTCAATAAAACTCTTAAACTCCTAATTCCATCTTTGTGTTGGCTTCCCAGAGGATTCCAAATGACACACATGATCACACATAAATTCAAGGGAGGCTGGAAAATAGAGTCTAGCTGTATTCCCAGGAATAAGAGAAAATAGGTACAGTGATCAGCTAATCAGTCTCAGCCATAATTTAGCTCATTCATTTTTACTGATGTATGATAGCTCTTTTGTGAATACACCACAATCTGTTTTATTCACTTTTATGTCAGTGGACAGTTGGGTTGTTCTGAATTTGGGAGCGGGGTTGTTTCTTACCATTACAAACATTGCTGCTATGAAGAATTGCACATATTCTGTAACATAATTATGAGAGTTTCTCTTAGTTATATGTACTTACAAGTGGTTGCTAAACTATAAGATGTGCACATGTTCAACTTTGTGAGATTATGTCCAACTATTTTCCACAGAAGTTGTATCAATTCATACACATGCCAGCTATATATAAGAGTTCCCTTTGATCCACATCCTCTCCTTCACTTGTTTTGTTAAATTCTTAATTTCTGCCGTTATTGTGAGATATAAGAAAATAATGGAATTAAATATTAATTTTCCTCTGTCCTCCACAGTTTCTAGGAACTGGTACAGAAGCTTTATAAATATTTGTCCTATTAGCCAGCCCCTCTTTCTATTAGCTCATTCATACCATTCATCCTACTCAGGTCTGTCTGTGTTTATTTTTCCTTCATTGCTACCATTCATTATCTTTTACTTCTACATCAAGGGTTCTTTGCTTTGTCTTTATCTTTTAATGCTCTCTAATTCTTTCCTTATTAAAAACAAGATTTCATCTGACATTTTCTGTTAATTAAGATTAATCTCAGAACCCCCTTACTTAAAGAAAATTAAAACCACGTTAAATAAATAGAGGAAACTGGAGAAAGGAGAGACACATAATGTACACAATCCAGCAATATTCCATGGTTCTCCTGTTCCCACACCCAGCTCACTGAATACAAACATACATGTATACATACACACGTGTTTATGATGCATGTGTGTACATATGGTTGAATATATACATATGTGTGTATATATACACACACATAATATATATACAATACTATAATATAGAAAAACCTAAAATATATATGCATTATATATGTGTACATTACATATATGTACATTATAGGTATGTGAGAAATATAGATAGATAGATAGTTAGATAGATGGATAGATAAATTGATTGATTCAAGGTACCTAACATAACATTGGATTTATTGAGAGTATATTAGGTTAGTGTTACTGTGCAGTATTGAAATTTGTGACTGATACAAAGAGGTGTTAAGTATCTTATGTTCCAGCTTTAGAGTCTACCGCTCCACCAGATGTTCAAGGCTGCTGCCTCCCTGTATGGCTTGCTAATATTTGCCATTAGGCAGAATTACACACTCCCTTCCCCCATAAATCCAAATAAGAAGCCTTAAAGAAAGGAAAAATCTCCTTTGGGCAGATTGTTACGTTTGTGATCCGAGATATGTCTTCCTCCTCTCAGTGGCCCCTGATTTTGGAGCCACTGAAGAGATTAAAGACTACAACATTGTTAGGGACTATCATGGCATGTGGCAGAATTCTGAAGTTCAAGTAGAATATGGGGAAGCAGCTTACCAATGCCTAGGGCAGTAGCATACAAAAGGCCTCTCATCATGTGGCCTATGGGAGTTACCTCCTGTCCAAAGAGCCCAAAGCCAAAAAGCCAGAGCAATAATTATAACTAAGGAAAGGAGAGCAACCCCACCATGAACCATTGTGTAATAGCACATTGGGCATTCCCTACTCTTTTCTTTACACCTTACTGCAAAGAAGATGGAGTAAAAGTGGTTAAAAGAGCAGACCTTGCGCTCTACCACAGCCATCAGGCCCTTAAAGTTCCCTACATGTAAGCTGCTAGACACACAAGTTTAGCTTTTCCTCTGGGAAAAAGAGAAAGGCTTTGGATTGAATATGACATTGACTTTGTAAAAGAATAGGACTAAGTCATGAAAACTTGAATGAAACTGCTTTAATTACTGAAAGTGGCTGAAAAAGCCACTGAAGTGAGATATTAAGCTCCTCACCAAGAAAGGAGTGACTGAGAGCACAGTTGGAAACAGTAATTGAAAACAAAAGACTCTGGGCCAAGATGTCAACATTGGAGGGTCTTGAATTTCCCTCTTCCCATGGATGCACCAAATATACAGCTACACATGGAGAAATTCCTTCTAACAGAATCCCAGAAGCTAGTTGAGTGACTCCTACACATCAGGAAACAGAAAATACTCACATCTAAATGACCTGCATCTAGGTACTGATTGTGATCCTCCCTTTTGGCACACTCCTGGGGCTCAACACACTCAAAAACTGAGATCCACTAGGAATGAAGATAATGACTTTGACAGTCACAAAGTTTTGAGAGGCAACCAGGAACTTGGGCCAGACTCATTGACATGGTTTATCTCCTAAATGAGACCAATCTGTTAAGACTGGGAGAGGTGGTTGTTTTATCTAATTTGTGGAAACCAACACAGAGAGTCAAGAAAAATTAAGAAAAAGGGGACTATATTTCAAACAAAAGAACAAGATAAATCTCCATAAATCAATCTTTTTAAAAATTATTTATTTATTTATTTATTTATTTATTTATTTATTTATTTATTTATTTATTTTTGGCTGCATTGGGTCTTTGTTGCTGTGCACAGGCTTTCTCTAGTTGCAGCGAGCAGGGACTACTCTTTGTTGTGGTGCACGGGCTTCTTGTTGCAGTGGCTTCTCTTGTTGCGGAGCATGGGCTCTAGGCGTGCGGGCTTCAGTAGTTGTGGAACACAGTCTTAGTAGTTGTGGCTTGCAGGCTGTAGAGCACAGGCTCAATAGTTGTGGCGCATGGGCTTAGTTGCTCCACGGCATGTGAGATCTTCCCGGACCAGGGCTTGAACCTGTGTCCCCTGCATTGACAGGCGGATTCTTAACAACTGCACCACCAGGGAAGTCCCAGAAATCAATCTTAATAAAATAGAGATAAGTGAATTATCCAGAAGAGAGTTCAAATTAACAGTTGTAAAGATGCTCACTGAGGTCAGGAGAGCAATGCATGAATAAAGTGAGGATTTCAACAAAAAGGATAGAAAATATTTTAAAAGTACCAAACAGAAATCATATAGCTGAACAATAAGATAACTGAACTGAAAAATTCAATAGAGGGGTTCAACAACAGGTCAAGCTGGGGAAAGGATTAGTGAACTTGAATACTGGGCAGTGGAATTCATCCAGTCAGAAAAGCAAAAAGAAAAAAAGAATGAAAAAGAGTGAGTATAGCTTAAGGGATTTATGGGACACTATAAAACAGCCAACATATGCACTACTGGAGTCCCAGAAGGCAAAGAGAGAAAACAAAGAAAGAAACAAAGGGGAAGAAAGCTTATTCAAAGAAATAATGGCTAACCTTGGGAAAGAAACAGACATCCAGATCCAGGAAGCCCAGAGAGTTTCAAAAAAGAATTCAAACACTCACATGAGATACATTATAATTAAATTGTCAAAAGTTAAAGACAAAGAATAATAAAAGCAAGAAGGGAAAAGCAAATTTTTATGTACAAGGGGACCCCCAAAGAAATAATCAGTGTTTTTTTCAGCAGAAATCTTGCAGGCCAGAGGGGAGTAGTATGATATATTCTCAGTGCTGAAAGAAAAAAAAAACTGCCAACGAAGAATATTCTACCTGTTAAAGTTGTCCTTCAGAACTGAAGGAGATGGAGGCTTTGAGATTGAACCCAATTCCAAACTCACTCAGATTGTTAGCAGAATCTGCTCCTTGTGGTTGTAGGGCTGAGGTCCTTGTTTCCTTACTAAATGTCAGCTGAGGGCCACTCCAAGCTCCTTGAGGCCTCTGTCTGTTCTTTCCACATTGTCCCTTTCATCTAAGGGCCCATTATTGTGTGCTGAGTTCTCACACTTGGAATCACTCTGATTTTGCCTTCTGTGCATCTCACTAACTTCTGTCACATCTCTCTGTTTTTAAAGGGGCATATAACTAGATTGGGACCCCCTCAATAATACAATATAATCTTCCTATTATAAAATCTTTAATCTTTGTGACATCTTAAAAACTTCTCTTATTACTTATTCTTTTAAATTCAAATATAGAAAAGCAAATGGGAGAATTCCTGCTTTTGTTACTGCAAGTCTTTTATAACATAAATTTGAAGTTTTCAATTTTTAAGAGCACACTATATGAAATACCGCAAACTTTGTTATGCATCAGTGGCAAAATGTTAAATCTGATTGCCTCAGTTAAAAGTCAAATTTCACCCTACTCTTACTTATCTGACCTAAATATTATATACCCAAATATATGTTCAAAACAAGCCTAGAAAGTACAGGAGCAATAAAATTGCAAGGAGATTTGGTGTGATGAGAAGAGAGAGTGGAAGAGAAGAAGGAAAAAGTGATTTTCTTCCTTCTTACTATAGAAAGAAAATCATTACAGTATGAAATTGATCAAATCAGGATAATGGCAAAGGATGAAGATTAATACCTATTTTGAGAAACCAATGAACAAGTATAGATTTTTAAAATTACTCTTATTAAATTTTCTATCTTCCACTGTTTATTCATTTAGTCAACCATCATATGCTGTATATTTTGAGGCTACAGTGTGCCAGATACAGTGATAGGCTTTGAGGAAAAAGATGAGAAAAAAAGACAATCTTCCCCCCGTTAATGTGGAGCATGCATTCTAGTCTGGGACTGTTCATTAGGAGATATTTAGAGATAGCAGTAGAAACTTGGGGGGAAAAAAGGATTTTATATACCTAAAGATATTGACATGATGCAGAGTGCAGAGTAGTAAAACAATAGCACCATGGATAAAATCTTGAGGTAAACATCCCATTTAAAAGACATCCAGAAGAAAGGGGTACTGTGGAAAACAAGGGAAATATAGATAAGTAGGAAGAGAATCAGGGACAGTATTGCAGAAGCTAAGTGTGGACAGCATTTTACAAAGTAGACTACATGAGCATCAGATTTAATACATGAAAATATTTTAAAACTCAAATATCAGAAAAGTTATGGTTAAATGGATGATCCCATATACTTTTGGTTGTATAGCTTCTTTGAAAGGCAACCTGCTGATATTTATTATTCAAAATTTCAAATATCAATCTTTTATAAATCTGTAATTCTACTTTTGGTATGTATCCTGGTGAAATGCTCATACATGGGCACAAATTCTTGTACAAAGATGATTCTTCAAGTATTTTTTTGTCATAGTAATTACTCAGTGTAAATGCTTGCCCTGCAAAAAGAGAATATCAAAATTAGCACTAGCCAATAAAACTTCCTATGTTAGTGGATACATTCTATATCTGCTGTCAAATACCTAAAGCTGCTAAGCATCAATATTTTTAATGTAAATAGGTTAAAATATGACTTGAAAAAATATATCATATATACATACATATACATATATGTATTACTGGTTTAAAGCTTTAAGTACAGAATAATGCACGTTGCAGTGATATTGTGTGTAGTACATTTCTGTATGTGTGTATGTGCATACATGTGAAGTTTTAAAATATGTATTAATAAATCAATTTGACTTTTGCATTAAAGTAATTAATGGATAAAAATTTTTAAAAAAATTTTAAAAAAAGAACTGAAGGAGAGGGGCTTCTCTGGTGGCCCAGTGGTTAAGAATCTGCCTGCCAATGCAGGGGACATGGGTTCAAGCCCTGGCCCGGGAAGATCCCACATGCCGTGGAGCAACTGGGCCCATGTGCACAACTGCTGAGCCTGAGCTCTGGAGCCCGTGAGCCACAGCTGCTGAGCCCACATGCCACAACTACTGAAACCTGCACGCCTAGAGCCTGTGCTCCACAACAAGAGAAGCCACGACAATGAGAAGCCCGCGCACTGCAACGAAGAGTGGCCCCCCCCTCACTGCAACTAGAGGAAGCCCGTGCACAGCAACGAAGACCCAACACAGCCAAAACAAAAAAAAAAGAACTGAAGGAGAGATGAAGAGTTTCCCAGACAAACAAAAGCTGAAGGAGTTTATCACCACTAGACCAGCCTTACAAGAAATGTTAAAGAGAGTTCTTAAAGCTGAAACTAAAGGACACTGATTAGTAACATGAAAATATATGAAAGTATAAAATTCACTGGTAAAGGTAAACATATAGTTAAATTCAGAACACTCTAAAATAGTAATGGTGATGGGAAAATCACTTATAATTCCATTATAAAGGTTAAAAGACAAAAGTATTAAAATAACTATAACTAAAAAAAACCTTTTAAGAAAGAAAAGTCCAGAACCAAATGACTTCACTGGCGAATTCAACCAGATATTTAAGGAAGAGTTAACACCATTCCTTTTCAAACTCTTCCCAAAAATAGAAGAGGAGGGAACACTACCAAACTCATTTTACCTGGACAGCATTACTTTGATATCAAAGCCTAACAAGGACACAACAAGAAAGGAAAATTACAGGCTGATATCCTTGATGATCGTAGATGCAAATACTTTTGCACAGCAAAGGAAACCATAAACAAGACAAAAAGACAACCCTCAGAATGGAAGAAAATATTTGCAAATGGAACAACAGACAAAAGATTAATCTCCAAAATATACAAACAGCACATGCAGCCCAATATCAAAAAAACAAACCAGTTAAAAAACGGGTGGAAGACCTAAATAGACATTTCACCAAGGAAGACATACAGATGGCCAAGAGGCACATGAAAAGATGCTCAACATCACTAATTATTAGAGAAATGCAAATCAAAACTACAATGAGGTATCACCTCACGCCAGTCAGAATGGCCATTATCAAAAAATCTAGAAACAATAAATGCTGGAAAGGGTGTGGTGAAAAGGGAACCCTCCTGCACCATTGGTGGGAATGTAAATTGATACAGCCACTATGGAGAACAGTATGGAGGTTCCTTAAAAAACTAAAAATAGAACTAACATATGACCCAGCAATCCCACTACTGGGCATATACCCTGAGAAAACCATAATTCAAAAAGAGACATGTACCACAATGTTCATTGCAAGTACTATTTACAATAGCCAGGACATGGAACCAACCTAAATGTCCATCGACAGATGAATGAATAAAGAAGATGTGGCATATATATACAATGGAATATTACTCAGCCATAAAAGAAATGAAATTGAGTTATTTGTAGTGAGTTGGATGGACCTAGAGTCTGTCCTACAGAGTGAAGTAAGTCATAAAGAGAAAAACAAATACCGTATGCTAACGCATATATATGGAAACCAAAAAAAAAAACAACAACCAAAAACTGATGAACCTAGTTGCAGGGCAGGAATAAAGAGATAGACATAGAGAATGGACTTGAGGACATGGGGTGGGAGGGCGAAGCTGGGGGTGAAGTGAGAGTAGCATCGACATATATACACTACCAAATGTAAAATAGTTGGCTGGTGGGAAGCAGCAGCATAGCACAGGGAGATCGGCTCGGTGCTTTGTGATGACCTAGAAGGGTGGGATAGGGATGATGGGAGGGAGGCTCAAAAGGGAGGGGATATGGGGACATGTGTATCCATATGGCTGATTCGCTTTGTTGTGCAACAGAAACTAACACAGTATTGTGAAGCAATTATACTCCAATAAAGATCTATTTAAAAAAATCCTCAACAAAATATTAGCCACCCAAATTCAACAGTACATTAAAAGGATCATATGCCATGATCAAGTGGGATTTATTCCAGGTATGCAAGGATGGTTCAACATATGTAGATCTATCAAGTGTATATACAACATTAACAAAATGAAGGATAAAAATCATACAGTTTTTTCAATTGATGTAGAAAAAGCAATTGACAAAACTCAACATGTTTTCATTACAAATATTCTCAATAAATTGGATATAGAAGGAATGTACTTCAACAAAATGAAGACCAAGGCCAAAGCTAACATCATATTCAATGGTGAAAAGCTTAAAGCTTTTTCTCTGAATTCAGGAAAAAAGATAAGGATGCCCACTCTTGCCACTTTTATTCAATGTAGTACTAGAAGTCCTAGCCAGAGCAATTAGGCAAGAAAAACAAATAAAAGACATCCAAATCCAAAAGGAACAAGTAAAATTGTCTGTTTTTGCAGATGACAAGATATTATACATAGAAACCCTAAACATTCCACAAAAAACCTGTTGAAACTGATAAACTAATTCAGTAAAGTTGCAGGATACAAAATCAATGTACCAAAATTTGTTGCAGTTCTCTACCCTAACAACAAACTATTGGAAAGAGAAATTAAGAAGATAATTCCATTTCGAGTAGCACCAAAAAGAATAAAATACTTAGGAATAAGTTTAACCAACAAGGTGAAAGATCTATACACTGAAAACTATAAAACATTGATAAAAGAAATTGAAGAAAACACAAATAAATGGAAATATATTCCATGTTCATGCATTGGAAGAATTAATATTGTTAAAATGTCCATATTACCCAAAGCAATCTACATATTCAATACAATCTGTATCAAATTCCAATGGCATTTCTCACAGAAATAAAAAAAAAATTTGTTTAAAATTTGTATGGAACCACAAAAGACCCTGAGGAGCCAGCACAGTCTTGAGAAAGAACAAAGCTAGAGGCAATTCCTGGTTCCTGGAAACAAATTACTATGTAATTTGTTTGTAATTACTATTACAAAGCTGTAGTAATCAGAACAGTATGGTATTTGGCATGGAAACAGACACATAGATCAATGGAATAGAAATAACCCCTTGCAGATATGGTCAATTAAATTTTAACAAAGGAGCCAAGATTACACAGTGGGGATAAGATAGTCTCTTCAGTAGTGTTTTTGGGAAAACTGGATATCCATATGCAAAAGAATGAAACTGGATCCCTATCTTACACCATACACAAAAATCAAAGATTTGGATTAAAGACTTGAACATAGACATGAAACCATAAACCTCCTAAGAGAAAACATAAGAAGTAAGCTCCTTTACATTGGTCTTGGCAATGATTTTTCTTTTTTTTTGGTGTAACATCAAAAGCAAAGGCAACAAAAGCAAAAATAAACAAATGGGACTACATCAAACTAAAACACTTCTGTATGGTAAAGGAAGCTATCAACAAAATGAAAAGGCAACGCATGGAATGGGAGAAAATATATGCAAACTACATATAGTGTTTGGATAGTGTTAATAGCCAAAATATACAAGGAACTCATACAATGCAATAGCAAAAAACAAAACCAAATAATCCAATTTAAAAATGGGCAAAGGTCCTGAACAGATTTTTTTTCCAAAGAGGACATACAAATGGCCAACAAGTACACAAAAAGTTGTTCAGTGTCACTAATCATCAGGAAAATGCAAATCAAAACCACAATGAGCTATCACCTCACACCCGTTAGAATGTGTATTATCAAAAAGACAAGATAGAAAAAGTGTTGGTGAAGATGTGGAGAAAAGGGAACTCTTTTACACTGTTGGTGGGAATATAAAATGGTACAGTCATTATGGAAAACAGCATGGAGGGTCCTCGAGAAATTAAAAATAGAACTACCATGTGATCCAGTAATTCCACTTCTGGGTATATATCCAAAGGAAATGAAATCATTGTCTCAAAGAGATATGTGTACTTCTATGTCCATTGCAGCATTATCTGCAATAGCCAAGATATGGAAACAACCTAAGTGTCCACTGATGGATGAATGGATAAAGAAAATGTGATATATATACATATATACGTATATATAATCGATTATTATTCAGCCTTTAAAAAGAAGGAAATATCATCATTTGCAACAGCATGTTTAAACCTGGAGGCATCATGCTAAGTGAAATAAGCCAGACAGAAAGGTGGCATGGGGGAAATAGGGAGAGGTTAATAAAAGGGTACAAACTTTGAATTATGAAATGAATGAGGTCTGAGAATCTAATGTATACCATGGTGACTAGTTAATATTGTATTTTATGATTAAAATGTGCTGAAAGCATGGAACTTAAGTGTCCTCACCAAAAAAAAAAAAAAAAAAAAAGGGAGGGGAGGAATATGCGAGGTGGTGGATGTGTTACATAACTGAATGGTGGGAATCCTTTAACAATGTATATGTATATCAAATCTTCACTTTAGTTGTACACTTTAAATATTATGATTTAGTCAATTATACCTCAATAATCCTGAAAAAAATGAAATGGCAAAAAAAAAACTGTTGTATGTTTCTCTCCCAATGATTTGAGACCCTTCACTGAACATTAAGAGTATTTGTGTGAGTTTAAAGCAATGGTTCTATGCTAACTTGCCAGATTAAGAAATTTGATATATCAGTGGATCTTAGTTTCTTCAACTAGAAAAATCATGAGTTCATTCTTCTAGGCAACAGAGGCATGCTTTATTTGTTATAAAAGATAATTTTTCTAATAGTATGTGATTCTATTATTACATTTATTTATGACACATAAGTAATTAAAATACAAGCAATTCTACGAAAATGACTGTCACAACTCATGAACCATTCTGATGGTGAGGAGGGCAGCTGAGGGTAAAGAGTTGGAGATACTTAAAAACTGGTTCTAGCGGAGAAGTCAAGCCCTTATTTACTACATTTAGAAGAGAGAAAGGATGACGGCATTTCCTTACTGATGTGTGAATATGACTCTGTGTGACGTGTGTTGAGGCAGGAGGGGTAGAGTGTGGGTACCAGCCACCATTGGTAGGCTGCCACATGGTTAGCTCAGTCGTGAAGATGATCAGATTGGAGGAAATTGACACAGAAGGGGCCAGGGAAGGCACTGGGAGTCCAGAGGCCAGCTGAGGAGGAATGGTCCTAACCCACAATTGCAACACCCAGTTCTAGAAGACACTGAGTTTGCCAAGATTAAGAGTTAAAGATATCCACTGAGAGCTCTTCCTTTAGGTTGCCAGGGCTCTCCATTCCTTTTGTCCATCCTTAATTGTCCATATGTGAGAGTAACACTGCCAGTTAATATAAAGTCAAGAAACACAAAGGACTCACTTTGCCTGAGGAGCTAAGAAATAAACAGATACTGTTTTGTGTTTTAGAGCAAAATGAAATGGTTTAAACTCAGTCATTTGAAGTCATTTTGTGTTAAAGGAAATGAGGGATGAACGTGGATAGAGAAACTGTCTCTCCTGGTCCCAGGGAAGCCTTATAGGAAAATAGTGTTCTGAAGGCACCCAGCTCATCTGGCGAATTGCTGTAAAATTTAGCAAAATACTGGGCCTGTTGTAGCTCAATATCAGCTTTGTTTCTGGAACCATAAATAGGAAGGGAAAGTTCATTCAGATACTGTCAAGAACATCCTATTTTCAAAATGTAGGCTTACAGTGTAACGCTGATGACCATTTCATCAACAGCTTAACCTCAGTTCTGATGAGGTAAAGCTATAAAACCCACCACTTGGGACTGGTGGCTCACTCACAGGGGCAAAACAGAGCTCCTTCTTTTAATCATATGACACTTTACCTATGGACATGACTTAGTCTGCTCAGGCTGCCATAACAAAATACCATACACTGGGTGATGGATTAAACAATACACATTTATCTTTGCAGTTCTGGAGGCTGGAAGGCCAAGATCAGGGTGCCAGCATGGTCATTTTCTCATGAGAGCCCTCCTCCTGGCTTGGGGATAGCCGCCATCTCTCTGTGCCCTTCAACCTGTGGAGTCTGACACTAACTGAGTAGTTGGTGTCGTGATAGAAATTGAATTGGAGGACCCCCAGTTTGGGTCCAGAGTCGGAGAACTGGTTTTTGATGTGGGAAAAACTCCACACATTTAGTTTCAGAAGTGTTGTGAGGAAAAACAGCTCAGGAGGCCTTGGCCAGATATTGGGCAACAATAAAGACTTTTTATCCATTTCTGAGTCTCTGTCACCCCCACCACCACCACCCTGGCCTAGACAGTGAGGACTTTAGGAAAAGGACTGTTGTGGATGCTGTGACATGCTACCCAGATGCCACCTTCTGGATAGAAGTACTTACTCCCCCAGCTGCTGTGAGAACTGCTGGCCCACAACCCTCAACCGGCAGCCTTCTTCCCCAGGGTTGCCATTGGCTGAAGAGAGATGCCTCACCCAAGATTATACCTCCCTTCTGGGGAACACCTGCATCCAGTGGCTGGTTGATTTCAGGGTATAAAGGCCCAGCCCCCTCACCCCAACTGGGGACGACTCTATAGGGCTCTTCCTGTTTCTGAGCTCCCTATCAATTTGGCTGAGGCCCTTCTTGTCACTACGTCAGAGCCTAACATTGCCTGCTGCCCTATCTGTCTTCCTTCTTAGCTTTCACAGGCGCTAATCCCAAAATTAGTCCCTGATAAAGTTCCTGCATGCTAATCTTCATCTCAAAGCCTCCTTTTTTGGGGATCACAGCTTGCAATAGATACAATGTCTTTCATGTCTTCTTATACATAGTGGCTGAGCATACATCCCAGAACCTCAACAAACATTTGTCAAATTAATAAATGATAGAAAAGGGTGGTAGTGAATACCAGGATGGGCCGGGTAGCTGTGTTGGTGGTGGCCTCAGTGATGCAAAGGAGGAGAAATAACAGAATTGTAAAAAGGAGATGCAAACCAGAAGAGGGAAGAAAACTTCCAGTCTTCTTTTGAGAAGTTCAGCACAGGACTTAGATCAGTGAATACTTATTTGAGCTACCAGAGTGTCAGACCTTTG
This sequence comes from Balaenoptera borealis, assembly GCF_965194805.1. Taxonomy (NCBI): domain Eukaryota; kingdom Metazoa; phylum Chordata; class Mammalia; order Artiodactyla; family Balaenopteridae; genus Balaenoptera; species Balaenoptera borealis. The sequence goes on along the minus strand of NC_138881.1, from coordinate 38,780,996 downwards.
AGGGATGAAATCAAGCTTGTGTCACCACCAAAAAGTCAACTATCTACTTTGTGGGAGCCTTTCATTACCTTCCCCTAAATGAAGAAGTAGAATGTGGTTATTTCATTGATTATGTGACCTCTTCCTCCTCAGCTCATCTAGCAAACCCCAAATCCTGAGATATCTAAGTATGGTTGCAACTAGGTTTGGCAGTGAATTTCAGTTGACTTGAAGAGCACACAGTAATGCAAAGTGCTTCCTCGTGTGTGTGTAGGTGATGGCGGTAAAGAGAGAGGACATCAAGTGACCACAAAAGGGTTATAAATTCCCCAAGGTGTTCAGTGAACTTAGATCCTTGTCTGGGTATAAAGACTGGCCTGACAGATATAAAAGTGCTCTAGTCCCCATGATTCACCCGAAAGTATAATGTAGGGGGTCCTTTACAAGGGTTGTCTTTCTAGGCAGTGCCGCCAGCGACAGCTGAAAGAGTAGCAACAGCCTGTTCTCCACATTCTTGTGACAGCTTTGGGTGACCCACTGTAAGGAAACAACACGTTTACTACCATTACCCTGATAGTCACAGTGGGCAGAGTCAGGCAACACCTGGGATCATACATATTTCATGGGGTAGATGCAGCAGAAGTGAAGACTGGTTTGGGCAAAATGAAACATTAGTGCTCCCCTCCCCTCCCAGGCTGCCTTCCCACATCTCCTTTCCCCTCAGGAACTGCTCTCATGTACCTCCCCTCCCCTCCTCATTGTGATTTCCTGCCAGGGAAGAATGTGTGTGTGTGTGTGTGTGTATTAAAGTATAACTACCTACAGTAAAGTACATAAATCTTAAATGCACAATGAAATTTTACATGTAAACACCTATATAATCACCACCCCATATTAAGATATAGAACATTCCCAGCTGCCCAAAAAGCCCTCTCATGCCCTTTCCCAGCTAATATTCCATAAAAGTGACCATTATTCTGACTGCCATCATTGTTGATTATTTTGCTTGTTTTTAAAGTTCTTATAAGTGGAATTATACAGCATGTACTATTTTGTGACTAACTTCTTTTGTTTAATAATCTGACTGTGAGATCTAGGTTGGTGCTTGTGGCAGAAGGTTAATCTTTTTCATTGTTCTGTACTTATTATATGAATATACAAATAACTATCAGTTCTACTTGATTAACATTTGGGTTGTTTCCAGTGTTTACCTGTTATGAATAACCCTTCATGGAACTTTCTTGAACATGTCTTTTGGTGGACAGAAGCACTCATTTCTCTTGGGTGTATACTCAGTTGTGAAATTGTTCACTTTACAGGTATAGGATGTTTTTAGCTTTAGTAGAAACTTCCAAACAGCTTTCAAAATAGTTGTATAATTTTACACTCCCATCAGCAAATGTATGAGATTTCTTGTTACTCTACATTCTCACCAAACTCAGTATTGCAAGTCCTTTAAAGTTTGAACATTCTAGTGGGAGCATCTGGGAAATATATATTTTTTTAAATTAATTAATTAATTAATTTATTTTTGGCTGCATTGGGTCTTCTCATTGCGGTGGCTTCTCTTGTTGCGGAGCAAAGGCTCTAGGTGCGTGGGCTTCAGTAGTTGCAGTGTGCAGACTCATTAGTTGTGGCACGCAGGCTCAGTAATTGTGGCACACGGGCTCTAGAGTGCAGACTCAGTAGTTGTGGTGCACGGGCTTAGTTGCTCCGTGGCATGTGGGATCTTCTTGGACCAAGGATGGAACCTGTGTCCCCTGCATTGGCAGGTGGATTCTTAACCACTGCACCAGCAGGGAAGTCTCTGGGAAATATTTTATAATCTAGATTCTTATTGCCCTTTTGCAAGTGCAAATTTACCCGCCCCATATTTGGACAAAATAGGAATAACACAACACTAAATGAGTAGAGAAGCAAGAGAGAAATGGTAAAGTACGATAAACTTACTGACTATATATATGTAATAAGTGGTAGTCAATGGACATCATTCAAACCTGACAAAATAAATAGTAAAGCCTAAGTAAGGAAAAATGGGACTAACAGCAATATCAAAGGAAATGGTAAAATGAAAACCAATAGAAAAAAATGCAAATTTGCTAACTATCAAAAGAATTAAAAAAATAATAATAGGAAACAGACCACAGAGAGAAATATGGTAAATATAGGATAATACCACAGAAAATATAAAATAATAGAGTTGAGATCATATATGTTAGTCATATCAATAAATGGAAATGAGCTTATGTCAGCTTTCCAAAGAAAAGAATTTTCAAATTGGCTCTCAAAAAATATTTTGCTTGTCTTACATACACACACATAATAAAACAAAGTGATTCATAAAGATTAAAGCTAAACTAATGTAAAAGTATGACAAAAAATACAAACAAGCCAGAAAAGCAGGAGTTGCAATCCTGATACCAAAGTGTGCAGGGAGAAATAGACCGAAACAGAATAATAATAGACAAATTTAACATACCAATTTCAGCCCAAGACAAGTGGACAAAAATTCAGTTATGATGTAGAATACCCAGAAAACATCAGTAAGGTAGGTCATGTGGACTTATTTTGAACTTTACACTCAAATGTTAGAGAATATGCCTCTTCTTCAAACACACATGAAAAATCATAAAAATAAACCATAAATTATGTCACAAAACTCTCAATATGCTTCACAAAGTAGAAATAATATCACAGAATTTTCACAGTGCAAAACAAAATCAGATAACAAAAAAGCCCTTTCACTTGAGAATTTTAAAACTCCGTAAAGCACTGTTTTGTAAAAGGAGACGTATAAATCAAAACTGTAGAATTTCTCAAATGTAATAATAATGAAAACATTATGTTTTAGAATATATTGGAAACAAAATGGTGATCAGTTAAAAAATTATAGACTTAAATGCTGAGCAATTAAAAAAAAGAATGCATATAAATGAACTCAGATCTATCAAGTTAACAGCATCATAATCCAAAAGAAAACAGACTGAAGGAATCAGTAAAGACAGGAGGTATGAATGAGGTAGAAAACAGAAAAACAGTAGAAATAATAAATAAATTAAAATGCTGTTCTGCAAAGGTCAACAAAATAGACCACTAACTAACCTAGTTAAGAAAAAAAAAAGTTCAGTTCCAGAGCACTGCAATAAAGTGAATATCACAATACTGCAGTAAAGCAAGTCACACAAATTTTTTGGTTTCCCAGTGACTATAAAATTTATGTTTATCCTAGGCTATAGTCTATTTTTTGCTCTTTTTTTTTTTGAACTTTATTTTCTTTATTTTTTATACAGCAGGTTCTTATTACTTATCCATTTTATACATATTAGTGTATATATGTCAATCCCAATCTCCCAATTCATCACAGCACCACCACCCCCCTCCGCCACTTTCACCCCTTGGTGTCAAAACGTTTGTTCTCTACATCTGTGTCTCAATTTCTGCCCTGCAAACCGGTTCGTCTGTACAGTTTTTCTAGGTTCCACATATATGCGTTAATATACAATATTTGTTTTTCTCTTTCTGACTTACTTCACCCTGTATGATAGTCTCTAGATTCATCCACGTGAGCCAATTTCGTTCCTTTTTATGGCTGAGTAATATTCCATTGTATATATGTACCACAACTTCTTTATCCATTCATCTGTTGATGGGCATTTAGATTGCTTCCATGACCTGGCTATTGTAAATAGTGCTGCAGTGAACATTCGGGTGCATGTGTCTTTTTGAATTATGGTTTTCTCTGGGTATACGCCCAGTAGTGGGATTGCTGGATTATATGGTAAATCTATTTTTAGTTTTTTAAGGAACCTCCATACTGTTCTTCATAGTGGCTGTATCAATTTACATTCCCACCAACAGTGCAAGAGGGTTCCCTTTTCTCCACCCCCTCTCCAGCATTTATTGTTTATAGATATTTTGATGATGGCCATTCTGACCGGTGTGAGGTGATATATCATTGTAGTTTTGATTTGCATTTCTCTAATAATTAGTGATGTTGAGCAGCTTTTCATGTGCTTCTTGGCCATCTGTATGTCTTCTTTGGCGAAATCTCTATTTATGTCTTCTGCCCATTTTTGGATTGGGTTTGCTTTTTTAATATTGAGCTGTTTATATATTTTGGAGATTAATCCTTTGTCCGTTGATTCATTTGCAAATATTTTCTACCATTCTGAGGGTTGTCTTTTAGTCTTGTCTGTAGTTTCCTTTGCTTTACGAAAGCTTTTAAGTTTCAGCAGGTCCCATTTGCTTTTGTTTTTATTTCTATTACTCTAGGAGGTGGATCAAAAAAGATCTTGCTGTGATTTATGTCAAAGAGTGTTCTTCCTATGTTTTCCTCTATGAGTTTTGTAGTCCTACATTTAGGTCTCTAATCCATTTTGAGTTTATTTTTGTGTATGGTGTTAGGGAGTGTTCTAATTTCATTCTTTTACATGTAGCTGTCCAGTTTTCCCAGCCCCACTTATTGAAGAGACTGTCTTTTCTCCATTGTATATCCTTGCCTCCTTTGTCATAGATTAGTTGACCATAGGTGAGTGGGTTTATCTCTGGCTTTCTATCCTGTTCCACTGATCTATATTTCTGTTTTTGTGCCAGTACCATATTGTCTTGATTACTGTAGCTTTGTAGTATAGTCAGAAGTCAGGGAGTCTGATTCCTCCAGCTCTGTTTTTTTCCCTCAAGACTGCTTTGGCTATTCGGGGTCTTTTGTGTTTCCATACAAATTTTAAGATTTTTTTTTTCTAGTTCTGTAAAAAATGCCATTGGTAATTTGATAGGGATTGCACTGAATCTGTAGATTGCTTTGGGTAGTACAGTCATTTTCACAATATTGACTCTTCCAATCCAAGAACATGGTATATCTCTCCATCTGTTGGTATCGTCTTTAATTTCTTTCATCAGTGTCTTACTGTTTTGTGCATACAGGTCTTTTGTCTCCCTAGGTAGGTTTATTCCTAGGTGTTTTATTCTTTTTGTTGCAGTGGTAAATGGGAGTGTTTTCTTAATTTCTCTTTCAGATTTTTCATCATTAGTGTATAGGAATGCAAGAGATTTCTGTGCATTAATTTTGTATCCTGCAACTTTACCAAATTCATTGATTAGCTCTAGTAGTTTTCTGGTGGCATCTTTAGGATTCTCTATGTATAGTATCATGTCATCTGCAAACAGTGACAGTTTTACTTCTTCTTTTCCAATTTGTATTCCTTTTATTTCTTTTTCTTCTCTGATTGCCGTGGCTAGGACTTCCAAAACTATGTTGAATAATAGTGGTGAGAGTGGACATCCTTGTCTTGTTCCTGATCTTAGAGGAAATGCTTTCAGTTTTTCACCATTGAGATATAGTCTATTAATGTGCAATAGCATCATGACTAAAAAAGCAATGTACATACTTTAATTAAAAAATATTTTATTGCTAAAAATGCTAACCAAAAAAAGAAAAAGGAAAAATCCCAAATATACAAAATAAAAAGTGACAATGAGGAAATAAACATTGAGCTAGAGAAACTTTTTTTTTGGCTGCGCCACGCAGCTTGAAGGATCTTAGTTTCCTGACCAGGGATCGAACCCGGGCCCCGGCAGTGAAAGCACTGAGTCCTAACCACTGGACTGCCAGGGACTTCCCATGAGATAGGGGAATGTTTTAAACCATGAGACTGCTGTTTCCGCTGCTACCAAACCCTGGAGGCTGCCGCTTGAACAGCTACTCTCTGCTAGACTTGATTGAGGTAGCTACTGCTGTCAGCGCCAAAGTAACTTCTGCACCAAGAACTCAATTTTCCTGCTACTATCTCCCTTGACAATTCACATGCTTCTGCTATGACCCTCCCTTGGATTGTGAATTAGACATGGAAGCTGCTCACTCCAATCAAACTTTAACATGGGCATGTCTAAGTTGCGTGATTGTACCCTAGCTGAAAGGAACCAGTGGAGGCGAGGTACCTGGGTTCTAATGTACAGAGATGAGACTCAAATTCTCTAGGCATTTCAGTGCTCAAAAAGTTCTGGGAAATCATGTCAAATAACCACTTCAGATGTTCAACTTCATGCCTGCTTCATGCAGAATTACAAAATCATTTGTATTAGTAAATCATTAGAAACAGCCTAAATACCCATCATTAGAGAGATGGTTAATTAAATTATGAAATATTCTTAGTTTGGTATACTATGTAAAAATGAAAAGATTGAGAGCATTCTGTATAGAATAGTATCTAATAAGTCTTTAGGTATACAAATTCAAGATACAGAAATACATGCACCTATATGCACATATGTATTGGTGAACATTAATAGCATCATATTCACATTCATAAATATATATGTGAATATCATTCTATATAGACACATAGAAAAAGGACTAGAGAGACATAAATCCAAGTGTTAAGTTTGATTACTTTTAGGTGGGAAAGACTATGTTGAATGTTAGGGGCAAAGTAAAGGGAATAGTCACATTTAATTCTCTACAACTCTCTTTGTATAAATCTATTATCATAAGATTATATTTGTGTTTGGCTAGTGAATTTTTAAAAAATTAAATTTATGGAGAAGATGGAGATTTAAAATATAAATAAGGTGACCATATGATCTACAAATTTGTCTCCAAGGTTCTTAATGGCCAAAGTAAAAATGGCAACATCCTCAGTTTCATAGGTTGCCTTGTCCACAAGCAGGGGAAATTCCAGTGACTCTGGGGCAACAACATTTTTCCTGGTATTAAGGTTTTGTGGTATAATACAAAATCAATATTTGATTCTTGTCCCATTTCCTGGTACGAAGGTCCTAAAACCCTTGGAATCTCCTGAGTGATAAGAGTGTCTTGTGTATGCTAATGAGATGACTGGGGGCTGGGGGCCCCTAGACAGCTTCAGGGGGCAGGTCACCGGAAAGACCAAGCCATGATTAGAGGGTTAGAACTTTCAGGCCCCTCGCCTCCCACCTCTGGGTAAGGGAGTGGGCCAAGACATTGAGTTCATCACCAATGGCCAATGATTTAATCAACTACGCCTGTGTCATGAAACCACCATAAAAACCCCTAAATGACAGGGTCTGGGGAGTTCCCAGGTTGGTGAACATACTGATGTGCTGGGAAGGCGGCTTGGCATAGAAGCTTTGCATCCTTCCTCTCCCCATACCTTGCCCTATACACCTGTTCCATTTGGCTGTTCTGAGTTATATCCTTTATTATAAACTGGTAATAGCAAATAAAGCACTTTCTTGAGTTCTGTGAGTCACTCTGGCAAATTATTGAACCTGGACTTGGCTATCAAATTTATAAACAGAATATAGTCAGAAGTATGGGTGGCAACCTGGGACCTGCAAGTGGCATCTGAAGTGGGGGCCATCTTGTGGGACTGAGCCCTTAACTTGTGGGGTCTGTGCTAACTTTGGGCAATTAGTGTCAGAATTAGATTGAATTGTTGGATAACTAGTTGGTATCAGAGAATCAGAGAACTGGTGTTATAAAATCCCCGCATATTTGGTGTCAGGGGAAAAAAAAAAACCTTTGTAGGTATGAATAACCTTTTCATATGTGTCTCTAAGTAGGAGTATTGAGCAATGGATGTGACAATTTCCCAAGATCACACCTATATTAAATGCAATAGTGGAAAAGTTCCAACCTGAAGAAGCAATCTTGCATGGACCAAAGTTCCTCCAGTTAGTACCTTCCTCTCACGAAGTAGTATCATTGGTCATCAGGGAAAGGAAGGCCGTTGGAAGAAGGACAGTCAGAGCTGCACAGTCAACCTGCAATAGTGCTAAGCACAAATCCTGATCAAAACAGAACTTCATTGGTAAAGATAGAACACTGGTCAAATATCTGCCAGCAACCTCTTTAAAACATACATGCTTTGTAATAAGACCAGGGCTCATTTATCAATAGTCAGCTTCTTTATAGGTCAGGTTTAATGATTGAAATACATATTTATGTTACTCCCTTTGTTAATAAGTTCTACTAAGCACCTTCCAGATAGAGAACTAAGCAGGGAGCAGACACTATTCATACCCTGTCCCAGATTTCTTTGGCCTACCTGAGTTCACCAGGAGCTGCAAATAAACACAATTCTCAGTACCTGTTAGCTTCCCAACTTAAGCATCTGTGTCTGTCTTCTTTCCTGGCTGAGGATTTTCTCCAGCATGGAAGCCTGGTCTGCCATACACAGTCACAACATGGAGGTATGGGGGAGTTCATGCCACCTGAGAAGAACTCAACCAATGAGGGATGGGATCTGGGAATAAATACCCCAGCCCCTCCCCTCCTCTCCCCCAGTTCTTGGGACGTCTATCCCACATGGTTTTTCAGAGGTTCCCTGGCAAGGTTAAGTTCTGGTTGCCCACAGTGTTAACTGCTGAGGAACACATACTTTATTAGCTTTCTTCTTAATTTATTATTTTTTAATTACTTTTTATTGGAGTATAGTTGATTTACAATGTTGTGTTAATTTCTGCTGTACAGCAAAGTGAATCAGCTATACATATACATATATCCACTGTTTTTTAGATTCTATTCCCATATAGGTCATCACAGAGTACTGAGTAGAGTTCTCTGTGCTATACAGTAGGTCCTTATTAGTTATCTATTTTATTTATAGTAGTGTGTATATGTCAATCCCAATCTCCCAATTTATCCCTCTTCCCCCTGCCGTCCCTCCGGTAACCGTAAGTTTGTTTTCTACATCTCTGACTCTGTTTCTGTTTTGTAGATAAGTTTATTTGTACCCTTTTTTTAGATTCCACATATAAGCGATATCTGATATTTGTCTCTCTCTGTCTGACTTACTTCACTCAGTAGGACAATCTCTAGGTCCATCCGTAGCTTTCTTCTTTTCTTTTGTCACTTCCTCACTTCTGCTTCTTGAGCTCACCTCCCAAATAAAGTATTTGCACCCACATCCTCATCTCAGAGTCTGCTTTGAAAGGAGACCAAAGCAAGACAAATCATATTTAGGGCATGTGTCAATTTCTACATTCTTACTTGAAATAAATTAGAATAAGATAACTATGTCAGGTTCTTAGGCAGACACTATGAGCGCTCTAAGGGTTGAGAAAATTTTTAAGATTTTTTTTTAAAAGCTTATGAATCAATATTTGGCATTGTAGAAAATCCACAAAAATCACATTTCTAGTAATCACTGTTACAACCTGACTGTGAAAGATCTGTTTTCCCTCTTAACATTTCTCAAATCCAAGTTAAAGATTAAACCCTTTGGAGACCTTTTCATTGAATGAATAAAGAACCTGTCTCCATCATTTCCTTCAATCAATCTTCCTTCTAGAAGATGTGATAATCTTGCAAAAACAAAAAGCAAAGCAAAGTGATTTATTTAAACATGCCTACCAGGTGATCACTGCCTTAGTTGTCTTTTCAGAAATGGTAGCGGCCCAGAGGATTTTCTGTGCTCTAAGCCTGAAATTAGTTCTGGAGAATAAAGAGAAATTTGCTTTCCTGGGTTATGAGATTTTGAAGCACAATGAGTAATGTATGGGTACATGGCCCCTCTGCTAAGCTTGAGAGACAGCTAAGAAAAAATACACTGTTATTATAAAATCTGTGTTTACTGAAGTAAGGGAGGTTCAGAGAAAAATCAAATGAAAAGATAACAGCCAACATTTGCAGATGTTTTGTTGTAAATGTGATAAAATTATGAAAACTGTCTGCCCCTTGTTCTGCAAATCTCTAGTATGCAAAGCCTGACACTTGCTTCCGAATGAAGAACTTACCTCCAAGGGTTAGAGATACTTCAGTTCACATGTGGCCACAAGGTTTTAATTATGTCTGATTTGTTTTCATCCCCTCACTTGCTTATTGTTTCAAAAATGTCTTTCATTAAAATGCTTTATGCTCCATTCAATACACGAGGTAGGCATTGGTGTTTATGGACAGAATATCTGTTTTGAAGTAAATGCCAAGTTTGATCAAGATCTATTGCAATTGGTTTCTCATAGCTGTTTATATTTCTTTCTGGAAAGGAAAGATTACATTCAGAAATCATGCAAACCTTATTTCAAAGACCCTTATCATTTCCTGGTGCCGCCCTTTCCCTAAAACCAACTACTGTCCTGAAACTACTGTGGTGTTGGGATAATCAAAGCATATGAAGATGCTTTATTCTGTCAGAATCTTAAATGTCTTAAAGACTGCAAATTTGGATATTATCATTATATTCAGATCTGATAATGGTTCACTGTATTATTAGAGATGGAATTTCTTATTTTCTCTGTATCTCTTGTCACAGCCATAAAAGGTGGATAAAACCTATTGCCTTTTCAGTTATACAAAGTCATTTTTATCATCAGCCATTGAAAGCATTTATTAAGTATTGATTTATGAATGGAGCCAAGCTTGGCAGACAGAGGCAGATCATAACTTCTTCTGGAAAGTGGTTAATTTCCTTCAGTGCATCACTATGATAGATGGGATATCTTTATGGCACACACTGATAATTGAATAATAAACATTTATCTGAATGAATAAGCATAATGTTCAGGTGTTTCCATTATGTAGAAATAGTTACTGAATTCATAGGGGAATTAGTGAATGAAAAGTCGAGGTACATTTTATGTTTGGACATGATAATGGGAAAACTTGTTTACTCATGCAATTAATCCATGAAGGCTTTATTGATTACTTGGGGTTTTAAAAGCAGTGATGACACTTGGCAGTGATATGAGGAGGCAAAATGGCGCTTTTAACTGAAAATGACAATGACCGCTCGACTTCTTTAGCTCAATAAAGTGTTTCTTAGGGTCCAGTGAGTGGCAGGTACACACAGAACAGGGCTTCTAAATTATGAGGGGGCAAACTATTCCAAAGATACTCCTATTTCAATTTGGAAGTGGGTAGAAGACCAAAGTGAAAGAGAATCCTTTAATTCTGATGTCGTTTTCAACAAATTGAATGAACTTGGTAATACTCCTAAATCCTTGGCAATGCCTGCTGTGCGAATTTATTTCAAAATGAACATATAACATCAAACCTATAACAAGCAAACGGTTTAAAAATAGGGAGGAAACAACCACGCTGGTGGTGGTTTTAATGAGATTTTAATGAAATTAATTAATTTTAATGAAATTAATCTAAATTGTAAGCCAAAAAAAATATCTCATTTTGTTTATGGATTCAAACTCTTTAGGAAAAAGAGCTATTTAAAAAAAATATTTTGACTACCTTAAAATATGACTTTAAGTCACTACTTGTAACAATAAGATTTTTTTGTCTTTGCTAGTTACAAGCATTCTGTAAAATTCAAGGGGCATAAAATTCCATTCAAAGAAGGCAAACTGTTTATGTGAGAGGGAAACTAAAAAGCCTTCCGTGGAAACATACAATTTTTAGATAAGAAGAAAAAGTCATGAAAACTGGAGCTTGCACTATATAAAAGGAGTATCATATAATTTTCTTTCTATGTCATGTGTGAAGAAAGGAACCAGAATCTTGAAAAGGCAACTGAAACCTCATCTCTAATCCCTGTTCTCAAACAGCCTGGACAGGCAGAATAGAGATTTGAGATCAAGACACAGTGTATAGGTAACTTGTCACTAAGTCTTCAAGTCTCTCAGTCACTACTCTTAGTCATCCAAAGGACTGAGTGCAAATTGCTGGAAAAGGCTATTGATTATCAAATATTCCATGTCCATTTCTTTTTACTGCCCCTTCTTTTGGTAGACATTTCTCATAGATTCATGTATCCACCACCACAGTCAGAACACATCACCCCCCCCGAAAATGACCTCATGCTATCCCTTTATAGTCTCACTCTCCTCCCCCTCCCAGCTTCTGGCATCCACTGATCTGCTTTGTCTTTCCAGAATGTCTTATAATTGGAATCAGGCAGTATGTAACTTTTACAGACTTGCTTTATTCACTTAGCATAATGCCTTTGGGATTCATTGATGTTGTTCCATGTTTCAGTAGCTCGTTGCTTTTCATTGCTGAGTAGTATTCCATTGCATAGATATGCTACTGTTTGTTTATCCATTCACCATTTGAAGAACATGTGTGTTGTTTCTGTTTTGGGGCAATTACAAGTAGAGCTGCCAAATACATTCATATACTAGTTTTTGTATGAACATAAGTTTTCATTTCTCTCGGGTAAATATCAAGGAGTGAGATAGCTGGATCATATAATTAAGTGTATGTTTAACTTTATAAGAAACTGCCAAACCATTTTCCAGAGTGGCTGTGCCATTTTGTATTCCCACTCACAATGTATGAGCATTCCAGTTGCTCCACATCTTTGCCAGCAGTTGATATTATCAGTATTTTTTTTTTAGCCATTGTAATAGGTATGTAGTAGTGTCTCCTCATGGTTTTAATTTGCATTTACCTAATGGATAAAGATGTTAAACATCTTTTCATGTGCTTATTTGCCATCCTTATATGATCTTTGGTGAAGTGTATGTTCTGGTACTTCACAACTTAAAAAAAATTTATTGAGATAATTGTATATTCACATGTAGTTGTAAAAAAATTATGTGGAGAGATCCTTTGTACCCTTTACCCAATTTCTACTAATGGTAACAATTTACAAAAGTGTAATATAATATCACAACCAGGATATTGACATTGATACAATCCACCAATCTTATTTAGATTTGTCCAGTTTTACTCATCCTAATTTGTATGTGTATGTATTAAATTCTATACAATTTTATCACCTGTATAGGTTTGTGTATCCATCATCATAGTCGAGATACTGAACAGTTCTGTCACCACAAGGATCCCTCATATTGCCCTTTTATAATTCCACCCACCTCCCTCTTGTGACCCCCTTCCTCAATCCCAACCCCTGGCAACCACTAATATGTCCTACACTTCTAAAATTTTAGCATTTCAAAATGTTATAGAAATCGAATCATACAGTATATAACCTTTTGGGATTGGTGTCTTATGCTCAGTGTAATCTCCCAGATGTTCGTTTGAGTTGTTTCGTGTATCAATGGTTCATTCTTTTTTATTGCTGAGTATGTATATACCACAGTTTGTTTAACCATTCACTCACTGAAGGATATCTGGGATGATTCCAGTCTCTGATTGTTACAAGTAAAAGTGCTATTCATGTACAGGTTTTTGTGTGGCCATATTTTCATAATTTTGGGATAAATGCCAGAGAGTACAATTTCTGGGTCATGTGGTAGTTGCATGTTCAGTTGTATAAGAAACTGTCAAACTGTTTCCCAGAGTGCCTGTACCATTTGACATTTCCACCAGCAATTCAGGTAATCCAGGATCTCCACATCCTCACCAGCATTTTGTACTATATCATTTTGTTGTTTTTGTTGTTATTCTGGTAGGTGTATAGTGATATCTCATTTTGGTATTAATTTACATTTCCCTGGCTAACGATGTTGAACATCTTTTCATGTGCTTTTTTGCCATCTGTATAACCTCTTTAGTGAAATGTGTCTTCAAGCCTTTTGTCCATTTTCTAATTGGATTGTTTGTGTTCTTACTGTTGAGTTTGGGTAGTTCTTTATATTCTACATAATAGTCCTTTGTCAGACATGTGGTTTGCAAATATTTTCTCCCAGTCCGTGGATTGTATTTTCATCCTCTTCATATGGCTTTCACAGGGCAAAAGTTTTTAGTTTATTAATTTTTCCTTTTATGGATCATGCTTTGGTATCAGGTCTAAAAAATTCTTTGTGTAGTGCTAGATACCAAAGACTTTCTCCTTTTTTTTCTCTAAAAGTTTTATAGTTTTACATTTAAGTCCATTATCCATTTTAGGTTAATCATTGCATGAGGTGTGAAGAACCAAGGTTCGTTTTTTGCTTATGGAGGGCAAACTGCTCCCACGTGTGTTGAAAAGGTTATCCTTCCTCTATTGAACTGCATTTGCACCTTTGTCAAAAATAGGTTGATTGTGGGACTTCCCTGGCGGTCCAGTGGTTAAGACTCCGCGTTTCCAATGCAGGGGGCGTGGGCCCGATCCCTGGCTGGGGAACTAGGATCCCACATGCCGCACTGCATGGCCAAAAAGAAAAAAAATTGGTTGATTGTACTTGTGTAGAAGCTATATCTGTGTCCTCTACTCTAATTCATTGATCAATGTGTCTCTCTACTAATACCATACTGTCTTGATTACTGGAGCTATATAAGTAAGCCTTAATATTGGGTAAAGTGAGTTCTCCCACTTTATTCTTCTTTATCAAGATTATTTTAACTATTCTTGGGCCTGTGCCTCTCCCTATGAATTTTAGAATAAGCCTATTTCTATTAAAAAAAAAACTTGCTTGGATTCTGATAGAAATTGTCTTAGCCCAGTATATACATTAAGAAATAATTGACATCTTTACTATGTTGAGCCTTCTAATTCATAAATATGGTATGTCTCTCCACATATTTAGGTCTTCTTTGATTAGCTTCATCAACATTTTGTAACTGTCAGCATACAGATCCTGTACATGTTTGTCAAATTTATGGGTATAGAGTTGTTTCAAGTATTTCCTTATCATTTTGATGTCTGCAGGGTGTGTAATGATATGCAGTCTTTCATTCCTGATTTAGTTATTTGTGTCTTTTCTCATTTTTCCTTTGTCAAGTCTTGGTAGAGTTTTTTTCAATTTTATTGATCTTTTCAAAGGACTAGCTCTGTATTTTATTAATTTTTCTCTATTGTTATTCTGTTTTCAGTTTCATTGCTTTTTGTTTTTATCGTTCTTTCCTTCCTTCTGCTCATTTTGAATTTATTTTTCTCTTTGTTTTTTAGGTTCTTGAAGTGGGAATCTTAGATTATTGACTGGAGATGTTTCCTCTTTTCTGATGTACACGTTCAGTGCTATAAATTTCCCTCTTAGCACTGTTTTTGCTATGTCACACAAATTTTGATATGTTATATTTTCATTTTCATTCAGTACAATGTGTTTTTAAAAATTTCTACTGAGGTTTATCATTGACCAACAAATTATTTAGGAGCATGGTTTTTAGTGTGGAATTTTTCTGTTATCTGTCTGATATTGATTTATAGTTTGATTTCATTGCGGTCAGAGACACGCTGTATGATTTCAATTCTTTAAATTTGTTCAGATTTGTTTAAGGGGCTGTCTTGTTTTGCTATCCATTGCCACTTGAAAAGAATGTGGATTCTGCTGTTGTTGGGTGGAGTGTTCAATGTCAAATAGATTCTCTTAGTTGATACTGCCTTTGAGTTATTTTATACCCATGCTGATTTTCTGTTTAACTGTTCAGTTAGTTGTTGAGAGAAGGATGGTGATGTCTTCTCATCTTTTGGCTGTGCCTATTACTCCTTTCAGTTCTCTCAGCCTTTGTCTTCACGTATTTTGCTGCTGTGTTGTTCGGTGCATACACATTTTACTTTATCTTCTTGGTGGACTGAATCTTTTATAATTTTATAGTGTCCCTTTTTGCCTCTGGTCATTTTCTTTACTCTGAAGTTCTTTTTTTCTGAAATGAATATAGCCACTCCACTTTCTTTTGATTTATGTTAGCATGATATGACAATCTGTCTATATCATTATATTTGGAGAGTTTCCTGTAGAGAGCATATAGTCATATTTTTTAATCTACTCCACCAATTTCTGTCTTTAATTGGCATATTTAGATCGCCTACATTTAATGTAATTATTGAGATGTTAGGGCTCAAATCTGCTGGGGTTTTTTTTCTGTTTATTCTGTGTTTTGTTCCTATTTTCTTTTTCCTACCTTCTTGTGGATTACTTGAACCTATTTTATAATTCCATTTTGATTTATCTGTAGTGATTTTGAGTGTATCTTTTTGCACAGCATCTTCAGTGGCTGCTCTGCATAACTTAGTCTTCTGATGTTGACATTTTACCGGTTTGAGTGAAGTGTAGAAACCTTGTCTCCCTTTTATGATATGATTGCCTTAAATATTTCCTCCACAGACATCTAGAGCCATATCAGACATTGTTATAATTTTTCCTTCAATCACCAAATGTAATCTAGAAGACTCAAGAGGAGAAGTAAAGTTAATGTATTTACCTATATTTTTTCTTCTTGTGTTCTTTCTTCCTTCTTTTTTTTTTTAATTTTTATTTATTTATTTATTTATTTATTTATTTATGGCTGTGTTGGGTCTTCGTTTCTGTGCGAGGGCTTTCTCTAGTTGCGGCAAGCGGGGGCCAATCTTCATCGCGGTGCGCGGGCCTCTCACTGTCGTGGCCGGCCTCTTTTGTTGCGGAGCACAGGCTCCAGATGCGCAGGCTCAGTAGTTGTGGCTCACGGGCCTAGCTGCTCCGCGGCATGTGGGATCTTCCCAGACCAGGGCTCGAACCCGTGTCCCCTGCATTGGCAGGCAGATTCTCAACCACTGCGCCACCAGGGAAGCCCCTTTCTTCCTTCTTGGTGTAATCCAAGATTCTTTCTTTAATGATTTTGTTTCTCTTAATAAAATTTCCTTCAACGATTCCTTTAGGGTAGGTCTGCTGGTGACAAATTCCCTTAGTTTTCCTTCATCTGAGAATGTCTTTATATTTCCTTTGTTCCCAAAGGAATTTTTTACTGGAAATAGGATTGTGGATTTACAGTTCTTTTAGCACTGGAAAAATGTTGTATCAATTCCTTCTGGCCTCCGTGTTTTCTAATGAGAAATCCTCTGTCATTTGAATTGTTGTCCCAATATAGGGAAGTTGTTTCTGTATCACTGATTTCAAGATTGTCTTTCTGTCTTTGGTTTTCAGAAGTTTGACTATGATATGCCTTTACATGAATTTCTTTGTGGTTCGTGCAGCTTCTTGAACCTATAGATTTATGAATTTTGCCAAATTTGGGAAGTTTTCAGCTATTATTTTACTGTTATTTCATAGTTTTTTAGCCCCACCCCTTTCTCCTCTTTTTCTGGGACTTTGATGGCATAAATGTTAGATCTTATTTTATCTTCCAGTAGGTCTCTGAAAATCTGTTCTTTTTTTTTAGTCTGTTTTCTGTCTGCTGTTTAGATTGTGTAATTTCTGTTGTTCTCTCTTCAAGTTCAGTAATTCTTCTCCCCTTGCCTTACATTCTGCTCTTCAGCCCATGTACTGAGATTTTGTATTTCTAAGTTCTAAAATTTCTAATTGATTCTTCCTTATATTTTCTATTTCTTTACTGAGATTTTCATTTCTTTTGCTGAGGCTTTCTATTTTTTCATTTTAAGTATATTCATAGGTGTATTTCAGGTATGTTTATAATTGCTTGTTGAAGCAGTTCCATGATGGCTGCTTTAAAATCTTGGTCAGAGAATTTTAATATCTCTGTCATCTTTGCATTGAAATCTATTGGTTGTCTTTTTTATTCAGTTTGAGATCTTCCTGGTTCTTGGAATAAGTGATTTTTTTCTATTGTAACCTAGACATTTTGCATATTATGTGAGAATCTGGATCTTATATAAGCCTTTTGTTTCAGTTAGCTTCCTCTGATACTTCAGAGAGGAAGGGAGAACACTGCCTCATTACCGTCAGTTGCAGGTAGAAGTCCGGTTTTCCCAGTTAGCCTTGGCTGATACTTGAGGAGGAGGGAGCTCATCATTACTGCTGGGCAAACTTCTCACTAGGCCTCCACTGTTATCTCCCTGGCTAGGACTGGTAGGGGTGCCTTGTTACTACTCCCCACATGATCTCCATTGACACCGTCGGGTGGGTGGGCCGCCTTCTTACCATTGGGCAGTGTTGTAAATCCAAACTATCTATCCACTAGGCCCCCTCTGATACCACCTCAGTGGAGTGGAGAAGGGGTGCCTCATTGCTACCAGATGATGGAGGAAGCCCATGCTTGCTGCATGGTTTCCACTGACTCCATGGTTTGGGGTTGTGGTCACTTGTACTGCTTAGTGTGGATGAAAGTCCCAATTCTGTTCTTGACCTTTTCTGACACCACACCTGCAGGGGGTTGGGTTGCCTCATTACAGTCTGATGTCTAGGTTCCCTCTTAGTCACTGCTGCTATGGATAGAGGTCAGGCCACAGATTTTTTTCCTTGATGTTTGGCTGTAGTAGAACAGCTACTAAAAGTTTTCTCTCTTGCTAGACTGCCTCTTTCCTAGTCCTTAGGCTAGAGAGAGTAGGATTTTTTGTTTTTTCTTTTATCTACAACCATTGGCATTTGCTGGTTCTGTTTCCATTTCTTTGACTTCTGCTCTTATCTTTATTATTTCTCACCGCCTTCTTGCTTTGGGTTTATTTTGCTCTTCTCTTCCTAGTTTCCTGAGGTAGCAACTTATATTATTGAGACTTTTCTTCATTTCTAATGTAAACACTGTTGCTATAAAATTCCCTCTAAGCTCTGATCTGGATGCATCCCACAAGTTTTGATATCTTATATTACCATTCAGTTAAAAATATGTTTCGTTTTTTTTGAGACTTCCTCTTTGACCCATGGATTATTGGTTTTTTAAAAAAATTTTTAGGTGTTTAAAGATTTTCCTGTTATCTTTTTCATATTGATTTCTAGTTTAATTCCATTATGAGCTAAGATCATATCATATCTTTTAAGCTTTAAGGTTTGTTTTAGCACCCAGGGTCTCGTCGATCTTGGAGAATATTCCATCTGTACTTTCCTCACATGAACTCGTAAAGGAAAAGAAATAGTTAAAGATATGTAAGAAAGTAACCAAATCATACTCTAGACATACACTAATACATTTTATTTTTATTTTTTTAATTAATTTTTATTTGAGTATTAATTTACAGTGTTGTGTTCGTTTCTGCTATACAGCAAAATGAGTCAGTTATACATAAACATTTATCCACTCTTTTTTAGATTCTTTTCCCATATAGGTCATTACAGAGTATTGAGTGGCGTTCCCTGTGCTATACAGTAGGTCCTTATTAGTTATCTATTTTATATCTAGTAGTTAATCCCAGTCTCCTAATTTACCACCCCACTTTGCCTTTGGTAACCATAAGTTTGTTTTCTACATCTGTGACTCTATTTCTGTTTTGTAGATAAGTTCATTTGTACCATTTTTTTAGATTCCACATATGAGCGATATTATATGATATTTGTCTTTCTCTGTCTGACTTAACTTCACTCAGTATGACAATCTCTAGGTCCGTCCATGTTGCTGCAACTAATAAATTTTATTTAAAATATTTTCCAATGGTAATGCTGTTACATTTGGCTACTTTAAAGAAATTATGCTTAGAAACCAAGGAAGAGAACATTTCTAATTAAATGATAGAGCCAAGAGACTGAGCTCTAGGATCTCTTCACAGAAAATGCCTATAGCCTTTGCTTCCAACTAGGCTCCTTGACCATAGCATATCACTACCACCTGGGTACAAATACTGTTTAAAATCATAAAGTGGAAAGTGAATATGATTGTGAATATCACTATTCTGCCCTTCTTGAACATCTTTTTGTGAAAGGAATTTAAATTTTTATAATATATTTTTGTTGTACAATTAAAGAGGATAGTTACAACATTTTTATGGACTCCAATATATATGTTATAAAACTGTATATTTGCAAGAGTAACTATTGTTATTATGTTATTATTGGTAATTATACCAATAAATTATAAAACAATTTTTACTAAATTGTTAGTAAGCAATTAGTAAACAATTGTTAGTCAACAATTCTCAGTCAATTGCAGTAAAACATTGTTTAATTGCCCTCCTCAAAGCACAGATAAGCAGCCTTCCTGTTCATTTTAGGAGGTAAAGGGCTTCATGTGCCATTTTGGCATTGAATAGTCACTCATAGCAACCAAGCTGTCTTGGTTACTGTTTTGAAAACAGACATGAGTCTCTAATTATGTCACAGTTGATTCCTGTCCAGAAGGCTATCTGTTATGTCTGCCTCTTTATATACATGTCTTGTTATTTTGGCCAGCAGGAAATAACTTCTTCATGACACAAGGCAGCATCAGTTACCACCTTTCCTAAAAACACTAATGTCAAGAGGAAGAAGAAGAGTACAAAAAGAAAAAGGTTGCTGCAGAGGCTTTGAGAAGCAGCCTGCTTTTTGATATGTGCCTCTTGTGTGCTGAATTGTGTTCCCCCAAAATTCGTATATTGAAAACCTAACCCCCGGTACCTCAGAACTCGACCTTATTTGGAGATAGTCTTTACAGAGCTAAAGTTAAAAAGATGTCATTAGGGTAGGCCCCAATCCAATATGACTGGTGTCCCTATAAAAGGAAGAAATTTAGACCCAGAGACAGACATACATAGAGGGAAGATAATGTGAAGACACAGAGAGATGACAGCCATCTACAAGCCAAGGAGAGAGGCCTGGAACAGATCCTTCCCTCACAGCCCTCAGAAGGAACCGACCCCACTAGAATTTTGATTTCAGACTTGCTTCTAGAACTGTTAGAGAATGAATTTCTGTTATTTAAGCCTCCCAATTTGTGGTACTTTTTTCCAGCAGCCCTCACAAAGTAATACAGTGCCAAAAAACACAAAAGCTACAGCAGTAGGTTTCCAGCCAAATACCATTATGGAAGTGTGGTTCAGCACATTTAGTTTTCTGTGGTCATTTGAGGAAAAGAAGCCACAGAGAAGTTGCTGAAAAGATTTCTATGTAGTTTTTCTCTTTCAGAGTTGGATAGGATTGTGAACTGAATAACAGCTTACCCATCTGAGACAGCATGCCCTGCAGCCCTTTTCCAATGGCAAATGAGAGTCCCTCTGATAATATAACTCACAGATGTTTTTTCTTATTCTAACCTCTTCTGTCTATTCAATAAATTAATCAGTTGAAGTTCAAAGGATTTCCCAAGTTGAATACTTTCAACCTTAAGAAAGGCAATATGCCCACGCAACTTTTGTGAGACTTGACACGTGTCCCTCACCAAACTTTATGTTACACAGGAGTATTTGTTGCTTTAAACAATGGAGAAAGAAGGAAGAAACCAAAGTGCTGAGGATCTCTATATAGCCCATGTCTCTGGGTGAGGATAGAGTTAGCTTGTACCTGGACTGAGATAGCTCTATGCTTGTCTCCAGGGTTGCCTGAAAGTCTGGTACTGACCCTTGGTTAAGATAAGGATGAAATGTACTAGCTGATGATTTATAATGTGCTTCTTAAAGTTCGAAATTCCCTTGGAGACATCCTGTACTGGCTTGTCTGCATCAGTTAGGGATCTATAGATTGATGGTTTGTACCTGGTTTTGCCATTTACACAGTCTGGTTTTAGTTGTGACAAGTAGTGTGTTAAAGACCCCTCAGTAAACTAGTATCTTGGCTTCCTTGAAACCAAGATACCTTGCACATATCTTTGTGGTCCATAATTTGAATGCAAAGCACATCTTCTGTAACTGAGAGAACTCTAGGAGGTGCTCCTGGACATATCAAACCCCTCAATGACTGACTATACTTTCTTTCTCCTGCTATACTTATCTTTATTAAAGCCTTAGGTGTGAAATGTTGTAAGTCCTTTCAGTTGTCTGGCCCTGTGTGATTGTTAACCCTTGAACCCTAGACTCAAGGCTGAGACCTTGGGCCCCTCCTAAAATTTACCTTAAAAGGTAAAGCAAGCCCTAGTCCTGGAGACCAAATATTGCAAATAAACTGATGAAGCAGTAGGGGCCCCAGTCTTTGTTGAGTTTTAAGGCAAACTCAAGGCCTGGATAAGAGGCCATAAAGATGTCTGTGGAATCCTGGATCTTGGTTCTAGATGTAAGTGGAGAGAAATTGAAGAGGAGCATAGGCATAGAATAGATATTACTGGGTCATCAGATCCCACCTCTGTCAGTAATACAACTCTGGTTGGCGGGGGTTTGAGCCTGCAGGTGAAATTAAAATGGGGTCTGACAGCGGTTTTTTCTGGTTCACATGACTTCTGTTCTTCTAGAGACTGTCTCTGGGGCCAAAAACATTATAGAATATAAGGGAATAAAAGCTACAGCATAATGAAAATTGCACAATTAAATCAAGGTCATCTGCCAAAGACACACATTCTAAATAGCCATTAAATCTACTGCCTTCCATAACCTATTTGTTTTGAGTGTTGTTGGATTAAATTAGTCAGAGACAGCTTTATATTCCTGGCACTATGAAGGCTATAAATAGAATCTCTCTCATAAAGCATATGTGAATAGAGGAGTTACTTATGAAGTATAAGAGGAGAACAGAAACATTTACACACAGAAAAAAGCCTTGTAACTGTAATCAGAATAAAGAAAGGAATAAGCACCAAGAGAATGTCTAACATTAGAGAAATGGTTTAATAAATTATGGTACATGAAAATGATGGAATATTATACAGGCATTAAAATGATAATTAAGATTATGTAGAAACATAAACAAGATGTTCGATATAATGTTAAGTAAAACCAGGAGAATACAAAGTGGCATATAAAAATATGAGAGAGCTGAAGGGAATATATTAGTGCATTATCATAACTGGGAGTGGACCATTTGGTTTTTTTGGGTATTTAAAAAAATTTTTTTAACATCTTTATTGGAATATAATTGCTTTACAATTGTGTCTTAGTTTCTGCTTTATAGCCAAGTGAATCAGCTATAAATATACATATATCCCCATATCTCCTCCCTCTTGCGTCTCCCTCCCACCCTCTCTATCCCACCCCTCTAGGTAGACACAAAGCACCGAGCTGATCTCCCTGTGCTATGTGGCTGGTTCCCACTAGCTATCTGTTTTACATTTGGTAGTGTATATATATATGTCCATGCCACTCTCTCACTTTGTCACAGCTTACCCTTCCCCCTCCCCGTGTCCTCAAGTCCATTCTCTACGTCTGCGTCTTTATTCCTGTCCTGCCACTAGGTTCTTCAGAACCATTTTTTTAAACAATAGCCAGGACATGGAAGCACCTCATGCCCGTCTCTGGGGTCCGTGCTGATAGCCGCAGCTCGTGCCCGTCTCTGGAGCTCATTTGGGTGGTGCTCTGAATCCCCTCTCCTCGCGGACCCCGAAACAGTGGTCTCTTGCCTCTTCGGCAGCTCCAGACCTTTTCCCGGACTCCCTCCCGGCTAGCTGTGGCGCACTAGCCCCTTCAGGCTGTGTTCACGCCGCCAACCCCAGTCCTCTCCCTGCGATCCGACCGAAGCCCGAGCCTCAGCTCCCAGCCCCGCCCGCCCCGGCGGGTGAGCAGACAAGCCTCTCGGGCTGGTGAGTGCTGCTCGGCGCCGAGCCTCTGTGCGGGAGTCTCTCCGCTTTGCCCTCTGCACCCCTGTGGCTGCGCTCTCCTCCGTGGCTCCGAAGCTCCCCCCTCCGCTACCCGCAGTCTCTGCCCACGAAGGGGCTTCTAGTGTGTGGAAACCTTTCCTCCTTCACGGCTCCCTCCCACTGGTGCAGGTCCCGTCCCTATTCTTCTGTCTCTGTTTTTTCTTTTTTCTTTTGCCCTACCCAGGGACGTGGGGAGTTTCTTGCCTTTTGGGAAGTCTGACGTCTTCTGCCAGCGTTCAGTAGGTGTTCTGTAGGAGTTGTTCCACATGTACATATATTTCTGATGTATTTGTGGGGAGGAAGGTGATCTCCATGTCTTACTCCTCCGCCATCTTGAAGGTGTCCCCAAACTCGGACCATTTGTTTTTAATTAAAATAATCCTGTTATAGAGACTTTGTGTGTATGTGTACATATATATATACATATATATATGTATATATATACACACCTTCTATATGTATAGATCTATATATAGACATAAGATATTTAGTGGTGGGCGTATTAGTCCAGATTTTTTTGAGATGCTTTCTCATCACTTATAGCAACACTTTCTAATAGAACTTCCTGCAGTGATATATCCATTCTATAAATCTGTGCTGTCCAATATGGTAGACACTAACCTTGTGTGTTTACCAAGCACTTGAAATGTGGCTAGTGTGGCTGAGAAATCAATTTTTTAAAAATTTTAACTAGTTAAAATTTAAATTCAAGTAGCCACACTTGACTAGTGATAACCATATCATTCTCTCATTAGCACAAATTTAGAGCTAGAAGATAGACAAAATTTAGTAGTGGGTTCATTAGTCTGGATTTTTTTCCATAATCAATTGGAACCTTTAAAAGTACTCCGTCATTCACTTCTCCCTGTGGAGCAAGAGATTGTGCAAAAAGTGCACCCTACTGAACTGCAAAGGATAAAATAGGTCAACTTACCGTGTACTTCAGTGGAATTTTGGTAAAATCTTTACTCTAATCACAAATCTATCAAAGAGCTGTAAATAGCTACCCCTTTATGGTACAAAAACATGAGACCAGGAAACCACCAGGTCATAGGTTCCCTGGCTTACCCTGGCCTAGAAGGTACATGAATAAAGTGCTCTTGCATAGTCAATAACCAACTGAACATGAATGGGGAAGAAATGAACAGTAGTTTTTCCACTTGAGAAAATGTGGAGGCCCTGTGTAACTTTTTCCTTACTGTTGGAATCATGTTCCCATGTGTCCCTACTAAGCAGTGCCCACCTGACTTAGGCAGATCCCATCCTGACTTCTGCATTGCCATGCCTCCTCCTTCTTCTACATCTTTGTATACCCACCCTCTCAACCACATCTCTCCACTCTTATCCTCCACCTCCTCCCTGGAATGCCATTTTCATCTGTATTGAATTGTATCTTGATGGATAGGAGAATCTAGATTAGAGATGAGTAAGGAAAAAAGACTCAAACTGAGTGTGATGTAATTCCCAAACTCTTTCAGGGAAGTAATGATTATTCCTGATAATATGTTTAGAGACTGTTCTGATAGACCTAAATGAAATTTTAAAAATTGATAATGTTATTTACTAACCTAGCCAGCTATCTATCAGGCAGCAGTCTAAACATCTCTAAGCAAGCGTTCTTTTTCGTCTTGTATCTAGTCTAACAGTGATTTCCTAATCAGTCTTTTTTTCCTGTATATCTACGAAAAGTGAAATCTTTTACTTGGCTAATTTAGAGGCCTAATCTCTTGTATCACACTTAAAATAAAACATTGACATAATGAATTTGTCATATATGTTTTCCTTAAGAATTTGGAGGCCCTACCAAGATAGCTCAACTCACAACAGCCTACCAGAGTGAAGCAAGAACAGCTCTGAATCAAGTAATACCACATCAAATATGACACTGAAAACTTGGAGAGGAAGTTTGGAGCCAGAGTACTGGATTTCCCTGTGGTTTGGGCAATTACATCGAATGTCCCTACCCTTGCCGCTCCTATAAGTGCCTGGAAAGGTCATTTGATGTTGGAAGGATGTCATAGGACTGGAGAAAAGGTAAGTTGGGTTTAATTCCATAGGCTTTTGGTCAGTGTATTAATTATGTTACTAAGGGATGACCAAAGACCCTAGCAAAGTTGGGGTGGGTAAGTACGCATTTATTTCTTTTGGTTTCAGGAAGTTATTCTGTGTTTTGTTGGCAAAAACTTTGTGTCTTGTTTTCATTTTTCTTTTAGCTAAAATCGTATAATTTGCCCAGCAATTTTTCACATGTTAATCTCTGTCTGTAAATGGTCATTTGAAATTCTTTGTGTGTGTGACCAGAGAGATTTTAGATATAGAGCTGTTTGCTTTAAATACCTTTGAAAAATTAAACTTAATTGATTGAAGGAATTGGTCATTTGTATGCAACATGAGAACATTTAGTTCAAACAGAGAGATCCATCTTGAGGTGAAGTAAGAACAGAAAATCTGTTCAGCTGATATCATGAAAATAGACTATCTTATTCTGTGATGTTAAAGAAAATGGCAGGGTTTATTTTGTGTGCTGAGCATAAAGACTGAGAGGATTGACTGGAATAGACTAAGAAATGGGACTACCTATGGAGATATAAATAATATTATCTAATGCAAACTATTTACTTACTTACTGTTGCAAGTTGGTTCTCCTGGAAGTAGACCCAGAGCTAGAGTTTAGCAGGCAGGATGGCTATGAAGGGATCAACACCTATGAGAGGTAGGGGGGATCAAGGGAGAAGTCCAAACTGTAATGCAGTCCCTACAAATACTGATACTTTGGGCAACCCTATGGGGCACTTAGGAGTTAGAATAGGCCTTTAAAGTTGTTCCCTGTTGGGCCAAGATTGATGCACATTTATATCTCCACATGGATCAGGGTAGTGGGAGTAACTTTGTGGCTCCCTGCAGCTGAGATATCCTTGACAGCTGTGGGCTTCCTGCTTATATCACTCCCAGAAGCTGGGGCAAGTCCTTCAATGAGCGGGGATATGGGTGGAACATCAAGGGATCCACCTCCTTAGTTATGTAATTTTGTGAAACTAAATCACTTAATCTGGAGGGAAATTAACAAGATTGTTAAATTTATCATATTTAATGGAGCACATATTTAATTAGTCTAGGGACTTAGCTTATGTACATTTAAATATGCATATTTAGAATAGTCTCAAGAACTCATACACAAAAAAAGGAGAAATAAAAAAGAAAAAAGTGTGCTCAAAAGGGAGCAATTAAATTTTAGGTAACTTTAGGCTACTAAGATAAGAAACAATGGAATGAACATTGGTATCAGGCCAATTTCAAGAAAATGTTCTAAATGAAGACTTTTAAGCAAAATTGGAATAGTTTTAATATTACGTAATAAATCTTAGAGAATTATAAATTTATTACTCTTATAGTAAGTCATATACAAATTAAACTATTATTACATTTATTTTAAAAGCTATTTACAATATACTAAACTTGATAAAGAACACCTACAACAAAGTGAGAGAGTGGCATGGACTTATATATACTACCAAATGTAAAATAGATAGCTAGTGGGAAGCAGCTGCATAGCACAGGGAGATCAGCTCGGTGCTTTGTGACCACCTAGAGGGGTGGGATAGGGAGGGTGGGAGGGATACGCAAGAGGGAGGAGATATGGGGATATATGTATATGTATAGCTGATTCACTTTGTTATAAAGCAGAAATTAACACACCATTTTAAAGCAATTATACTCCAATAAAGATGTTAAAAAAAAAACCTACAAAAAACCCTGCGACTAACATAGTACTTAATGGTGAGAAACTTGAAGTATCTCACTAAGATCAGGTACAAGGCAAGGATATTTCCTCTCACTGCTCTTTTTCAAAATCATACTGGAAGTTCTAGCTGATGCAGTAGACAAGAAAAGGAAATAAAATGTATACAGATTAGAAAGAAACAAATAAAACTGTCTTTGTTTGTAGATGATATGATTGTCTATGTGGAAAACCCAAAAGAATTGACCAAAAAACTCCTGGAACTAATAAGAGATTTTAGCAAGGTTGCAGGAGACAAGGTTAATACACAAAAGTTAATCACCTTCCTATATGCCAGCAATGAACAAGTGGAATTTGAGATTAAAAACACAATACCATTTACATTGACACCCCAAAAATGAAATACTTAGGTATGAATCTAACAAAATATGTACAAGATCTATATGAAGAAAACTACAAAACTCTGCTGAATGAAATCAAAGAAGAACTAAATAAATGAAGAGATAATCCACATTCAAGGATAGGAAGACTCAATATTTTTAAGATGTCACTTCTTCCCAACATACTGTATAGATTCAATGCAGTCTCAATCAAAATCCCAGCAAGTTATTTTGTGGATACTGATAAACTAATTCTAAAGTTTACATGGAGAGACAAAAGACCTAGAACAGCCAACACAATATTGAAAGAGAACAAATTTGGAGGACTGACACTACCTGACTTCAAGATTTACTATAAAGCTACAGGAATCAAGACAGTGTGGCACTGGCAAAATGATGGACAAATAGATCAATGGAACAGAATAAAGAACTCAGAAATAGACCCACATAAATATAGTCAGCTGATCTTTGACAAAGGAGCAAAGGCAATACAGTAAAGATAGTGTTCCTGCAAAGAGTGCCAGAACAACTGGATATCCACATCCAAAAAAATAAAACTAGACACAGACCTTATACCATTCACAAGAATTAACACAAAATGGGTCACAGACTTAAATGTAAAACACAAAACTATAAAGCTCCTAGAAGATAACATAGGAGAAACCCTAGATGACCTTGGGTATGGTAATGACTTTTTAGATACAATACCAAAGGCACAGTCCATGAAAGAAATAATTGATATGCTAGACATCATTAAAATTAAAAATTTCTGTTCCATGAAAGACAGTGTCAAGAGAATGAGAAGACAAGTCACAGACTGGGAGAAAATACTTGCAAAAGACCCATGTGATAAAGGACTGTTATCCAAAATACATACAGAATCTTTAAAACTCAACAATAAGAAAACAAACCTGATTAAAAATGGGTCAGAGATCTTAACAGACATCTCACCAAAGATGTACAGATGGAAAATAAGCATATGAAAAGATACTCCACATCATATGTCATCAGGGAAATGCAAATTAAAACAAGATACCACTACAAACTTACTGGAACGGCCAAAATCCAGAACACTGAGAACACCCAAGTGTCAGTGGAACAACAGGAATTTTTATTCATTGCTGGTGGCACTGCAAAATGGTACAGCCACTTTGGGAGACAGCTTGGAGGTTTCTTACAAAACTGAACATATTTTTACCATATGATCCAGCAATCACTCTCCTTGGTATTTACCCAAAGGAGCTGAAAACTTATGCCCACACAAAAACCTGAACATGGATCTTTATAACAGCTTCATTCATATTTGTCAAAACTTGTAAGCCACCAAGATGTCCTTCGGTAAGTGATTGTATAAACTGCGGTGCATCCTGACAATGTAACATTATTCAGCACTAAAAAGAAATGAGCTATCAAGCCATGAAAAGACATGGCGGCCACTTAAATGCATATTACTAGGTAAAAAAAGTCAATTTGAAAATGCTAAGTACTGTATGATTCCAACTATATGACATTCTGAAATAGGAAAAACTATGAAGAGAGTAAAAGGATCAGTGGTTGCCAAGAGTTGGGGGAATGAAGAGAGGAAGCATAGTAGATTTTTATGGCAGTGAAAATACTCTGTATGTTACCATAATGATTGATACATATCATTTTACATTTGTCCAAACCTATAGAATATACAGCATCATGAGTGAACTGTAATGTAAATTATGGACTTTGGGTGATTGTGATGTGTCAATCTAAGTTCATCAGCTGTAACAAATGTACCACTTTGTTGGGAGACATTGATGATGGAGGCTGCTACGCATGTGTGGGAACAGAGGATATATGGGAAATCTCTGTATTTTTCCTCTCTCTTAGTTTTGCTGTGAACCTTAAACTGCTCTAAAAAATAATGTCTTCATTTTTAAAAAGTAATTAATTTAAAAAGGTAAAATCAGATGTTCTTTCTGATTTTATTACAGTGTAGAATATGATATAAAAAAGTATATACAATGTTTAATTTTTTTTAAAGACTTTTTAAAAATAATTTATTTAGTTAATTTATTTTTGGCTGCGTTGCGTCTTCATTGCTGTGTGCTGGCTTTCTCTAGTTGCAGAGAGCGGGGGCTACTCTTTGTTGCGGTTCACTGGCTTCTCATTGCGGTGGCTTCTCTTGTTGAGGGGCACGGGCTCTAGGCGCACGGGCTTCAGTAGTTGTAGCATGTGGGCTCAGTAGCTGTGGCTCATGGGCTCTAGGTGTGGGTTTCAGTAGTTGTGGCTCACAGGCTCTAGAGCGCAGGCTCAGTAGTTGTGGAGCATGGGCTTAGTTGCTCCGCGGCATGTGGGATCTTCCTGGACCAGGGCTCGAACCCGTGTCCCCTGCATTGGCAGGTGGATTCTTAACCACTGCGCCACCAGGGAAGCCCTACAATGTTTAATTTTATTTTCTTACAAAATAGTCTGAGCGGGACTTTCCTACACTTATCTTATGGGTCAGAAAAGTGATCATTGCTGACAAAAATTTTAGGAACATATAAACATAGATGCTCAACTAAATTGAATTATACTAACTAATATCCTTCTGATTTTTTTTGTTCTTGTGACTTCCAGCCAATGTTTCAAAATACATAAACCCTGGAACTACTCTACTTGCACTGTGTGAATAAAATTTCATTGTGTTATAATTTTTGATAAGTCATTTTTTAAAATATCAACAGTGATTGCATTGTTATTTAATTAATTCACAATTTATTAAGGATCTTGCAATTGCAACTTACATCTTTCTATAAATATTATAATGGTGTAGTTAATTAATAATCTTACGTTACCTGGAAAAATTTTAAAGAAATCAAAGTGAATAGAGACAAAAAGAGCAAAGTAATTGGTCACCAAATAATAGTTTTAATTTACATATTCTCACCTATATGTAAACATATTTGCCCATATAAAAAAAGTGCTTTCTTATATGTTTACAAATGTTAAAAGCTGAAGTTTAAATTTTCAAAAAATGATAATCTTTCATTTTTTAGTATGATTGTATACGTACATGTTTATTTTATTTACTTATTTATTTAAAAATTTATGTATATGTGAGAGGAAATGCAGGCATACCTTGGAGATCTGGGAGATTCGGTTCCAGACCACTGCAATTGAGGCGCTGGTGGTATAGTGATTATTAGCATAGCTGCCTTTCAGACCACTGCAATAAAGTGAATATCACAATAAAGAGAGTCACACTAATTGGTTTCCCAGTGCATATAAAAGTTATGTTTACACTATGTAGTTTATTAAGTGTGCAATAGCATTATGTCTAAAATATGTACATACTTTACTTTAAAAATACTTTATTGCTAAAAAATGTTAACCATTATCTGAGCCTTTGGGGAGTCGAAATCTTTGCAATAATAACATGAAAGTTCACTGATCATAGATCACCATAACAAATATAGTTAAGTTTAAAATATTGTGAGACAATGTTCACTGCAGCTCTGTTTACAATAGCCAGGACATGGAAGCAACCTAAGTGTCCATCGACAGATGAATGGATGAAGTAGATGTGGCACATGTATACAATGGAATATTACTCAGCCATAAAAAGAAACGAAATTGAGTTATTTGTAGTGAGGTGGATGGACCTAGAGTCTGTTATACAGAGTGAAGTAAGTCAGAAAGCGAAAAACAAATACTGTATGCTAACACATATATATGGAATCTTAAAAAAAAAATGGTTCTGAAGAACCTAGGGGCAGGACAGGAATAAAGACACAAATGTAGAGAATGGACTTGAGGACATGGGGAGGGGGAAGGGTAAGCTGGGACGAAGTGAGAAAGTGGCATGGACTTATATACACTAGCAAATGTAAATAGATAGCTAGTGGGAAGCAGCCACATAGCACGGGGAGATCAGCTCGGTGCTTTGTGACCACCTAGAGGGGTGGGATAGGGAGGGTGGGAAGGAGACTCAAGAGAGAGGGGATATGGGGATATATGTATATGTATAGCTGATTCACTTTGTTATAAAGCAGAAACTAACACACCATTGTAAAGCAATTATACTCCAATAAAGATGTTAAAAATAAATAAATAAATAAATAAAATATTGTGAGAATTACCAAAATATGATACAGACACGAAGTGGGCAAATGTTATTGGGAAAATGGCACTGATAGACTTGTTCAATGCAAGGTTGCCACAAACCTTCAATTTGTAAAAAATGCAATATCTGTGAAGCGCAATAAAGAGAATTGCAATAAAATGAGGTATGCCTATACTGGTAGCTCAGAAGACAAAATAAAATGTCGTTAGAGTACTGTCTGTTCTGAATGTGAAGCAATAAAAAGTTACTATTTGCTTTCAGTGTATTCTACCCAGATGGCCGGTGATTTTTGCCTCATCCAACCTGACTGTGCATTCTCAGAAGAGTCTGTTAATTTTTATGCTATTTATGCTTTGGGGAATTCCATAACTGTAGACAACTGTAAAAACCTGACATGAAGAACTAAATTCCTAATGTTTATTATGAAAAAAATTCTGTTACGGTTTTTATATGGTATTGCTACTCTCTGGACCTTTCTTGTCCTCGAACAAGTGAACTATCATCTGAAAACTATTAAGATTTTGCTTTCCTCTGAGTTCAGACCTCAAATTCAGAATAATACGATTGAAAAGGTGTTTTTTGCACTCTAACCATATTCATTGCTCCCAAGACAGCTGCTAGATAGCACCAAAGGATTTCTCCTCATCTTATAACCCAGAAAGTGGCACTCATGAGCAAGAAGAGGTGTTAGAAATAATTGGGTTTGCTTGGTATGCTTATTATCTTCTTAATTGGCTCAACAGAATGGTAAGAGTTGTCCTTTCCTAGGGTGCAAAATTCGGAAAAACCATCAAATCAAAGAAGAAGCAACCTCCCCCAGGTTAATTTTGTGCAAGACAAGTGCTGTAAAACAAAGATATTTTTAATAGTGGTTAGTCCTTTTAATATGTGTAGAGTCCCACTTTTATTCATGTGCAAGGGGTGACATATTATCAACATATTGACTTCTCAAACAAATGTATTCCCAGATTTTAAAAATTCTTATCAAATGTTAGTGATTATGACACACATTTTACAGGCGAGATACAAAGGTGTTCTAAATCCAGCAATTACTCTGCTACCATAACATATTTTTACCTTCATAATAATCAACTAAGTTGGTATGAAATGTTACAGGGAGGTCCACATGCGTCAGAACTGTGCCCCAGTGAGAGATTTCACTCTTCTTCACTCTGATAGAGTTCCAGGAATAAAGTGATAGTTTCATCAGTCAGGGATTTCTGCTCTCACTTCACATTTATCTGAAACCAAAGCCAAAAGTTGCCAATTGGCAAATATTTCTGAACAAAATATCCAAGATAACAAGACTTGATAACAGAGACTCTTGACTATTTTAATGTAGTTAGGTTTGAGGGAATAAACTCATGGATACATGCTGATGTCACCACTATAGTCTGATACCTGGGAGACTCAACCTATATGGAACTTAAGATGCAGAATTTCCAGGACTATTTTTTTCTAGAAATAGATGACTTTATGAAACTAGACTGTTGAACAATATCAGTGGAATAACGTTTGATTATGTAGAATTGAGTAAAAACTTTGACAAAAATCTAGTAGTGATTATTTTCTTGGAACATGTGTTATTGTTCTTTTTTTTAACGTCTTTATTGGAGTATAATTGCTTCACAATGGTGTGTTAGTTTCTGCTTTATAACAAAGTGAATCAGCTATATGTATACATACATCCCCATATCCCCTCCCTCTTGCGTCTCCCTTCCACCCTCCCTATCCCACCCCTCTAGGTGGTCACAAAGCACCAAGCTGATCTCCCTGTGCTATGCAGCTGCTTCCCACAAGCTATTTTACATTTGGTAGTGTATATATGTCCATGCCACTCTCTCACTTTGTCGCAGCTTACCCTTCCCCTCCCCCTCCCCGTGTCCTCAAGTCCATTCTCTAGTAGGTCTGTGTCTTTATTCCCATCTTGCCCCTAGGTTCTTCGTGACCTTTTTTTTTTTTTTTTTTTTTTTTTTTTAGATACCATATATATGGGTTAGCATACGGTATTTGTTTAAGTGGTGCTCTGCCTTCTGTGGGCAGACAGGGAAGGAATCCCCTCTCCTCGCGCACCCAGAAACAATGGTCTCTTGCCTCTTCGGCAGCTGCAGACTTTTCCCCAGACTCCCTCCCGGCTAGCTGTGGTGCACTAGCCCCCTTCGGGCTGTGTTCACGCCGCCAACCTCAGTCCTCTCCCTGGGATCCGACCGAAGCCCGAGCCTCAGCTCCCAGCCCCGCCCGCCCCGGCGGGTGAGCAGACAAGCCTCTCGGGCTGGTGAGTGCTGCTCGGCGCCGAGCCTCTGTGCGGGAATCTCTCCGCTTTGCCCTCCGCACCCCTGTGGCTGCGCTCTCCTCCGTGGCTCCCGAGCCTCCCCACTCTGCCACCCGCAGTCTCCGCCCGCGAAGGGGCTTCTTAGTGTGTGGAAACCTTTCCTCCTTCACGGCTCCCTCCCACTGGTGCAGGTCCCGTCCCTATTCTTTTGTCTCTGTTTTCTCTTTTTTCTTTTGCCCTACCCAGGTACATGGGGAGTTTCTTGCCTTTTGGGAAGTCTGAGGTCTTCTGCCAGCGTTCAGTAGGTGTTCTATAAGAGTTGTTCCACATGTAGATGTATTTCTGATATATTTGTGGGGAGGAAGGTGATCTCCACGTCTTACTCTTCCGCCATCTTGAAGCTCCTCCGGTATTGTTCTTAATAATCTACTTTTAATAGATATATAATGAAACTCTCTTCTTCCTTTTATTCCTCTGTCTCTAAATTTCAATTTAATAGGCTATCATTGTTCAAACTGTGATTTAACCTGTAGTTTAAAACTAATGGTTAAATACCTACTAAACCAGACCTGCCTGATAATTTGTTTAACCCTATAGTAATTGGCATATTGTTTAAACTGATATAAAAAATATGAAAAGAGGGTCTTCTGCTTTTAGCCAAATTGGAGTGACAGAGGCTTGATTTACCTTCCTGTCAGAAACAAACCAAAAAATGGGCCAAATATATGAAACAGCAGTTGCCAGACTATGCTAAGAAATCCCAACTCCCCTGCTGGGAGGGTATCAGAAAAGGCCAACTGGGGAGCCATTACTCTCATCTCCATAGAATAATAATGAGCTTACCTAAACCCTCCACCCTATGATGTCAGTGGAAACCACATAGAAAGCCTGGAGTTCTGCCTCTACTTGGTGGTAACAAAGCATCCTTCCCTCTCGTTCTTGGGATGGTGTCAGAGGAGGCCTAATGGAGAATCAGAGCTTTCACAACCATTCAGTGGTAATAAGGCCACCACCCCCTGTGGTGTCATTGGAGGCCATGTGAAAAGCCTGCACCTCCACTTCCACCTTAAAGTACTAGGAACGCCCTTTCCCTCCCACTGGCATGGTATCAGAGGAAGCTTAGTGGAGAGTCATAATTTTTACCACTACTTAGTCATAACAAGGCAAATCCCCCATGGTCTCAGTGGAGGCCATGTGGTGAGCAGTAATTAGGTATTATAAGTAATCTAGAGATGATTTAAAGTATGTGTAGGTTATATGCAAATACTATGCCATTTTATATAAGGGACCTGAGCATCCATGGATTTTGGTATCTGTGGGGGGATCCTGGAACTAGTGTTCCAAAAACCCCGAGGGACAACTGTTTGAGACCATTAACATTTAATGTAATTACTGACATATTAAGACTTAAGTTTGCCACTTAATTTCTTGTTTTTTATTTGTTCTCGCTCTCTTTCTCTCTCTGTTTTCTTTTTCCTTGCCTTGTGTGCCCCTCCCCCTACTAGCTATGGTGGTATCTGGGAAGTCAAAGTTGGAAGGGTGACTCCTACCTCTGCCCAGCAGTAGAAAGAACCCTTCTTCCCAAGTATGAACAGAGGCTGAGTAGAGAACCTGGCAGTAGCATGATGGCACTTTCCTTCACTCACCTGAGCAGTGTCAGGAGATGCCTGCTAAAACACAAGATTTAAAAAAGATCCAGAATCCAGACCCACCCAAATATTTAGGTGTCAACTGACAATGAAAATTACTTGTCATACCAAGAACCAAGAGGTCAAACTGAACAAGAAAAGATAACTAATATAAATTGATACTAACATTGAAATAACATAGATTTTAGAATTAAAAATGTTTTAATAAGCAACAAAAACACACTCAAAACAAGTGAAAAAAATAGAAGACCTCTTTCTAAGCAAAACATAGAAAGTCTTAGCAAAGAAATAAAAGCTATAAAGAGGAACCAAAGAGAAACTTTAGAACTAAAAAATATAATAACAAAAAACTTAACGGATAAGTTCAACAACAGAATGAAGAGGACAAGGGAAAGAATAGAAATTTCACAATCTGAACAACAGAGAGAAAAACTATAGAGAGATCCTAAGGGGCAGGTGGGACTATAGCAAATGATCTAACATTTATGTCATTGGAATCCCAGAAGGAGAGGATGTGGAGAGATTGAAAAGGTATTTAAAGAAATAATGGCTGATAATTCCCTAAGGCAAAAGACATAAATCTATGGATTCAAGAAACTGAAGGAAACCCTGAGAAATTGTCAGCCCCAAATCCTATATCTAGCGAAAGTATCCTTCTGAATGAAGAGGAAATCAAGGCATTCTCAGATAAAGAAAAACTAAGAGAATTTGTCACCAGGAGACCTACCTTAAAAGAATGACCAAAGGAAGTTTTCTAAACAGAAAGGAAATGATGAAAGAAACAATCTTGGAACATTATGAAGGAAAAAAGAACTCAGAAAGAGCAAACATATGGGTAAATAATACATCACTTGAAAATGTTGACACTAGTAGATTGTGATATAGGTGTGTGTGTGTATGTATACATATATACATACATACATACATATATATATATATATATATATATAAAATACCTACAGCAACCACTAAAAAAGCTAGACAAAGGGTACACTAAAAATATTGTAGATAAATCAAAATGAAATTCTAAGCAATGTTCAAGTAATCCACACAAGGCAAGGAACAAGAAAACAGAGAGAAAGAGAGAGAACAAATAAAAAACAAGAAATAAAGTGTCAAGCTTAAGTCTTAATATATCAGTAATTATATTAAATGTTAATGATCTCAAACAGTTGTCCCTCGGGGTTCTTGGGGCACTAGTTCCAGGATCCCCCACAGGTACCAAAATCCATGGATGCTCAGGTCCCTTACATAAAACGGCATAGTATTTGCGTATAACCTAAACATACTTTAAATCATCTCTAGAGTACTTAAAATACCTAATACTCTGTAAATGCTATGTAAATAATTGTCAGCACGTGGAAAATTTCAGTTTTGCTTTTTGGAACTTTCTGGAATTTTTTTTGAATATTGTTGATCCTCGGTTGGTTGAATCCATGAATGCAAAATCCATGGATACAGAGGGCTGCCTATATACCAATTAAAAGACAGAGATTGGCAGAGTGAATTAAAAATATGACTCTTCCCAAAATCAATTAAATCAAAAGAAAGTTAAAAGGGGGAAAGGGAAAAGGGACCAGACGGGGCAAATAGAACTCGAATAACAAGATGATAGACTTAAATCTACATATCACTAATCATATTAAATGTAAATATTCTTAATAACTTGATTAAAAGGCAGAGATTGCCAGATTGGATAAAAATGCAAGACCCAAGTACATGCTGCTGAAAAGAAATGCACCTCAAACCTAAAGACTCAAGTAAGTTAAACATTAAAGGATAGAAAAAAAGTACTCTGCTAACACTAGTCAAAAGAAAGCCAAAGAGGCTTTATTAATATCAGATAAAGTAGATTTCACAGCAAATAATATTAACAGTGTTAAAGAATATCATTATATAGTGGTAAAGGGGTCAATTCTTCATGAGGACATAACAATCCTAAATACTTAGACTAAATAAAGAAAAATTGACCCAAAAGGCTACATATTATATGACTTCATTTATGACAGTCTGGAAAAGGCAAAGCTATAAGGAAACAAAATAGATCAGTAGTTGTCAGGGTTTGGGGGATTTGGGGAGGGGTTGACCATAAGGTTGCTGATTAATAGTTTTCATAGGAAAAAAAAAAAAATAGTTTCCATAGGGTGGAGGTTGAAAAACGGTTGCCTATTATGGGAAAGCAAGAGAGAAGTTTGGGGGTAATAACACTTTTCTGTATGGAACCACGCTAGAAGATACATCTCTATGCATCTGTCAAAACACATAGAATTGTACACCGCAAAGTGTGATTTTTACTCTATGCAAATTAAAAAAATATTAATCAAGATGCTGGGGAATCCCAGGTTGAAATGCAGACTGTGAAACGTGAAAATAACTGCAGTTCAAAGAATAGTATTATCATACTGATGGGAATGAGGAAGAAAGGATCTGATGTAAAAGCTTTGGAAATAGCATTCTGACTCTAAGGACAAAGATGAAAAGAACTCTTCACTACTCTGAAAACACTGCTCTAATTGATAAATTTGTTTATCTCAGTTAGCAATTCTGAAACTACTTTACGTGAATACTATGACTGAACAAATATATTGCAGAATGGGGGTCAGCATACTAGGGTCTGTGGGCCAAATCCAGCTCATTTTTATACGGCCCACAAACGAAGAACTTTTTTTTTCCCACTTTTAGATGGCTGAAAAAAATCAAAGTAAAAATAATACTTCATGACACATGAAAAGTTATATGAAATTCAAAGCTGAGGAGTTGTGGCAGAGACTGAATGGCTCATAAAACCTAAAATATTTATTATCTGGCCCTTTAGAGTAAACATTTGTTGAGCATTGTGATAGATAATGAGGGTCAGATTTCTCACTGTTGGAGAAAGGAGTTATAAATCAGCAAAGGGGGAAGACTAGAATAAACCTTGTGGTGTTGGCTTAGAGTCAGAGACATCAGGATGACCTCACGTTTACTTTAATATACATATAGATATATATTGAAAGATAGTTATGTGTGCATATACAAGGGCTAGTATATCTACATACATTTCCTAGTTTGGTCCACTGAGAAGGCTACGTTGTGTTAAGTGAGACTATCTTATTCCTACTATCTGTATTAAATGTAAACTATATTTGACTAAACAAAAATTCAATTAACAAACTTAGCACAAAAAAACCAAAACAATTAGATAGGCCTTTTTCTAACAAAACCAGATCTTTAAAGATTGTTTGGGTCAAAAGCGGGATTTGGAAAAGAAAAACTGAACCAAACCTGATCTAAAAAAGAATATTTTTACATAATATATTTCAAAACTCTGGAAAATAGCATCTCTAATAAAATGCTTGGGCAATTTTCTGATAGACCTAAATGAAATTCACACGTGCTGGGAAGTTCTTTACCTTACTTTCTACATCAGTCCATCAGTCAGGAGGTTGAAGATATTAACCAGAGGTTCTCTATTATTTGTTTGCTTATTCTTTTTTTGGTATCCTATTGAACAGAGATTCCCTAGCCCCTCTTTGTTCCCCTAAAAATATCTTTAAGAAGACAGAAATCTTTGAATTTGCTTGCTTAGAATCTTGAAGGAAGCTTGATATAGAACTTTTATACATGCTTATAAACCACATATTTCTTCAAACAAACAAGATATGTAAAAGGGACAGTCAAGGAAGAAAACATATGTGCAAAAGAATACAAAACAATATATCAACATGTCTATATATCTATGACCTCCCCACAGCCCACATGCACTCACCCCCAAGCAGAAAATCTTTCCCTTCTCTATACCTCTCTACTTTGAGTTTTTCACATACAGAGATCATTCCTCTTGTGGGTATGTGGGACCCCTGGAAGGCAAATTAATTCTTGTATGTATCCACAGAGAAGGAGAATGCTATTCACTTGCTGAATAAATGCATTTTGCATAAATAGTAGAGATATTATATGTCTGTGTGTCTTATTACAGAAGGAACATTGAAATACCACATTTCCTTCTTCTCCTTAATATATGCTTTTCACGCACAGATATTTTCTTATTCAAAGGGAGGTGGGGACCTGGAATCCTGCTTTCAGCAGCCAAATCTCCTTGCAGGAGTTCCCTGGCTAATCAGAATTTCAAAGAACACCGACAATACCTCTACTCTTTTTTTTTTTAACATCTTTATTGGAGTATAATTGCTTTACAATGGTGTGTTAGTTTCTGCTTTATAACAAAGTGAATCAGCTATACATATACATATATCCCCATAGCTCTTCCCTCTTGCATCTCCCTCCCTCCCACCCTCCCTATCCCACCCCTCTAGGTGGTCACAAAGCACGGAGCTGATCTCCCTGTGCTATGCAGCTGCTTCCCACTAGCTATTGGTTTTACATTTGGTAGTGTATATATGTCCATGCCACTCTCTCACTTTGTTCCAACTTACCCTTCCCCTCCCCGTGTCCTCAAGTCCATTCTCTAGTAGGTCTGCGTCTTTATTCCTGTCCTGCCCCTAGGTTCTTCATGACCTTTTTTTTTTAAATTCCATATATATGTGTTAGCATACGGTATTTTTCTCTTTCTGACTTACTTCACTCTGTATGACAGATGCTAGGTCCATCCACCTCACTACAAATAACTCAGTTTCGTTTCTTTCTATGGCTCCATTATATATATGTGCCACATCTTCTTTATCCATTCATCTGTTGATGGACACTTAGGTTGCTTCCATGTCCCGGCTATTGTAAATAGAGCTGCAATGAACATTGTGGTACATGACTCTTTTTGAATTATGGTTTTCTCAGGGTATATGCCCAGTAGTGGGATTGCTGGGTCGTATGGTAGTTCTATTTTTAGTTTTTTAAGGAATCTCCATACTGTTCTCCATAGTGGGTGTATCCATTTACATCCCCACCAACAGTGTAAGAGGGTTCCCTTTTCTCCACACCCTCTCCAGCATTTATTGTTTGTAGATTTCTCGATGATGGCCATTCTGACTGGTGTGAGATGATATCTCATTGTAGTTTTGATTTGCATTTCTCTAATGATTAATGATATTGAGCATTCTTTTTTTTTTTAAAGAATTGTTTTTTTTTAAACATCTTTATTGAAGTATAATTGCCTTACAATGGTGTGTTAGCTTCTGCTTTATAACAAAGTGAATCAGTTATACATATACAATATGTTCCCATTTCTCTTCCCTCTTGCATCTCCCTCCCTCCCACCCTCCCCATCCCACCCCTCTAGGTGGTCACAAAGCACCGAGCTGATCTCCCTGTGCTATGCGGCTGCTTCCCACTAGCTATCTATTTTACATTTGGTAGTGTATATATGTCCATGACACTCTCTTACCCTGTCACATCTCACCCCACCCCCTCCCCATATCCTCAAGTCCATTCTCTAGTAGGTCTGTGTCTTTATTCCCGTCTTGCCACTAGGTTCTTCATGGCCTTTTTTTTTTTTTCCTTAGATTCTGTATATATGTGTTAGCATACTGTATTTGTTTTTCTCTTTCTGACTTACTTCACTCTGTATGACAGACTCTAACTCCATCCACCTCATTACAAATACCTCCATTTCATTTCTTTTTATGTCTGAGTAATATTCCATTGTATATATGTGCCACATCTTCTTTATCCATTCATCTGTCGATGGACATTTAGGTTGCTTCCATGTCCTGGCTATTGTAAATAGAGCTGCAATGAACATTTTGGTACATGACTCTTTTTGACCTATGGTTTTCTCAGGGTATATGCCCAGTAGTGGGATTGCTGGGTCGTATGGTAGTTCTATTTGTAGTTTTTTAAGGAACCTCCATACTGTTCTCCATAGTGGCTGTATCAATTTACATTCCCACCAACAGTGCAAGAGTGTTCCCTTTCCTCCACACCCTCTCCAGCATTTATTGTTTGTAGATTTTTTGATGATGGCCATTCTGACTGGTGTGAGATGATATCTCATTGTAGTTTTGATTTGCATTTCTCTAATGATTAATGATATTGAGCATTCTTTTTTTTTTAAAGAATTGTTTGTTTTTTAAAAAAATTTGTTTATTTATTTATTTATTTTTGGCTGTGTTGGGTCTTCGTTTCTGTGATGTTGAGCATTCTTTTATGTGTTTGTTGGCAATCTGTATATCTTCTTTGGAGAAATGTCTGTTTAGGTCTTCTGCCCATTTTTAGATTGGGTTGTTTGTTTTTTGGATATTGAGCTGCATGAGCTGCTTGTATATTTTGGAGATAATCCTTTGTCAGTTGCTTCATTTGCAAATATTTTCTCCCATTCTGAGGGTTGTCTTTTCGTCTTATTTATGGTTTCCTTTGCTGTGCAAAAGCTTTTAAATTTCATTAGGTCCCATTTGTTTATTTTTGTTTTTATTTCCATTCCTCTAGGAGGTGGGTCAAAAAGGATCTTTCTGTGATTTATGTCATAGAGTGTTCTGCCTATGTTTTCCTCTAAGAGTTTTATTGTGTCTGGCCTTACATTTAGGTCTTTACTCTGCTCTCCTGAGGTGTTTTAACTACTTCCTTTATCCTCTACCCACCAAATAACTCTTAGATTATATTAGAAGACAGTATAATTTTTTAAGCAGAATTTTTTTTAGCTTTATCCTCACAGAAGAAAAAGCTTAATGGTAGCCAGTAGAAGTAGCAGAAAGTGCATAATGGGATTCTTTACCAATTTCATTAATTTATTTATTCAAAAAATATCTGTTGAGTACCACTCTGTGGTAGCTGCTATGTACAAGGAATCAAGTAACAAAATAGATCTAGTCCTTACCCTTAAAATTCTTATGACCTTTAGGGAGAATACAGTTATCCTCAAGCCTCTTAGGGTCCCTGGCCGGGTCTGAAAATTAAACTGATAAAGACAGATTAAGAGAAGAAAAGCATACAATCTTATTTAATATAACTTTACATGACAGAAGGGCTTTCATAAGGTAATGAAGACCCAGAGAAACAGAACTGAGGATTTTTATGCTAGATTCAATGAAGAGTGGATAGTCGTGGAGGAATATGATAGGTTAAGGAGTATGAGATAAATGTAACAAACTGGGGGAAACTTCGCAAGACCTGTTTGTTCAGCTTCTTCTCAGGGCCCCTTTGTTTTTGTAAAGAAGGATGCTCCTTTCCTCTGGGTATAGGGAGGGCATCTCTCATATGAGGGTTTTATAACCTGCTTTAGGGAAGAAGAGTGAAGTGGGGAAGGAGGTCAAAGTGACCTTCCTGTTTCTGCAGTTTTTTCAAACTCTTTCAACTTAAAGTATTCAATATTCCAAGGTGCCGTATTTTGGAGTAGAAGTCCCGAGCCCTACCAGACCCATTTCCACAATCTTAAATTGAAAAGTACATATAATGCTAATGTGAAAAGTTTCATTTCAACAAATTTTATCAGCATGAACATAATCAACAGAACTGTGTTTTCTCTGGGACAAGTGTTGTACAAATACATCACTATCATTAACAAACAGATCATTAGCCAAATACATAACCACCCTCCCATCCCAAATAGTAGGAAGAGGAAAAAAGCTTCAGAATTATACTTTATGTAAAAATATTGTGAGATGTAATCATCATAATAAAACTCAGGATTCTTGGGCCAAAACAACCTGAGTATAAACGGGGTCAGTCAAGAATTCAGACTCACTCTCCACTAAAAACAATTTTAAAATCTAAATAAAGTTCAAAATTCTTAGAAGTATTAAATAACTGACAATTAGGAAATTGTCAAGCCAAATGTAAGTGAGACAGAAAACCAGAGTCAGGCCTTTCATGATTTGCAACCTACATCACCTAGGTGGTCAGAAAAGCTTCAAGAATTTAGATTAAAGTGGTTGAGAACTAATAATTTCCCCAAGTTTTATGTGGA
Organism: Balaenoptera borealis; assembly: GCF_965194805.1. Taxonomy (NCBI): domain Eukaryota; kingdom Metazoa; phylum Chordata; class Mammalia; order Artiodactyla; family Balaenopteridae; genus Balaenoptera; species Balaenoptera borealis. Next base: position 38,737,973 of record NC_138881.1, on the reverse strand, counting down.
AGTAGATGCAAATCCTTTGTGTATGAATCATGTTCATGCTAGACATCAAAGAGTTCATGTAAATAATTTTCCAAAAAGAGAGCAACTTGTAGTAAATAAATAAATAAATAGATAATAGACAAGCACACAAAGAAACACATCACAGGGAATAAGAATCAGTAGAAAAAAAACAGTCCACAGAAATTTATGCCCCTTCCCCTGGACTTCAGATATTGCCATTATCAAAAGCAAATTTAAAAATACTACATAGAAGATGTTTAATAAAAGACAAGCTTGGAATAATTTTCAGTGTACAGAAACCTATACAGAATGGCCAAGTGTATTTAATGAAAATTTAATAATTGAATTTAAAACTAAATGGATGGATTTATTAGCTAATTAAACACAGGTGAAGGTAGAATTATTGACATGATGTATAATTCAAAAGACATATTTCAAAATGAAGCATGAAGAGGAAAGAAATGGGAAATAAAGGAGAGAGATATTAGTGACATAAAAGAAATTAAGAAGAATTTCTAATCAAGGTTCAAGAAGTACAGGAAAGATAATAAGGCAGAGTTTATACTTGAAGAGATAATGGCTGTTAGTTTTCCAGAATGATTTAAATTCAGTAATCCACAGAAGAAAGGAGCCCACCAAATTACAAATATGATATATCAATATAAAAAGAAACACACATTTAGAGCATTGTGAATCTGTAAAATACCAAAGACAAAAATCTTACAAGCAATTGGGGTGAGAAGAGGAGTTGATGAGAAGGAGATAGATCATCTTCAAAGGAATGACAATTAACCTGTTAGTGACTTCTTAAGAGCAGACTTCCACAAGCCAAAGATGGGGAAATTATATTTTCAATGCAATGAGATAAAATAATTGCCAGCCTAGTATTCTATACCAAGTGAAAATACATTTGAAGAGTGTGAGAAAAGTAAAGAAATCTCTTTAAGACTGAAAGAGAGTTTGTGACTAATAGCCTCTCTTTAAAGGAAATTCTAAAAAGTGTACTTCTGGCTAAGGGAAATTTTTTCCAGATGGAAGGTTTGAAATACAGGAAGGAATAAAGACCAAAGTGAGTAAATATGAGTAAACATTGACTGTGTAAGACAATAATAGTAAGGTCAATTGGAATTTTTAAAAAGGTAGAATTAAAAGACAAGGAAACAATAATATGTAACTCAGAGGAGTGTAAATAAAGTGTGGCATTCGGGAGGAAGATAAATTTATTGATTAGTTCCAGACTTTATGTTAAGTATGCATATTGAAAATTTTAAAGTAACCAACAAAGAAGAGAAACATAGAGAGTGACTTGAAAACTAAAGATTTTTAAAAATGAGTTGATAATAATGAATCAATCTAAAGAAAGCCAGAATGATGGAATAAATAGCACAAAATAAGAAAATCCAAGTTTATCAGTAATTATAATAAATGTAAATGGAATAAATGTTCCAATTAAAAGGCAGATTGTAAAACAGAATAAAAATAATGCAAACACAATTTATTAGAGACACATCTGAATAAAGAAGGAATTACCATGGAGAAATGACAACAATATTTTGAATTGAATGATGGTAAAATCCTGATATACAAAACCTTCTGTGATGCACATAAATCAGTACTTAGAACAAAATTTTGTAGCCTTAAAACAGAAAAGAAGAAAGGCAGAAAATTAAAGATCTAAATGACTATCTCAGAAAGTTAGTAAAAAAGAAGCTAAATAAACCTAAAAAAGTAGGAGTGAAGTGATAAGAGCAGAAATTAAACGATATAGAAAACAACCATGAAATGAAGATGATCAATAAAAGAAGTTGCTTCTTCAAAAAGAGTAGTATATTTGAGAAATTTCACATGAGAAAAATATGGGAAAAAGCAGATAATATCAGAAATGAAAAATTATTACTCTCTAGGATATAGGCACTAAAAAGTAAGAGGATCTCATGAATAGTTTTACAACCAAAATTGGTAAACCTGGATAAAGTGTACATATTCCTAGGAAAATATAACATAGAATCTGTTAGATTAGGCTAGATTATGATGTTATGTTGACATTATAAACAGCTCTAAAATCTCAGAGGCTTGACACAAAAAATGTTTATTTCTCATTCATAACACATGATTATTTAGTGGGCAGTGCCCTCTGACCATCATCATATTCACTCAGAGACTCAGGCTGACCAAGGCTTCATTTTGCCAGGTGCTTAGCAGAGGGAAGAAAAGCACTAGAGTCTTGCACTGGCTATTAAATGCTGCTCACTAAACAACACATCACTTCTGTACACATTTCATTGGACAAGGCAAGGTAAAAGACCACACATAATTTCAAAGACCCTGGTACAAAGCAATCCTATCAGACAACTGGAAGGAGAACTGGACCATTTGTTAAGAGTTCTAATTACTACCATACTTTCCAAAATTCATTCCAAGAAAGTTAGAAACCTGAAGTCTCCAAAAACCATTAAAGGAATATCAGTGATCACAAATTTGAAAAATCCAGGTCCAACTGTCTTTGATGGGGAGTTGTAGAAAATCGTCAACAAAGAAATAATTTTTATCTTATAAAAACTCTTCCCAATTAAACAAATGAGGAAATATACTCCAAATTATTTTATGAGGCTAGTATAACTTTGACATTGAAGAGTAGCAGAATATGCCACTCCAAAATATACCTCTTTGGCATAAGGATTATTTTGATCTGATTATTTTGAAAAACAGCAGACAGCAGAGTAGCTTTGTGAACAGTAGAATTTACTCTTTTGTAAAGGACATTTGCATTTATAAGAGAAATCTCTGTTTGTAAGGGTCTCACTCTTGGGACGAGGAAGAGAAGGATGAGTAAATCACAAGGAACTCTAATCAGTGGAGAAGGCATAGACTTAAATCTGCATAACAAACCTTACCTTTGTTTATTGTGCTTTTTCTGATAACCTCCCATAACCGTCCTACCCCCCCAACACACACTCTTTGTTTCTTTTGTCTTTAGCTGAAGATGGTATTTAAGCCTGAGTTCTAAGCCATCTCTTTGAGAGTTACTCATTTTTCCCTGGGTGTGTCCCATGTATACATGAGGTAGAGCTGTCAATAAACTTCTGTTGGTTTTTCTCTTGTTACTCTGTCTTTTGTTACAGGATTCCCAGTTGAAAACTTAGAAGGATATAGGGAATATTATTTTTTCTTCCCCTGCAATATTCAAAGCTATTCAAAGCCAATACAAGAAAAAATAATTAAAGGTAAATCTCATTCGTGAATATAGATGCAAATATGCTAGACAAAATATTAAACCCAATCCAGCAATATTTGAAAAGGATGATACATCAGGCTATATTAGCAGTATCCCTGGAGTGCAAAGGCGGTAAAATACCAGAAAATCCATTTATGTAATCCACCACATTAACAGAAAGTCTCTCTCTCTTTCTCTCTCCATGTATATAAAAAATCTCCTCAGAAACAGCTACTTAATGTCATAAAAAGGACAGCAAGGTGAAATACAGAGTTGGAATGAATATATTGCTTCTGTGTGTTTTGCTTCTAACAGCACACACCTTGAACTGTCTTTAGAGGCCTGCCCTTGGGTTACTGGGTCTGCTGTTGCAACATAAGAAAGCTGGAAGTTCCTAGGAGTTCACATGCCCTTCCAACCCCCATGTTAGTTTGTTTAGGCTGCCATAACAAAATACCACAGACTGGGTAGCTTATCAACAACAGAAATTTATTTCCTACAGTTCTGGAGGCTGAAAGTCCAAGATCAGTGTCCTAGCATGATCAGGTGAGGGCCCCTTTCTGGGTTGTAAGCTTCTTGTATCTTCACATGTCAGAAGGGGCAAGGGAGCTATGTAGAGTTTCTTTGATAAGGGTACTAATCCCCTTCATGAGGGCTCCACTCTCATGACCTAAGCATCTCCCAAAGACTCCACCTCCTAATACTAGTCACCTGGGAGATTACGTTTTCAACATATGAATTTGAGGGAAACACAAACATTCAGATCAGAGCACTGGGGAACCGTTATTCAATGACTCACTGGTGCAAGAGTTAGACAACCCAGTTATTGACCTGGAAACAGCACAAACTCTGAGGTGTAACTTAGGATCAGGCTAAGGTCAGGACTTGGCTTGAAGTTACACACTTGCTTGCTTTCTTCCCCTCTCCTGCCCTATTTCCTCCTCTTGCCAGGCTCTCCGAGGAACCCATCCTTCATAAAATACTTGCATAAGAATTTTCATTGCAGGATCTGCTTCTGGGTAACTGGCAGTGATAGTCAAGGGCTTAGCCAGGGTATCAGAAAGCCACTACCTCTCTCTGCTCAAGAAGAAACTTCAAGTAGCCAGTTTCCCTTGTTTGAAATTCCTCTGCCCTAAAAGTGAAAGTAAATGTTATTTAAAAAGAAAAGTTGGATGGATATTGAAATAAGCAAATTACACTTCATCTCACTGCACATATGTTCAGATTGCTGAACATCATATTTCATAACTAGATTAGTAGAGAAGTAGAAGAAAAATGAGACTCGGTGCCTGTCCATTAATAAATACATGTATACTAGTAACTGCTTGAAAACAACTTTGAATCAGGTTCAAATTGGCTGCTTCTGAGATAGTGGAAATGAAATTCACCCTCTGAGCCAGTGTGCAAACTGTTCTGCTTTCAGTTTGAGTCATAAGAAAAAAACAAACTTCCCCTAACTCCATTTCTTTTCTTCTCCTTTTTAGAGTAGGTTTAAAAGAGAAAATACTGTTCTGCTAAGTAAAGTCGTAGATACATGGGTAAGATTTCTGTTTACTATGCTTCAAACTCTGTGAAACAACATTTGACATAAATTGACTTCATGTTTCACTGCACAGCAGGATTTGTTGTTCATTCTGAATTAATGTTATTCTGTAGCATGCATTGTTGCCATTGAGAAGCCAAATCAGGGAAGCAAAATGGCAATATTAATCAACTTTGAGGCTTTTTCAAATCTCATGTTTTGGAAACCCTGTAAATTTGGAACATCTTCTGAATTTGAAAAAATAACCAAACTCCTTCATCAGTTCTTGTTGGATACGTGCCAATTTGTCATTAGGACTGTATGAAGGACTGGAGAATTCCATTCTGAGAAGTCTCTTTGTAGTGGTCAGTTTGGGGATGTCTCTCCATTCCATGGGACAAAGAATGCTCCCCCTTTTCTATGGGAACTGTTTCCTCTTAGTCACAACACTGATGTTTGTGCAATGCTACTCCATCCCCTAGATATAGTTGAAGGATGGGGTGATTCAATCAGAATCCGTACCCTGGGAATTGAGAATAGGAGCTGAGAGAATCTAGTGTCAGTCTACGCTGATCTCTTAAAGAGAAGAGTTGTAAAAATTTGGGAGCAGGGGTGTTGTTGACTAGTGTATTGGTTTCCTAGGGTTGCCATATCAAAGTACCAAAAGCCGGATAGCTTAAAACAACACAAATTTGCTCTCTTACATTCTGGAGGCCAGAAATCTGAAATCAAGGCCATGTTCCCTTCGATGGCTCTAGGGGAGACTCCTTCCTTGCCTCTTCTAGCTTCTGGTGTTTGCTGGAAGTCTTTGGCATTCCTTGGCTTGTAGACACATCACTTTAGTCACATGGCCGTCCCCTCCCTCTGTGTCTTCCTTCTATGAATGTATGTTCATGTCTAAATTTCCCCTTTTTATAAGGACACCAGTCATATTGGATTAGGGTCCAACATAATGACCTCATCTTAACTAATTACATCTGCAATGATCTTATTTCTAACATATATTTTTGGGGGGACACAACTGAAACCATAATAGTTGGGTCCCCCTGAAGCAGACCCTGAAATGAGGATACATCTGCAAATAAATCATGAAATAAGTGTGCACAGGAAAAATCAGTAAGGGACAGATGGAAATAGGGTAGGAAAAAGGAGGAGGCGAAAGTCCCACAAAGGGTAGAGCAACTCAGTCTAATCCCACAGCAGAACCCCGGAATATGTTATGCCATGGAGTTTTCCTGATTTGAGGCAAGGAAGCATGACATTCAAATGCCTTCAGCCATTATCATTGGCTAAGGGCTGGGGGTGGGGGAATGTAAATTCCCAGGCACTTCCATTTCTGCTACATCCAGCAAACAGGACTTCAGTGTCCCCTTGGCTGTCTTCTAAACAGTCACAGGTGCTAACTGTTGGAAGGGAAAGTATACCAAAGCCAAGGGATCCACAAAAAGGACAAAAGGGGATTGGAGAAGGCTGGGTGGAACACTGACATCTGCTATAGGTGGCATGGCCACCTCCCAGCATGTGGCCTGGGTAGCAGAAAAGGCTGATCTTAGGTAAAGAATAAGGAGCCAACACAAGGAAAAGACCAGGAGGCAGTCCTTCCTGCATATCTGATGGCTTTCCTTTGGAACTATAATCTCTTTCTGAGGCTCTGCTATATTCTTCCCAATTCATTCCACAGTATTTTCCTATATTACAAAAATAAATTCCTGTACCCTCCTGCTTCTTCTTCCTAAGGTGCTTAGAATTGTTTCTGTGACTTGCAACCATACAACCAAACCACTATATGTGGCACCCTTCTTGAAATCCTAATTGATTCAATCCTGATTGGCAGATTCTTTGGGTTTAACAAGAGATCTTTTTGAATAAATATCCACTCTTTCAGATTCCTTTTCAGATTAATTACCCAAATGTCCTAAACTCAGTACATCACCTCCCCCTGGAATTTTTTCCCATTCTGTGAATGACACCGCTATTCATTCATTCAGTTATCGAAGTTCACAATTCTGAGTTATTGCCACTCCCCATACCCTGTCAGATTCCAAGTCCTGTGGAACCATCTGAGCGACATTTCAGAAAGCTGCTTCCTCTCCACTTTCACTACTGTCCCCCTGTTTCAAAAACCTCTTTATCTTTTTCTCTTATTATTACATCAGGTTCCAAACAGTTTTTCTGCCTCCTGTCTGTCCACTACTGATCAACTCTATGCATGCATACATCTGTTCATTCCTCAACTATTTACTGAGCACCTGTATTACAGGAAGAAGCAGAAAATACAAATATGAATGTGATATTGATAACAGTGACATTTTTTATTGTGTCTTGTGCTGTTTCATGGGCTTTAGATGTCTTAGCTCATTCAATCCTCTTTAAAAAATATGAACAAGGTAAAAATTTTACCCACACATTAGAAGTTAAAATGAAAAGACAGGCTTAGAAAGGGTAAATGATTTATTCAGCCTATAACCACTCTCATAAGGGATTTAGTGAGAGAATTAGGCCCTAGGAAAACAAAAAGATTTGAGTGACTATTTTCTCAGTTCTTTCTAGGTACAAAGGAGAGAAACTAATGCATTGTGTCCATTGATTGCTTTAGGGCTTAATTCTCTGGTGGAATCCGCCATTAAGAAAAGAAGTCAAGTCACAGGCTGGCAAATACTGGACAGTGTTTGACTTCAGTCTGTTGACTGTAGTGCCCATGCTCTCAGCTGCTATGGACTGCTAAGACATGCTGTAGTGGACAATTTTCATTATTGCAGCTGTTCAGCATTCACCCTCTTCCTATTGTTGGTGTAGGGGAGGAAAAATAATTTTCCCTCTACCTTTCTAGGTTCTGGGCTGAGATCCCCAAGCTTCCCACAATGACAGACGGATTAACAGGAGAAAAACAAACAGAAGTTTAATAACCCATATGCCTCCTGTGTACATGGGAGATACCCAGAAAAATTGAGTAACTCCCTAAAATGGCCCAAGAAACCACCTTAAATACCTTCTTCAGCTAAAGACAAAAGATGTTGAGGGTGGGCAGTTATGGTAGGTTATCAGGAAAAGCAGGGTAAGCAAGGGGAATGTTGTTATGCAGATTTAGGTCCTTTCCCATTGATGAGTTTCTAGAGATTTAGTCATCCTCCTCTTCCTGGTACAGAGAGGAAGACGTGATTACAAAGGAGATTTCCCTTGTAAATGTAAACGTCTCTTACAAAGAGACGTCTATTCAGTTTTCAGAGTTTCTCCTGTGTCTGCTGTTTGTTTTTTTTTTTTTTTTTGTTATCAGTTCAAGATAATCCTTATGCCAAAGAGGCATATTTGGGGGTGGCATATTCTGCTGTCCTTCAGTGGGAATCCCTCATTTCATGCAGAGCCCTGCCTCACATTAGGGAAGGTGAAATTGTTTTCTCTCTCTGTCTCTGTCTCTCATGGTTTCTTTTCAGGTTTTAAACGTTTCATTTTGCTATATTTAAACATTTCATGTCTTTGGCTAAAAGAGTGAAGGAGGGCTCCCTGCACTGCCCACCTCCCTACATTATTTTCCAGTGACCAACCAACGCCATTGTGAACAATCTGTATTGGGTTGAACAGTATAAAAGCTATCTTCAAAATATGCTGCAGGACCTGTGTTATAGACTGTATGTTTGCTGAAGAACTGTGTGAGAAGGGCACACGAGGCTTTAGCCTGCTTGGATTTAAATCCAGAATCTCAGAATGGGTTTACATGGATTGTGCAGCTCGGGCTGACAAGATTGGCTTGGGAGTCTTGCAGTAAAACCTCTGTGCTACAGGCCTCTTTTTTTTTTTTTTTTTAAACATCTTTATTGGAGTATAAGTGCTTTACAATGGTGTGTTAGTTTCTGCTTTATAACAAAGGGAATCAGCTATACATATACATATGTTCCCATATCTCCTCCCCCTTGCGTCTCCCTCCCACCCTCCCTATCCCACCCCTCTAGGGGGTCACAAAGCACCGAGCTGATCTCCCTGTGCTATGCGGCTGCTTCCCACTAGCTATCTATTTTACATTTGGTAGTGTATATATGTCCATGCCACTCTCTCACTTCGTCCCAGCTTACCCTTCCCCCTCCCCGTGTCCTCAAGTCCATTCTCTACGTCTTCGTCTTTATTCCTGTCCTGCCCCTACGTTCTTCAGAACCTTTTCTTTTTTAGATTCCATATATATGTGTTAGCATACGGTATTTGTTTTTCTCTTTCTGACTTACTTCACTCTGTATGACAGACTCGAGGTCCATCCGCCTCACTCCAAATAACTCAATTTCGTTTCTTTTTATATTCCACTTGTTTTTGGCGAGCTTTGTGCTCTACTCAAATTCCAGAGTTTTAACTCTAGTTCTTATAATTAGTAGTTGTGTGATCTTGGGCATGTTATGTTCTCTGTTCCTCTGTTTCATTGCTTCTAAATGAGGATAGTCATAGTACCTGCCTCCGTGTTGTTAGGATTAAATTAGTGAACACTTAGAACATTTTTGGCATGTGGTACATGCTCGATAATTATTATCAATTACTCCCTAATGTCTGCAGAATTTTACGTCTATCTCGGCATCTACCCCGGTTTAAGTTCAAATTACACTGCATTTGGCTTTGTGGCTGTTTCTCGATTTTGTTTAAAATGGAATTTTCTTCACTTTACATTTCCTTTCCTTTGGGTAAGGGTGGGATTTGATTTCATATGGGAAGAAATATCTCTTTGCCTTAGTCTTTCAGTATAAGATAAAAAGATCATTCTATACATATGCAATGTATCCCTGATCACTTCTATAGTTATAAAAAGATATATATTCTCTTTCTCTCTCTGCTTGAGTTTTATTCAATATTTACTTAGATATTTTAAAGAACACTCATTTATCCAGAAACTGTTTAGAGACCTTGAGGTGTTTTTAGTTTGTTTTGTTTTGTCCCTCTTTTGTTTTGTTTTTATTTAAAAAATCCCTAACCATTGATCTGATAGAAATGCCATTCAATTTGGGGGAGGGGGGAGCATGTGATACAGTAGTTTCTCATTTCAATAAATAACTGAAAAATAATAGGTGCAATTCAATATGGGTAAATTTCAAAATCCCTTTCTCCAGCAATTATATAAAGGTATAGAAATCCATAAGCAACAGACATTTGTCTTTATTTTCCTAATTTTATTTTGTGAAAATACAGCAGTTTTCCTCTCATGTAACTCACTTTTAAGTTACACTGTGTTTCTCCATTGATTCTCTAAAGCAAGGCTGATTTTCTTACTTGTGCCTCATCAAAGATGTTGTGAGGATCAAATCAGATAATGTATGTAAAGCACTTAGAACCCTGTCACTTATCCCCTCTGGCCCTGAAGGAGGAAATGTATCCCTTTAAGATGGCTTCCTAAGCATTGAGCTGTGGTCATTTATATCACACACAGAGCTCCCTTTAGGGTCGCCTTCTTCCCCATTTCCAGCCACACACAAGGAAACCCCAAAGAGATGCAAAGGTCTCCTTTTGTGGCCCTTTTTCTACATTAAATTTTGTGGCTTATCCCAGCTTCCTTGTCTTACTTGATTTAGATTTAAAAATCTTTGCTGAAATCACCTTCCAACTGTACTTGAAATGCAGGGTTGCAGACTACCCCTGTGCTTCCTCTGGTGATTGATGCTTTTGGAGGTTAAAATGCATCAATGCAGCTGCATATTTGAACTTGACTGTGGGAAGAGCCTCCGTTTCTGACAATTCTGTTCAGATCTCATGTCTAGAGTTAGGGCATACCTGACCTAGTGTGTGGAAGGCATAGCATTGAGCCTAGGCAGGCCTCTATTTGAGGTTTTTTGGTGGCTATGTGACCAGGGTGAGGGACCAGAAGCTCAGTGCCCCAACTTCCTCATCTGGGAAGTAGGGACCACAGTAATTCCTACCTCACTGGGTGAAGGTGAGGGTTAAATGAGACAAGTATGTGAAGATTTTAGCACACTGTAAGGATATAATACATTATCATTTATATTGTATTATTTTATTATGTACTATTTTTTATAAATTACTATTATTATTTTTTAAAATTATTACTGTTATCTAACACTGCATTCTGATTGTCCTCTCCCCTACTCCATAAAGAACTACGTAGCTTGTGTTTTTTTTTTTTTACCTGCTAGGCCATACCCCTCCCTCTATTATCTACAGAAACAAACAACAGATGGCATTTTCTTCCTCAACTTTTGTACATCCCCTTATATTTTCATTTGACAGTGTTCAGGAATGCTACCCCACAATATGTCACCTTGGCATACTGGGTGTTTCAAGCTGAAGGAATTTGAGAAATGGCGGGTGCAGTAAGGACTTTCCGATCTTCCCCTGTAGCATGTTGTAAAACCCTCATGTGAAAGGTGCCCTCCCTTTACCTGGAGGAAAGGAGCATCCTTACCTCCAAAGATGGAGAGGAACAGAGAGGAATCCAAAAGAACAGGCCCTGCAAAATTTTGCCCATTTCACTATACTTACCCCATAATCTTTATCCTATCATATCTTTCCATGACTGTCCAATTTTCATCAAACCTAGCACAGAAACACTCAGTTTTAACCATTTCTTCATTTCCTTATGAAGGCTTCAGAGTCATGTAAAACATATTAAATGAATGTGTATGCTTTCCCCTTGTTAATCTGTCTTTTGTTTGAGGGGTCCCAGTGGAGAGAGAAAAGATATTTTCCTTCCCTACACTTTCCAAATAGCAACAACTCACTTCTTTCTGTGAGGGAGACCAGCTTTTTAAACTAGGCTCCTCTCAGAACTTCTCTCAATCTACTAGATAATTTGCATTTCTAGACCTAGGATTGAGAAGTTTCACGTAATCACAGACTAGTTTCCTTGAACGATTGTGTTAAAAGATAAACTGAGGACTTCCCTGGTGGTGCAGTGGTTAAGAATCCGCCTGCCAATGCAGGGGACATGGGTTCGAGCCCTGGCCTGGGAAGATCCCACATGCTGCGGAGCAACTAAGCCCGTGCGCCACAACTACTGAGCCTGCGCTCTAGAGCTCACAAGCCACAACTGCTGAGCCCGTGCATCACAACTAGTGAAGCCCACGTGCCTAGAGGCCGTGCTCGGCAACAAGAGAAGTCACTGCAATGAGAAGCCCACGCACTGCAACGAAGAGTAGCCCCCGCTCGCCATAATTAGAGAAAGCTCGCGTGCAGCAACGAAGACCCAACGCAGCCAAAAATAAATAAATAAAGAAATTATAAAAGGTAAACTGAGGCACATACAAATTTTAAGAGTTTAGCTGAGCAACAATTCTATTCCAGTCAGGCAGTGCCAAACCGGAAATGGCTAGGAGCGTTCCACTGACAGAAACTGGGGGAGAGACTTTTATAGAGAAAAGACAGAAGCAAACTAAGGAAATTATTGGTTGGCTGTAGCTTAAAGCCTAGCTGGCTGTTTGTGATTGGTCGTCCTTATGTTTCAATTCTGTAACCCTGAGGCATTTACAGGCTGAGATTTTGGTCTGCTTGTGTAGGCACCTTGGCATGAGAGCCACATCAGTCTAATGGCCTCCTTGTTTAATTAACTTAACAATTGGAAATGAGCTGCTTTTTGTTTTGTTTTACAGGAGGTAATGTTTTGCAATGGTTCAGCATATGGATTTTGGAGGAAAATAAGACCTGAATTTTAGTTCTGGCTCTGTTGCTTTCTAGTTATGTGACTGTGGGCACATGAACTCTGCAAGCTTCAATTTTCTCATCTATAATTTTGGAAAGTAGTACTTAATCTCATAGGATTATTGAGAAAACTAAATTGGATGATGCATGAAAAGTACCTAGCATAGGTGTTCAGAAATTGCGGTCTCTTTCTTGTACTTTGAAACGTAATTACACATATCATGATGCAATATGTTTTTAAACATGTGAGACGTGTCTACTTACATCAACAGGACACAGCAGTTGGGACTAAGAACTGAGATCACCTGTGTCAACATGACTTAGTTATTTGCTACAGGAAGACCTTGCCCAGGAAAGAAAAGACTATAAACCAAGGACTATAGCCAACAAATAGCTTCACTCTTTGCTTCAGGAAATTCCTGCAAGTCAGTTTATCTGAGACAACAGTCTGCTCTCCTGGAAAACAATTCATTTACCAAACAACAGTGTGCTTATCAAGGCTTTCTTCAAGACCCTGTGTCCCCCAGTACTAAGCTATTATGTCGCAGAATTTCCCCAAGCCCAATTTGGCCGCCACTGAAAGTCACATCTTAAATTAGGCCTCAAAACTCTTTAAATATCCCTTGTTTGACCTTCTTATTCTGCTCTGACCCTTGGCTACCTGTCTGACCACATCTCCTATCACACCCCACTCATCTTTACTCAACTTCAGCCACATCAACGCCCTTGCTATTTCTCAAATGGTCCAGGTATGATGGGTTTTAAACTTGCTAATATATTTATTTCATTCTCTCATTTCCTTCAAGTCTTTGTTGAAATATCCCATTATCAGAGTGATTTTCCTAATTACTTCATATAAAATTGGCCCTCCCGGTGTTGTCTATCTCTGATTTTCTTTTCTCCATAGCACTTATTATAACCCACATACTGTATCTATTTGTGTGTGTGTGTGTGTGTGTGTGTGTGTGTGTATCTTCCTCCCACTAGAATATAAGCATCATGAGAGAAACAACTTTAGTTTTGTTTGTTCTTATATCCCTAGTGCCCAAACAGTGGCTGGATCATGATGGGACCTCAATAAACATTTGTAGAATAAAGGGACAAAATGAATGAGAAGTGAAAGTATGAGGACACAGAGTCCCAGTTGCTGACACTTGTTAGAAGCAGCCATTTCATCTAGACTGGGATGGCCTGAGAGTGTTTCTGGCATGAACCAGACTGTTACAACAGCACTATCCAAAACTGATCACATCCATTCCTTCCTTAAAACCCTTTAATGGTTTCCTATATGTCAGGAGTTGGCAAACTATGGCCCATGGGCTAAACCCATTCTGATGCCTGTTTTTGTAAATAAAGTTTTATAGCAACACAATCAATGCTCATTCATTTCTGTATTGTCTATGGCTGTTTTCCTGCTACAACAGTAGAGTTGAGTAGTTGCAAGAGACCATATGGCCCACAAAGCTTAAAATATTTATGATCTGGTCCTTCACTTCAGAAAGATTTATGACCCTTGCTGTTGACTAAGATGTAGTACAATGTTCTTCTAGGTCTCCTACCTAGAAGAGCAGTGTGGGATTTGGCTAAGAGTTTGGAATCAAATAGGTTCAAATGTCAACTCTGCCAATTATTAACCATGGGAACTTGTGCCAGTTACTCAACATTTCCCAGCCTCAGTTTCCTCATCTGAGAAATGAAGATGCTAACGGTGCTTATGTCAGGTGTTATTAGAATTAAATTATTTTCTGTTCGTAAGGCTCTTACCACAGAGCTTGGCATACGGCAGATACACATGCAATTTAGGGTTAGCGTAATATTTTAAGCTATGATTTTTATTGTCTACTCTCTGACTACTTCACGCCTCGTGCTTCACTTATTATTCACACTTAACTGCTGAGCATTCCCGTTCACTGCAAGTTGCTTCCTGCTTCCATACCTTGCTTACTGATTTCCTTTGCCTGGAACACATAATTGAAACTTAACTTGCCTTTGCAGACCTCCACTAAGGCTCCTTCTGTCAGAAGACTTCCCTGAAAGCCATGGGTAGCTTCATTGGTCCACTGTGGTCCTAAAGTACCCTTACAGTTAGTTAGTGCCTTGTCTTAGGACTCAGCGCATCAAATTGAAATAATGTAAGTCTCTGTCTCCTAAACTAAAAGCTCCTGGTGGTGGTGGTAGTGGTGTGTGTGTGTGTTGGGGGGAAGGGGGTAGAAAGAACAGTTTTTCCTCATTTTGCTATTCCCAGTACCCAGCACAGTGCTTGGAACATTGCTAATGGTTTTGACTAAATCAGTTACTTGGAGGAGATACTCCCTTTTGTTCATTCCGTTTTGTACGTGTGTTGCTTGTAGCTGTTTCTAATTGAAAGGAGAGCATTGATGCTGGCTTAAACTTCCTGTGAAGGAATGAGTAGGGAAGCTACCTCAGCTCAGAGTCTGCTTCGAAAGGCTCTGCTGGCTCAGGGAAAAATGCAGGGACAGAGCACTTGATTTCCTGTACTGGTAGCTGTGACGGAATAAAATGAACAATGCATTGTCTTCCTGATTTGTTTGGTGGTTTGAGTCCCACCTTTGCCACTTACTAATGATATGATTTTAGTTTGTTCTCTCAGCCTCAGGCTCCTTATTGTAAACATGGGGAAATTTCCTCTCTCACTGACTTTGGATGAGGACTATGAGAGCTGGTTAGTAAACTCTCTTGGTAAATTGGTCTGTACACATTAAGCTATTTATAGTTAAGCTATTTAGATGGTCCCATTGTCCTGGCTTATTGAGTGGGGAGCAGAAATGAGACCAGCATGGGTTTATTTGTAAATTAGTTCATTCGGTAAAGACAAGGCTGGTCCTATGTGGTTGGCCCATTCCATCAGATGAGTATAGGCCACAAGGATTTGTGTGACAAACATATTAACACAAAACAGTTATTTGATCCAATGATGCAATACTTTTAAAAATATTTTTTTCAAAGACATAATTATCCAAAATGACTGAAGTATTTTAGAGTGATAGTTATCTCTATGACCTAAAAGCAAGATCACAGTTCTGTCTGTATTAATGTTCTCTGCCATATAACAAAATACTACAAACTTAGCAACTTAAAGCAACGTGCATTTATTATCTCACAGTTTCTGTGTTTCAGGAGTCCAGGTACGGTTTAGCTAGATCCTCTGCTTAGTGTCTCACAAAGCTGCAATCAAGACGTCAGTCAGGAGTGGGTTCTCATCAGAGGCTCAGCTAGGAAAGGATCTGTTCCAAAGTTCCCTCAGGTTATTGGCAGAATTATTTTCTTTGAGGCTGTAGGATTCATGGCAGTGTAGGAGGGCAAAATGCTTTCCTTGACTCTTAGGATCCCAGGCTGGGTCTGAAAATTAAACTAAGACAGATTAATGGGAGATAAGCATATAAATGTATTTAATATAATTTTTATGTGACATGGAAGCCTTCATAAAAGAATGAAGACCTAAAGAAATAGTTAGACCTTAGTATTTTTATGCTAGGTTTGATGAAGAGTGGACAGTTGTGGAGAAATAGGAGAGGTCAGAGAGTATGAGGTAAGTGTAGGAAACTGGGGGAAACTTAGCAAGGCCTGTTTGTTCAGGTTCTTCTCAGTGTCCCTTTGTATTTGTAGATAAGGATGCTCCCGTTCTCTGGGTATAGGGAGGGCACCTCTCACATGAGGATTTTCTAACCTGCTTTAGGGGAGAAGCGTAGGTGGGAACGTCAGAGTGACTTTCCTGCTTCTGTTGTGTTTTCAAACTCCTTCACCTTAAACTATTCAATAGCCAAGATGCCATATTTTGGAGTAACTTGTCATGAACCCAGTCAGCAGTGTGATTCTTCAAAGTTGGTGGCGGAAAGACACACACACACACACACACACACACACACGCACACTCAGAGAGAGAGAGAGAGAGAGGCTAGCAAAACGAGTGCTACATGCTTATGTAATCACGTATACACATGATCACCTACATCCCACCACCTTTGCCACACTGGACTGGTTAAAAGCAAGTCACAGATCCTGCCCACACCCAATGTGAAAGGATTACACAAAGGTGTTGTAGGGAAGGAAAAAATTATTTTCCTTCTGCCCTTCTAAGTTCTCAGTTGGGGCTCCTGTAACAGAACACAGATCAATAAGAGAAAAACAAACAGAAGTTTATTAACATGTACACCTCATGTATACATAAGTGATACTCAGAAGAATGAGTAACTCTCAGAGGTGGCTTAGAATTCAGGCTTAACTACTATATTCAACCAAATACAGAAGAAAGAGGTATGTGGGGGAAGCCGTTTATGAGGAGGTGATCTGGAAAAGTATGGTAAACAAGAGTAAGGTTTGTTATGAAGATTTAAGTCAGTGCCTTCTCCATTAATAAGAATGTCTTGTGATTTAGTCATCCTCTCTTTCTGGTACAGAGAGGAAGATACCCTTACAAATGGGAAATTTCCTTTTTAAATGTAAATATCCCTTACAAAAGGGTAATTTCAAATTTGTTTTCAGAGCTTCTCGTATGTCTGCTGTTGCTCAAAATAATCAGATTAAAATAATCCTTATGGCAACAAAGTATATTTTGGGGGTGGCATATTCTACCACCCTTCAGTGTGAATACCAGGAGATGGGAATCATGGGAGCTCATTGAAGTCTGTCTAGCACACTGTACAGCCCATAAAGTATGTCACTCCTTCATTTAACACCAGAGTGTGCGTGTGTGTGTGTGTGTGTGTGTGTGTGTGTGTGTGTGTGTGTGTGTTTCAAGGGGTGGTAGGTATGCTCTATGAGAAAAGAGAACTTTGTTTCCCTTGTTCACAGTTGCATCTTCAGCACATAGAATAGTACCTAAGACATAGGAGCTGCTCAATAGATATTTATGGAAGGAATAAATTAATGAACAAATAAATACCCACTACGTGCATGGCACTGACATTTATTTCGGGCTGTGACAGTGCATGATATATTTAGTTTGCAGTATTTTGTACACCCAAATAGCATAAACCCTTATCCTTTTAGTGATGATAAACTCTAAATTGTTGAATGTAAAGCATTTGACAAGAATTATGGGATTATTTTGAATTCAGTGAAGACATGTAGCTATTAAATTTCTGAAGCCCAGTGATATTTATGATGTAAAATTTATGACCAAGTCACCTTTCTAAAACTAATTATAAGAAAATAGAACTTTCAAGTTGTGGAATTCTAACATGATTAAAAAAGACCTTGACCCTGCCTCTTCTCCATCAAATCTCTTTTCTTTTTTCCATGGGACAGATTCTCATCTTAGCCTCTGAAGAGTTATGCCCTGAAGTAACTTGTAATGACTGCTATCTGTTAAGGAGAAATCCTTAACATTACAGAATTATAGAATTGTTGTAGCTTTAGGGTCCCTTGATCCAGAATGCAGAAAAATAGCACCTCATGGCTTCAGCAGATGTTTTTCTTGTTTACACTGAAATTCCAGTGTCAAAAAGCTAGTGCCTTGCTCCATCCTCAGAAGAAGGAAATATTCCATATTCCATAGTGTAGTATGAAGAAAAAAAAGGAAAAAAAAGCAGAATGTTTTAGATGCCAAACAGCACATGGAGAGCTTTGTACACCAGGATGTCTGGGAACATCAATAACAGGATGCCTTCTCACAGCTGTTGGAGCCCCTCTGATGAGAAGGCTTTATGGAAAAAAAATAGGCAATCAACATTCTGCAAAGGATGACATTTTCTATTAAATTGTCCCCACTTTTTATATAACACAGCTGCAACAGCTTTATGTGGCTTTTCCTAATGATACCTCGTCTTACAAGCACAAGCAGTTGCAAAATAGTTTGTCAATGGCTCCCTCTAAATTCACAATGTTTCAGAGTAGTGACTTCCCACTTTACCTGAAAGTCCCTATCCCCATCCCCGAGAGTCCCATATGCCTATATTTAATGGTACCTGTAACAATACAAAACTTTAAGATGGGCCACTGAATATGAAGGACAGACTATGACACAGTGGCTTCCCAGTAATATCTTCCTAATGTAGGCAGGGTTGTTCTTCAAAAAAGGTGGGATGTGGGTTGATCATTGATGATTTAGTACAGTACCTTCCATACCTACTCCATAAATACTCAAAGTGAATGAATGAATAGTCAATTAACTTCTCTATGTTTCCTTTTAATTAAAAAGAAATGTAACTTTGTAGTTTTCATGTTTATCAAGTAGGTGTTAAGTGCAGTGGTTATAAATTAGTATGCATAACACTCTCAGCTGGTGCTGATGCCCTTCCTCTATAGTAAATTGTTATTGTTTGGCAGATGTGTGTGATACACTGAATTATACATAGTACTGATAAATAACATGATCTCTTGAAAAAATTGTCCAGATTAATCTAGATCGAGCACTTTTGGCTGTGGGATTTGATGTCTCTTATTAAAGTGCTAGTTTTGAACATTAAAGGAATATCTCAAACTTCCTAACTTTTATCAAGCTTTTAATGTTCAGAAGAAATTCTGTAGTTATTTGTATACCTGTTGTATAGATCCTAAAATCAATTTCATAAACTTTAAGGCTCAGTTTTGCAATATTTAAGGTAAAAGATAATAATACATCTCCCCTAGTTTTCTGGTTCATCTATCATTAAGTTATTTGTTTCCACAGAACATTTTAGATAACGTGGTGAAAACAAAAAAGAATGACTAATATAAAGTACTTTGAAATTTGAAAATATAAAAAATTTCAGACTCAAGGAGTTCCCAAGATGGTGGAGTGGGAAGACCCTGAGCTCACCTCCTTTCATAGACACACAAAAATTATAACTATTTACAGAGAAGCCACTAATGAGAAAAACCAGAACCTACCAGAAAAGACCTTCTACAAGTAAAGATATAAAGAAGGAACCACAATAAGATGAGTAGGAGGGGGCAGAGTTGGGGAATAGTCAAGACCTATACCCCCAGGTGGGCAACCCACAAATGGGAGAATAACTACAATTGCACATGTTCTCCTCAAGGACCGAGGGGTCTGAACCTCACATACGTCTCCCTGGCCCAGGGGTCCTGTACAAGGAAGATGAGCCCCCAGAACGTTTGACTTTGAAGGCCAGTGGGGCTTACTTTCAGTAGACCCAGAGGACTGTGGGAAATAGAGACTCCACTCTTAGAGGGTGCACACAAAATATCACATGTTCTAGGACCCAGGGCAAGAGCAGTAATTTGAAAGGAGCCTGGCTCATACCCATCTGCTGATCTTGGAGAGTCTACTGGACAGGCTGGAGGCAACTGGAGCTCACCCTGGGGACATAGACACTGGTGGCAGCTATTTTGGGGAGCTTGTTCTACCATGTGGACACTGGTGCTGGCAAGCGCCATTTTGGAATCCTCCCTCTATATTATTAGCTTCGGGACCCAGCCCCACCCCCACCCACCATTCTGTAGGCTCCAGTACTGGGATGCCTCAGGCCCAACAACTAACTGGGCAGTGATGCAGCCCTACCTACCAGCAGACAGGCTGCTTTAAGATCGCTTGAGCCCACCACTGCCCTGGACATGGCCCTGTCTACCAGAGGGCCCAGGACCTGGCCCCACACATCAAGGTGCAGGCAGTAGCCCTGGAATCCCCTGGACCCTGACCACACCCACCCACCAGCAGGCCAACACCATCTCTGAGATACTTTGGACTCCTCAGCCAGCCATCCTGGGATTCAACCCTATTCATCAGTGGGCTAGTACCAGCTTTGGGATACCCAAGAACCTGCAGCTAGCCACGTCCGGAACCGACCCCATCCACCAGCAGGCTGACACTAGATCCAGGAATGCCGACCCTGCAACCACCCACCCCAAAACCTGGCTCTGCCCACCAGTGAGACAGCACAAGCTCCAGGAACGGCTGCAGTCCAGCAGCCAGCTGCATAGTGACCCAGCCCTGCCAACCAGTCGCCAGTAGCCTCCACACAAGACAGGGCTTGACGACCAACCAGACTGAGGGACAGCCACACCTACCAGACTGCCCACAGTAGACAGCCAGCCACAACAGAAAAACCCACATAACCAATATAAGGGGCACCCATAGAACTTACAGTTCTGGTGACCAGAGGGGAGTATGCTGCTGGGACACACCAGACGTCTTCTATAAAAGGCCACTTCCCCAATGTATATGCTGTAAGAGACTCACTTCAGATATAAAGACACACACAGACTGAAAGTGAGTTGATGGAGTGAGGTATTCCATGCAAATGGAATCAAAAGTAAGCTGAGGTAGCAATATTTATATCAGAAAAAATAGAGTTTTAAACAAAGATTGTAACAGGAAACAAAAAAGGACACTACATAATGATGAAGGGATCACTCCAAGAAGAAGATACAACAATTGTAAATATACATGCATTCAGCATAGGAGCACCTCAATATATAAAGCAAATATTAATAGACATAAAGGGAGAAACAGCAACACAATAACAGTACGGGAATTCAGCACCCCACTTGCATCAATGGACCAATCATCCAGACAGAAAATTAATAAGGAGATACTGGACTTAAATGACACATTAAACCTGATGGGCTTAATAGATATATATAGAGAGAGCATTCCATCCAAAAGCAGCAGAATACACATTCTTTTTAAGTACACATGGAATATTCTTCAGGATAGATCACACGTCAGGCCACAAAACAAGCCTCAGTAAATTTAAGAAAACTCAAATCATATCAGGCATCTTTTCTGACCACAACACTATAAGACTAGAAGTCAACTACAAGGAAAAAAAATTGCAGAAAAACAAACACAGGGAGGCTAAACAATTGCTACTAAACAACCAATGGGTCACTGAAAAAATCAAAGAAGAAATTTAAACAGGAGAACAGGAATAAAGATGCAGACATAGAGAATGGGAGGACGCTGGGAGGGAGAAGGGTAAGCTGGGACTAAGTGAGAGAGTGGCATGGACATATATACACTACCAAATGTAAAATAGATAGCTAGTGGGAAACAGCCCATAGCACAGGGAGATCAGCTCCGTGCTTTGTGACCGCCTAGAGGGGTGGGATAGGGAGGGTGGGAGGGAGATGCAAGAGGGAGGAGATATGGGGATATATGTATACGTATAGCTGATTCACTTTGTTATAAAGCAGAAGCTAACACACAATTGTAAAGCAATTATACTCCAATAAAGATGTTAAAAAAAATACCTGGAGAAATATGAGAATAAAAACACAATGATCCAAAATCTGTAAGATGCAGCAAAAGCAGTTCTAAGAGGGAAATTTATAGAAATAAAAGCCTACCTCAGGAAACAAGAAAAATCTCAAATAAACAATGTAAACTTATGCCTAACAGAACTAGAAAAATAACCAAAAAAATTAGTAGAAGGAAAGAAATCATAAAGATCAGAGCAGAAATAAATGAAATGGAGACTAAAAAAAAATAGAAAATATCAATAAAACTAACAGCTAACTAAGAATGAAATTGGGACATTTCCTCACACCATATACAAAGAAAAAAAAACAACCTCAAAATGAATTAAAGACCTAAATGTAAGACTGGAAATGATAAAAAATAGAAGAAAACATAGGCAGAACACTCTTTGACATAAATCGTAGCAATATTTTTTTGAATTTGTCTCAAGGCAAAGGAAACAAAAGCAAAAATAAACACATAGGACCTGGTTAAACTTAAGAGCTTTTGCACTGCAAAGGAAACCATCAAGAAAACGAAAAGACAGCCTACTGAATGGGAGAAAACTTTTGCAAATGATATGACTGATAAGGGGTTAATATTCAACATATGTAAACAGCTCATACAACTCAATATCAAAGAAACCCAAACAACACATTAAAAAATGGGCAGAAGACCTGAATAGACATTTTTTCAAAGAAGACACACAGATGGCCAACAGGCACATGAAAAGATGCTCAATGTCACTAATCATCAGAGAAATGCAAATTAAAACAACAATTAGACATCACCTCACACCTTTCAGAAAGGCTATCATCAAAATGTCTACAAATAACAAATTTTGGTGAGGAAATGGAGAAAAGGGAACCCTAGGAAACTGTTGGTGAGAATGTAAATTGGTGCAGCTACTGTGGAAAGCAGTATGGAGGTTCCTCAGAAAACTGAAAATAGAACTACCATATGACCCAGCAATCCACTCCTGGGTATATATCCAAAGAAAATGAAAACACTATTTTGAAAAGGCATATGCACCCCAATGTTCATTTCAGCTTTATTTACAATAGCCAAGGTATGGAAGCATCTTAAGTGTCCACCAGCAGATGAATGGATAAAGAAGATGTGGTATATATACACAATGGAATATTACTCAGCCATAAAAAGAAGGAAATTCCACCATTTGCAACAACATAGATGGACCTCGAGGGTATTGTGTTTAGTGAAATAAATCAGACAGAGAAAGACAAATACTGTATCTCATCAATTATATGTGGAATCTAACAAATAAACGAATGAAATATAGCAAAACAGAAACAGACCCAACCAGATATAGAGAACAAACTAGTGGTTACCAGTGGGAAGAGGGAAGGGGAGGGGAAAAAGAGGGGTAGGGGATTAAGAGGCACAAGCTACTATGTATAAAGTACATAAGATACAAGGATATATTGTACAGCATAGGGAATATAGCCAATATTTTATAATAGCTTTAAATGAAATATAATCTATAAAATTTTGAATTGCTATGTTGAACACCTGCAACTAATATAATATTTTACATCAACTCTACCTCAATTTTTTAAAAAAAGTTAAAAATATTGAGAATTTTAAAATACTGTGCATGAACATTATTATAGCCTAAAAGTTACTTGAGGAAACCTTTATCTCTTTTGATATCAGGTACCCCTGTTATATTCTCTCAAATCAACCTGTCATTTCATTCTGTGGTATTGTTTTATCATAAATTTTTAGTATATATTTATATGATTTATTGGTCAATTAAGAGGAAGCTACATAAGAACAGGGGCCATGTCTGTTTTGCTCAACATTGTTTCCCAGCATCTAACATAGCTTTGGGGACAAAATGGATCACAGGTAAATATTTCTTCAATGAATGAATGAGTAGAGCATTGCTAGGGAAAGTTCAGGTAGCTGGTTTGTTTTTTGTTTTTTTCTTTCTTTCTTTCTTTCTTTCTTTATTTTTTAAACATCTTTATTGAAGTATAATTGCTTCACAACGGTGTGTTAGTTTCTGCTTTATAACAAAGTGAATCAGCTACACATATACACACGTTCCCATATCTCCTCCCTCCTGCATCTCCCTCCCTCCCACCCTCCCCATCTCACCCCCCCAGGCAGTCACAAAGCACTGAGCTGATCTCCCTGTGCTATGCGGCTGCTTCCCACTAGCTATCTATTTTACATTTGGTAGTGTATATATGACCATGACACTCTCTCACCCTGTCACATCTCACCCCTCCCCCTCCCCATATCCTCAAGTCCATTCTTTAGTAGGTCTGTGTCTTTATTCCCATCTTGCCACTAGGTTCTTCATGACCATTTTTTTAAATTTTTTAGATTCCATATATATGTGTTAGCATACTGTATTTGTTTTTCTCTTTCTGACTTACTTCACTCTGTATGACAGACTCTAACTCCATCCACCTCATTACAAATACCTCCATTTCATTTCTTTTTATGGCTGAGTAATATTCCATTGTATATATGTGCCACATCTTCTTTATCCATTCATCCGATGATGGACACTTAGGTTGCTTCCATGTCCTGGCTATTGTAAATAGAGCTGCAATGAACATTTTGGTACATGACTCTTTTTGAATTATGGTTTTCTCAGGGTATATGCCCAGTAGTGGGATTGCTGGGTCATATGGTAGTTCTATTTTTAGTTTTTTTTTTTTTTTTTAAACATCTTTATTGAAGTATAATTGCCTTACAATAGTGTGTTAGCTTCTGCTTTATAACAAAGTGAATCAGTTATACATATACAATATGTTCCCATTTCTCTTCCCTCTTGCATCTCCCTCCCTCCCACCCTCCCCATCCCACCCCTCTAGGTGGTCACAAAGCACCGAGCTGATCTCCCTGTGCTATGCGGCTGCTTCCCACTAGCTATCTATTTTACATTTGGTAGTGTATATATGTCCATGACACTCTCTTACCCTGTCACATCTCACCCCACCCCCTCCCCATATCCTCAAGTCCATTCTCTAGTAGGTCTGTGTCTTTATTCCCGTCTTGCCACTAGGTTCTTCATGGCCTTTTTTTTTTTTCCTTAGATTCCGTATATATGTGTTAGCATACTGTATTTGTTTTTCTCTTTCTGACTTACTTCACTCTGTATGACAGACTCTAACTCCATCCACCTCATTACAAATACCTCCATTTCATTTCTTTTTATGGCTGAGTAATATTCCATTGTATCTATGTGCCACATCTTCTTTATCCATTCATCTGTCGATGGACATTTAGGTTGCTTCCAGGTCCTGGCTATTGTAAATAGAGCTGCAATGAACATTGTGGTACATGACACTTTTTGACCTATGGTTTTCTCAGGGTATATGCCCAGTAGTGGGATTGCTGGGTCGTATGGTAGTTCTATTTGTAGTTTTTTAAGGAACCTCCATACTGTTCTCCATAGTGGCTGTATCAATTTACATTCCCACCAACAGTGCAAGAGTGTTCCCTTTTCTCCACACCCTCTCCAGCATTTATTGTTTGTAGATTTTTTGATGATGGCCATTCTGACCGGTGTGAGATGATATCTCATTGTAGTTTTGATTTGCATTTCTCTAATGATTAATGATGTTGAGCATTCTTTCATGTGTCTGTAGGCCATCTGTATATCTTCTTTGGAGAAATGTCTATTTAGGTCTTCTGCCCATTTTTGGATTGGGTTGTTCGTTTTTTTGATATTGAGCTGCATGAACTGCTTGTATATTTTGGAGATGACTCCTTTGTCAGTTGCTTCATTTGCAAATATTTTCTCCCATTCTGAGGATTGTCTTTTCGTCTTGTTTATGGTTTCCTTTGCTGTGCAAAAGCTTTTAAGTTTCATTAGGTCCCATTTGTTTATTTGTGTTTTTATTTCCATTTCTCTAGGAGCTGGGTCAAAAAGGATCTTGCTGTGATTTATGTCATAGAGTGTTCTGCCTATGTCTTCCTCTAAGAGTTTGATAGTGTCTGGCCTTACACTTAGGTCTTTAATCCATTTTGAGTTTATTTTTGTGTATGGTGTCAGGGAGTGTTCTAATTTCATACTTTTACATGTACCTGTCCAATTTTCCCAGCACCACTTATTGAAGAGGCTGTCTTTTCTCCACTGTATATGCTTGCCTCCTTTATCAAAGGTAAGGTGACCATATGTGTGTGGGTTTATCTCTGGGCTTTCTATCCTGTTCCATTGATCTATATTTCTGTTTTTGTGCCAGTACCAAACTGTCTTGATTACTGTAGCTTTGTAATATAGTCTGAAGTCAGGGAGCCTGATTCCTCCAGCTCCATTTTTCATTCTCAAGATTGCTTTGGCTATTCGGGGTCTTTTGTGTCTCCATACAAATTGTGAAATTTTTTGTTCTAGTTCTGTGAAAAATGCCAGTGGTAGTTTGATAGGGATTGCATTGAATCTGTAGATTGCTTTGGGTAGTATAGTCATTTTCACAATGTTGATTCTTCCAATCCAAGAACATGGTATATCTCTCCATCTATTTGTATCATCTTTAATTTCTTTCATCAGTGTCCTATAATTTTCTGCATACAGGTCTTTTGTCTCCTTAGGTAGGTTTATTCCTAGATATTTTATTCTTTTTGTTGCAATGGTAAACGGGAGTGTTTTCTTAATTTCACTTTCAGTTTTTTCATCATTAGTATATAGGAATGCAAGAGTGGTTTGTTTTTAATATCTGCATAGATCTTAGTTATGTGGGTAGTGTCACAATTTACTGATCTTACCCTGTTAGACATTTATTTTTTGCCAGTCTTGTGCCATTTTAAATAATCTAAATGTTATTCATATTTACCTATGAAATGTGTTAGAACATGGAAACTAATATCAAAAGATTTTATAACACATAACAAAATATCCCCCAAACGTGCTGGAAAACAGCAGAAAGAATGTCAGTATTAAGTTAACTGATGCACTGGTCCTACCAATATGAGACTAGATATCTGAATCCAATGATTTAGCTTTTTCTTTTTCTTTTTCTTTTTTTAAAATAACTTGATATTGAAGTCTCACAATTGAAATATTCTTGATGTTTGCATGCCCTTTATTGTTTTTCACATTCTGACTTCAAATATTTAAGTCAAGCATATATTTATTAAAGATAGTATTTCCACCATAATCATAAAAAATAAAAACTTTGCTTGTTTATTGAAATCTCACCTTTCTCTGATTGCTGGGATCTGCTAATATGGCAAAGCTGCCCTGAGAAGTAGCATCGTTTCTGGTTTCTGGTGGAAATGAAAATGGTGCCACAGGTGGAGCCTGATTCAGAGTCCAAATAGCAGTGGCCTCTACTTTAAAAATATATTTAACTGACAAAATTATTTGTTACTGTGTTGGGGAGTAAATGATACGGGATAAAACTAACCACAAAATATATTAATATGTTCAAAATCAAATAGAATTTTAGAAATAAGTGGTGTTTGCTTTGGGTTTTGTTGTGGACTAGTCTCTCCCCAAATGGCAAAGAACAAGGATAGTGAAAAAACAGGTCAATGTAACGCCAACTACAAGGTAAAATAGAAAGTAAATGTCTAGTTCCTTTCCCAGTATTCATCAGAGAAGCGTAATAAAGCTTGTGCCTACATGGACGAAAATAAACCTGTGTCAAGAAGCATCAGGGAGGACAATACTGGTGATAAAGCGGGCAGCCAGTACGGCCAAGTCTAGTTTGAGTCCCGGAGGAGACAGCACTGTAGGACTTTTGTGTAAATATGTAAACCTGGGTGTTTGGAAAATTCTGGGATAATATAAACCTTCTTTTCTCCAGACCCAGTCAGTGATCACATACACACATCAGTGTTGCTAGCTACGCATTGCCTCACTTCTGCCACTTCCCCTCGACCAGGAAATGGTGAGGGAAACATACTCCTTGGGCAGTATTATACATTGAATGGGGATTGTAGTGATTTTAAGGCCCCTCTTTCAGGGCCTCTTACAGCCCTATCTCAAAGGGTATAACCCTTTGATTAGTGTCTGTCCAGGGATGACAGAGACTGTCCTTTATGGGAAGGGAGTAGATTGAAGACTTGTGAACAACCTGCACAATAGTTTGCTCAGGTATAAAATGATAGGGTTGGGTTTAATCTGTAAAGCCTCTTCCAACTCACATAGTGCAAGACTTGTTTCTCTTATTCCACTACTCCAGTATCCACCCAAGGTACCAATAAAACCAGAGTGCTCACCATAAGCTTGAAACACGCTGGGCTTTTTCCTGCCTCTTCCCCTATGGTACCTTACACTGGAAAAGCCCTCCCCACATCACCACCTCTCAGACGTACTTATACTTGAAGGCTTATCCCAAATTCTTTATCTGTCATGACATCCATTCATGGGGACATTTTCTCTCTCTCTGCCTCTCTCTCTCTCTCTCTTTCTTTGAACTCTGGGAGCTTTTTTTTCTAGCTTCCATGACTTTTATATCTACATTTGTGATACGTAAGCACATTTTTCTTATCTTTTAACAAGCATTGAACATGGAAGTTACATTAGAAAGTAACATGGAAGTTACTTTCAAGTTTCCAAGTTAACATGGAAGTTACATTTGAAAACCCTCTGTTATTCTAACACACACAGAGTCGGCTACATGTGTTTGTACAGACTTTGGAGAGAGTAAGTAAAGGTTCAGAATCATTTGAATTCACTTTTTGTGTCATTCATATCTCCAGTCCCTGGGGTACTACATATTCCATGTTCCTGTATTTAAATAGTAGATTTGAAATAAACAATGATGGTAAAGTGATCATAAATGCAAAAACCAAAAACCAAAGAACTTGAGCTACTTCACTTGGTCTTTAAAATTGAAATTTATTTGTTTTAACTTGTTTCTGTTTTAAATCTAAAGGATGAATTTAGAAAATAATAATTATTGTTGACTATTATATGACTTTTACTGAAAATCATTGTGTCATATGGAGGAGAGGAGAGGAAAAAAGGAGACACGCAGATTTCAAATACACTAGGAATG
Organism: Balaenoptera borealis; assembly: GCF_965194805.1. Lineage (NCBI taxonomy): Eukaryota > Metazoa > Chordata > Mammalia > Artiodactyla > Balaenopteridae > Balaenoptera > Balaenoptera borealis. The sequence continues at coordinate 38,709,492 of NC_138881.1, read as the reverse complement.
CCAGTGATCTAAGCCTTTCTCCTAATTTGAAAAATGTGGATAGTATTATCTTACAGGGTGAGTGTGGAAATCCAATGAGGTAATACACACAAGGGCCTCATCACAGTGCCTGGCACAGAGTGAAGTAGCAGTCCTTACTTTGAATTTTGATGAAGATAGCAATGTGTGTCTTACTGAGAGTAGAAAATAAGGTAAATGAATAAAATATGGATATATGATGTGTTAGGTAGGGATATATGCTAGGGAGAAAAAGTATATCAGTAATTGGCAAGGTGGTAAGTTGAAATTTTAGAGTGAGAATGATTGTTAAGTAAACTGCAAGAAGACAGGGTTTAGTGGAAGAGCTGTATGGGGGAATAACATTCCAGGCAGGGAGAAAGAAAGGACAAAGGCCCTGAGAAAGGAATGTGCTTGGAATATTTGAGGCATAGATAAGTATGGCTGGAGCAGAGTGAGTGAGGGGGGGAGAGTAGTAGGTGATAAGATTAGCAGGTCATAGTATGATGAGACAGATCTTGTAGAGTTCCAAAAACCATAGAAAAATTTTAACTTTTTCTATGAGGAACATGGGAAGCACTTGAAAGGTTTTCAACAGAGGAGTGATAAGAGTTGACTACACCTTATCATTTCTGACCCCTGAGCTGAAAATAGATGGAACAGTTATGCCGGGAGACTAGTTTCCATAGTCCAGATGAGGTACAATGATGGGCTGGACCAGTATGGTGGCAGTGGTGGTAGTGAGAATCAGCTTTATTCTGGATATATTTCAAAGGTAGGGATACATAAGTTTAAAATGTTATAGTCATCTCCTCTTCTGTTATTCTTCCCTAACATGTATTCTAATGCTTTATTTTTTTATTATTTTTTTATTGGAGTATAATTGCTTTACAATGGTGTGTTAGTTTCTGCTTTATAACAAAGTGAATCAGTTATACATATACATATGTTCCCATATCTCTTCCCTCCTGAATCTCCCTCCCTCCCACCCTCCCTATCCCACCCCTCTAGGTGGTCACAAGGCACAGAGCTGATCTCCCTGTGCTATGCGGTTGCTTCCCACTAGCTATCTATTTTACGTTTGGTAGTGTACATATGTCCATGCCACTCTCTCACTTCGTCCCAGCCTACTCTACCCCCTCCCCATGTCCTCAAGTCCATTCTCTAGTAGGTCTGAGTCTTTATTCCCATCCTGCCCCTAGGTTCTTCATGACCATTTTTTTTTATTTTTTAGATTCCATATATATGTGTTAGCATACGGTATTTGTTTTTCTCTTTCTGACTTACCTCACTCTGTATGACAGACTCTAACTCCATCCACCTCACTACAAATAACTCAGTTTCGTCGCTTTAAAATACTAGTCACACCTGAGGATTTGAGTAATCAACTGGTCCAACTGGTGGTCTCAGAGTCTAAGTTAAACACACAACTGGTCTGTTTATTATGGAACAACAATCAACAATGAATCAACATTTTTTTTTCAAGTGGGAAAATAACATCATGTGTCTTAGTGTCTTGGGGATTCCATTTTCCTCCTACCTATATATTATGAACCCTTTAAATTGGATAAGAGTAACCTTCACTTTTCTCTTTACAAAGGTCTTCTTCCTTTCTTATTTTTGTGCCAAGTCTTGTCTAATCCAGGCCATTAATGGGTCTTTGACTTCTGTTAATTTTTGGCTTATCTGTATAGAGGGAAGGGATCTGTTTTTCCAAACTTATTATCTCTAAATCTATTTATTCGCATAGAATACCCATGTGCTAGCTGGTAAAGTCAATGATTCCTCAATCTTCATTTTAATTACATTAAATTAATTTCATCAAAAAAATCTATTGAGCATGATGCCAGACACTGTATTTTAGGGATAAGTAAGATATGATTCCTTCTCACTAGTAACTTATGATCTCTGGGGCAGATTTAAACTGATCAAAAACTCTACATTACAATGTGGTAAGTTCTTCAGTTAAGAGGAAGCAAATAATTTTGCCTGGCCAGGTTGGAATCGTATAACAAGGAAGAGTATCTGAGAGGTGAGTTTCACCAGTGGAGAATGAGGGAAGGGACTTCCTAGAAAAAGGGAGCAGGAAAAATACTCAGAGCTGTGATGATATATTCTGTCTAAGGGAAAAAAAAAAAAGTAGTCCACTGCAATTACTGTGTCATGCCATATGTGTAGATGGATGGAGCTGAGGTTGGATAGATAGACTGAGAAATGATTATGAAGGGCCTTAATATATTAAATCATTGTCTAATTCTGCCAAATTGACTTGCTGATTTTGCACAGAAGCTAGAATTGCTTACTATAATGAAGAATCTTTTGATCATCCAATACTACCTGGGACCTGAGCCTGTTCTTCAATTTTTCTAGGGAGTAAATAATCCTGGGGCCTCAGAAACATACCAGGTATGCATATTTGTGCAGTAATACTCCATTTCGTTACATCTACATTAAAAGTCTTCTTTTGAAATAATTATAGACTCGTAAGAAGTTGAAAAAAGAGTTACAAAAGGTTCCATGTACCCTTCACCCAGCTTTCCCTAATGATGGCATTTTATACAGCTTATAGGTAGTATAAAATCAAACCAGGAAATTAACATCAGTACATTACTGTTAACAAGAATACAGACCTTTTGCAGTTTTCACCATCTTTTAAACCTACATTTACATGTATGTGTGTGCATGTGTATTTCTATATAATTTTATGTATAGATTGTTGTAGCTATCACTATAATCAGGATACAGAACTGTTCCATCACCACAAAAGAACTCCCTTATACTACCTCTTAGAATTCATACCCACACACCACCCTATTCCTGTCACTGTCCCCTGGCAACCACTAAATTGTCCTTCATTTCTATAGCTTTGTCATTTCAAGGATGTTATATAAATGGAATCATACATGTGTAACCTTTGAGACATTTTTCACTAAGCACAATGCCTTGAAGTCCAGTCAAGTTGCTGCATGTAGCATTAGATCATTCCTTTTTATTGCTGAGTAGTATTCCATTGTATGGAGGTACCAGAGTTTTTCAACCATTCACCTATTGAAGAGCATTTGGGTTGCTTCTAGTATTTTGCTATTATGAACAAAGCCACTATGAATATTCATGTACATGTTTCTTTTGGTGAACATACATTTTCATTTCTCTAAGATCATGCCCAACAGGGCAGTTGCTGGGTCCTGTAAGGGCATGTTTAGTTTTGTAAAAATTGCCAAACTATTTTCTAGAGTGGTTGCACCATTTGACATTCCCACCAGCAATGTATGAGAGATCCAATTCCTTCACATACTTGCCAGCATTTGGCATTATTGGCAGTTTTTATTTTAGCTTTTTAAAAGGTGTATGGTGACATACCGTTGTGGTTTAATATCCATTTCCTTAATGGGTAATGATTTTGAACATTTTCCTGTGCTTCTTGCGATCTTTATCTTCTCTTTGTGTGAATGTACTATCATGTTTTTTGCCCATTTTATAATTGAATTATTTGTAAAAAAGAAAACTTGAGTTTTGAGACTGATTTATAAATTCTAGATCTAAGGCCATTTTCAGATACATGGTTTGCAAATATTTTCTTTCGGCCTGTAGTTGTCTTTTCATCCTCATAATAGGGTTTTTTGCAGTGTAAAAGTTTTTAATTTTGATGAAGTCCAATTTACTGAAGTTTTTTTTTTAATGGGACATGCTTTTGGGGTCATGTCTAAACAGTAGGTCATTGCCTAGAACTAGGTCCCAAAGACATTGTCCTATGTTTTCTTCTAAAATTTTTATAGTTTCATATTTTACATTTAACTTTATGATCCATTTTGAATTAATTTTTGTATGCAGTGTCAGGATTAGATTAACATTACTTTTTTTAACCTATGGATGTCCAATTGTTCTAGCACAATTTATTGGAAAAAATTCACGCTTCTTCCATTGAATTGCTTTTGCACTTTACCAAAAATCAATTGTCTATATTTGGATTGGTCTGTTTCTGGGTTCTGTATTCTGTTCTGTTGGTCTATGAGTCTCTTATTTCTCCAGCTGTCTTGATTGCTATAGCTATATAGTAAGTTGTAATCTCAGATTCATCTCATTTTATTCTTTTTTGTCAAAATTGTTTTAGCTATTTTAGTTCCTTTGCCTTTACATATAAATTTTAGAATATGCTTATCTATATCTGCAAAAAACCTTGAGGAAAACTAACATCTTTACTATGGTGAGTCTTCCAATCCATGAACATGATATGTCTGTGCTTTCATTTAGATCTTCTTTGCTTTCTTTCCTTAGTGTTTTATGATTTTCTGTGTACAGATTCTCTATGTGTTTTGTTAGATTTCCTTTTTTTCACAATTATAAATGGTATTGTGTTTTTAATTTTAGCTTCCATGTGTTCATTGCTAATATTTAGAACATAATTTACTTTTGTGTGTTGATCCTGTACCTTATGACTTTGGTAAACTCACTTATTAGTCCTAGCTGCTTTTTGGTAGATTCCTTGCAGTTTTCTACATAGACAATGGTGTCATCTGAAAATAACGATAGTTCTATTTCTTTATTTCCAATCTGGATGCCTTCATTTACCTTTCTTTCCCTATTGCAATGGCTAGATCTTTCCGTACTATATTGAATACAAGTGATGAGAGTAGACATCCTTGCCTTGTTTCCAATCTTGGGGGAAAACATTGTCTTTAACCTTTAAGTGCAATATTAGCTATAGATTTCTTTTTTGGTCGATTTGCCTTATCAACCCGAGGAAGTTTCCCTGTATTCTTAATTTACTGAGAGTTTTTATCATGAATCAGTTTTGAATTTTATCAAATACTCTTCTCCATTGATTGGTTGATATGATCATATGATTTTCTTTTTTACTCTGTTGATATTGTAGATTGTATTTATTAATTTTCATATGGTGAACCAATCTTGCATTCCTGAAATAAACCTCACTTATTTGTGGTGTATAATTAATTCTGTGTATTGGTGGGTTCAGTTTGTTAGTATGTTGTTGAGGATTTCTGCCTATGGATTTGTGAGAAATTTTGTTTCTAAGTTCACAAGAGATTTTTGTCTGTAGTTTTCTATATCTATTTTTAAAGTATCAAGAAACTGTCAGAGATGTGTTTCCACAGCCACATCTCAAAAAATTGCCTTCTGTTTTAAGAAGGTAGATTCTAAAAAGCTTAATGTGGTCAAGCTCTTGGCTTCTATCTCAACCTTCCATACTACCATGAAGGTAGGAGGGAAATTAGAAAACTTAGTTTCCACTTGGAACTCTCAGTCAGGAGTATACATTACCCTTCTCTAGCTAGTTCTTTACTTTTCCTGATAGTTTGAATGTTCTAAGATAGGAATTTCAGACTTGGAAAGCCAGTGTTTGCATCTTCTCAACTCATCACCAATATTGCATTGATATTTGTGGTAAGAAGTTAAACTTGCATGGTTACATCTAAAAAATTAAATGTATTTAAAATATAATCAATCAGTGAAATATGATTACACATGATAAAGTTATTTTCTGTGTTCCTCAATTTATCTTATGTCTTCACTGATATTAATAGCATCACATCTATCACATAAGACAACGTAAAATTCATCAGTTTCTTCACATAGATATTGACTCAGTCTGGTCCACTTTTATTGCTATTGTAATCATTAAGATAAAAGCAAACCCCTTATTTTACATTTATTCATACAAAATTCCAGAAGGCTTTCGACGTGTGCTTGTGCATAGCTAAAAATGGTTCCTTCTAAAAGTTTTCTTCTATATTTCTAGGGTTTTATGTTTATATTATTTATTTTTATACATCGTCTATAATACTTTTTTTCCTGTGTTTTTTAAGGGTCTAGTAATAGCCTCTGAGATTATTATGTGACTGTGCTCAGTAAAATAAAATCATAGACTCTCAAGACTGTAAAACAAGAGATCAGTGTACATAACTCAAATAAAATCTCAGACTCAGACTGGTTAAGTGACTTGCTAAAGGTTATACACAGAGTCAGCATCAGAATCCTAACTAAATACCAGCTCTCCCATCTGTCAGAACAGTGTTAAGACTTGTAGCCCATAGTTTCACCTTAACCAATGGCAGACTATAAATGTATAGGTCAATCTGAATTTTTGGCACAGATATAGTGGATTTGGCCTAGTTTAATTTTGGGGAGTGTGAAACTCACTTGGAGGGAAGATTCTACAAAAATCAGATTTGGGGAGTCAGTAGTGGAGTCCCAGACTTCATGTCAAAAAACCCCTGGTGATTCCGATGCTGGTTACCTGAAGAATCACCTATGTGTGGTGACTTGTTCTTCTGGTACTCCCCATCTCTGCCAACTGAGGGCAGTAGAACACCACCCGCTACCTGCTGCTGAACCTACTTCTAAAACGCATTGATCCCTATACCAGCTGCTGCTGTTAATTTATCAACTAGGAGTCCCTCTTAAATTAGGAAGGTGAGGAAATAGGGAATGGGAAATCCTCTTTCAGTTGCCCAAAGCTGCTGAAACCTAGATAGGGCAAGTTTAGTGGCTGGTATTGACAGTAAAAATTTCGACCCTAGTATGAAGAAGCTAATTGAATGGATAAAACTAATCCCTAGGAACTTCTCTGAAAAATGTAGATGTAAGACAAAAAGTTCACTGGCAGACTGAGATCAGAATAGCAAAGTAGCTTGAAAATATGAAACTGTTGTGAAAATGACTTTATCTTTGTTTCAAAATTGTCAGTTTCAGAACTATTTCATCTCTGTATCCCTTATAGCACTTTGCACACAGCAGACACTCAATAGTAGTTGTTGAAGAGGTATCCCATAATGAATTCATCTATTTAACTCTCAAAAGGCCCCTCTATATATAATGTAATAAAGTGAATGTGATTCTGTTATTTTCCATCAACTTCACTTGTTATTTTGAAAATCTTTTGGGAGATTTTATCTAGAGTGTGGTAGTTAATAGAATGGGCTTTGGAATATCAGCTCCATACCTTTTCAGTTGTGTGAACTTGGGAAAGTTACTTCATCATTCTGTGTCTCAGTTTCCCAATCTTTAGAATGGAGATAACAATATTAATTCCCTCAAAGGGCTGTTGGAAGGATAAATGACATAAGGCATATAAAGTACTTAGCACAATGGCTGCTACAGAGAGAGTATGTGCTGATTAAATGTTCACAGGTAAGATAACTGATCTAAAATCAATAATTGAGTCATTTACCTAACAGATGTTATGTACCAAGTACTGTGCTTATTGGGAGTTAAGACAGAGTTTCCCTAACTTTCTCAGTTCACAGAACCTTTAGTGTCTCAGTGAATTTTTCACAGAAACCCTATGCCGAAAGAAATACCTATCAGTTCCACTTACTAAGTAGTTAGACCCAAGCAATTTAATAGTTACAGTTTATGCTGTCATTCTGTTTTTGTCAAAAATTTACATTACCCCATGGTACTCCTTGTATCATGCTTTACTGAAGTACTCTGAGACACCTGGGCATACGGTTTGGAAATCATGGAGTTAGGGATACAAAAATAAATAAAATACGGCTCCTTCTCTAAAGGAGTTTTCAAATTTAGCATTGTAAACAACTTACTAAAATATTATAAATGCTTTACTGAAGTATTGCCAAGATCTATGGGGGACATAAAGGAAGCTGGGATATGCAAGACATCATAAAGGAAGAATTATTTGACTAATGATTCAAGATTGAGTAGAAGATAATGAGACGGAGAAGAAAAGGAAAGGCAGAGAGAGGCAACAGTGTCAGTAAAGATCCTGATGTACAAACATTTGTAGAAATTCAGAAGATGGTAACTTTGTCTGTTGGTAATGATTGTAAAAAGAGAAAATTAGGAATAGACATAAAGTAAATAATTGTGGCAGCCATGGAGGTGCACACAGAGATTGTTTTGCAAGAGAGAACACTCTGGAAGGAGTGCTATTAGCTGACAGCCTCCAGCTGCTGCACCTTTGGAATCTGCTGCAACATTCCTACCGAGGCTACACCCACCCCAGGCTGTTCCCACCAAGGACTGATCACAGGGGAGCACCAGAGCGGGACAATCCTGCCTGACACGGAACTTCTCTGATGGGCAGTCTGCTCCGGGGCTTCCCATTGGCCTGTCCAAGATTCTGCTGCAGTCTGAGATTACTGGTATTTACACTGAAGGGTGGCAGAATTTATTTCACAGTTGTCAGACCTACATTGCAGTCTGAAGACTCTCCTTGTCTCTCCTCTCTCCTGCTCCCTACCCATTTATCTATCACAGGCGTTTCCCCCCAGTAAATGTCTTGTGCTTCTAATTCAATCTTGGTGCTTGTTTTCTGGAGGATCTGAACCCATACAATGCTAAAACTGAATTTTTAAAACATATACTATCGTAGTTGAAATAAATTGAAGCATAATACCCTAGAACCACAGTTGAGATGTTGACAAGAAGGAGTCAGTTCTAGAAGTTCTTTTAGTTTGGGCTTTGCTCTACAATAAAGAGATTTTGAGAGCCTCAGTGGTATGTGGGAAATGAGTTTGAAATGAGTTTGAAAGTCTTCCCAGGCACACGTGGTGGGATGTTCTTCGCTTAGATAATCTAAGGCAAGGATTTTGATGGAAGTTGTCTAAAGCTTTTCCTGTCAAAAGCAGCTGAGTTACTTTGCTTCTCTTGGGAGTCTAAACTACCTCATGAGGTAGGTGTTTAACCAGTAAAGTAGGTCTAGGGTATAAGACAGATGGGCAAAGAGTGTGAGAAGGGGAGGAGTGGAGATGAGTGAGGACATATGAGAAGCGTTGTCCATGTGAGGCTAATGAGTTTAAGACTTACTTAGGAAATGAGAAGCCATCAAAGGTTTAGAGGCAAAGTAGTGACATTTTTCTTACCTAGATGGATCTAATGATATTCAGGGAGCTAAGTGTATAGTCAGGCCATGAATTAGGAGGAAAACTTGATTGGAGCAGGGGAAATCCAGTGTGGGTTTAGACATATTGGCTTTGAGGCTCAAGCAGAGTGCTTTTCATTTCTAGCAGGCAGAACTGTTTATTTCATTCCTGGAGCATGAATAAGGAGGGTCTCTGACTTTATTGTATTGGCAAGGTGCCTGAAGAATAATGCTATGGTAGTCTCTCCCTGCTTGCTTGTCACAATGGACAGCAGCATGATTGATCCAAACATGCAAACAGTCACTGCTAGAGGATGTCAACTTTCTTTAATGGCAAAGGTCATAGAAATTTATGAAGATGGTTACATGAAGCAGGAAATAGCACAGCATGCCCTCAGATAGAGGTCCAGCATCCTAGGACCTCCATCCTACCTGCCATTCTAGAGACGGCCTCTAACCCAGCCAGCTCTCCAGATGCAGTGCACACGTGTATGGATGGTGGGTGAACCTTTAGAGCTGCTGGGGAATTCCGTTATTCTTTCCAAGTCCATCATTCTCCCATTCTTTTAGATAATTATTATCATGCCTTTTTCTCTTTCCACAACCACTAATACCTCCTTCCTTTTCTCATTGTCAAAGGATGGTGTTGTTTCTTATTTCTCTGAGAAAATAGGAACATTCAAAAGGGAAGGTTCATATCTTCCCACCAAAGTCATCTTCAGTTTTCTGTAACTGTACCACTACTCTGCACCTCCCCTTGTGTCACAACAAATGAGCTCTTTATCCACTTACACAAGGCCAAATCCTCCCCCTGTGCATGAGATCCCATTCTTGACTTCTTACTCAAGGGCATTGCTCAAGGATTTGTCCTCCTCTTTCTCTTATTATTTTTTCCCTCAGCACTGGATCAGTCTTCTCAACACGCAAACAGACAATATTTCTCTCCCTTCACCTCACATTTCCCCTCTGACTGCTGTACCATTTCTCTGTTGCCGTTTTAACAAACATTGTTTCTTATTTCTTTTTTTTTTAATTAATTAATTTTGGGGCTGTGTTGTGTCTTCATTGCTGAACGCAGGCTTCCTCTAGTTGCGCTGAGGGGGGGCTACTTTTCGTTGTGGTGCGCAGGCTTCTTATTGCGGTGGCTTCTCTTGTTGCGGAGCACAGGCTCTAGGTGCGCGGGCTTCAGTAGTTGTGGCTCGCGGGCTCTAGAGCGCAGGCTCAGTAGTTGTGGCACGTGTGCTTAGTTGCTCCACGGCATGTGGGATCTTCCCGGACCAGGGCTTGAACCTGTGTCCCCTGCATTGGCAGGCGGATTCTTAACCACTGCGCCACCAGGGAAGTCCTGTTTCTTATTTCTGTCTTCTCTTATTTTCTCTCTGATTAGGCTTCCATCTCCACCAGTCCACCAAAGTTTCCTTACAGGGTCATCAGTGACCTTCGTGTTGCCGAATCCAGTGATTATTTCTCGATTTTCACCTATTGGATCTATTTTGTGCACACAGCTCAGCTGATCACTCTCTCCTTTTTAGACTATCTTCTTCACTTTGTTTCTGGGCCATCATTCTCTTGGTTCTCCTTTTTCTCTGATGGTGTTAAATAAAATAACATCCCCTAGTGTAGCCTTCTATGCCTTTAAACTACTTCACATCATGAAATACACCATGACATATTACATATGTATTTGTTTACTTGTTATTTGTCTCTTCTGATCCTAAAATGTAAACTACCTGAAGGCAGCAATTTGTGCATTATTTACTGCTGTATTCCTGGCTCCTAGAGCAGTACCTGCCATGTAGTCTATACCACATAAATATTCGTTGAGCAAATTGATGAAAATAACTCCAATATAAACCTGAAGGTTTTTTTCAAGTCTGGGTAGAGTGTGTGCCATTTCTTTACGGCCATCCCTCTAGCTTTAGGACCACCCAGCCCCCTAGGTTTTATTCCTGATTGAGGTCCATCCCTGTACTATATAAAAGGAAAGCAAATGTCATTCTGACATGCTTAGGATTCAGATAGTCAGAAATTTTTGGCTTAAAATGTTCCTAAAATTCTTGTTTTATGTAGAAATGAGTTTTGAAGGTCAACTTTTTAAGATGAAAAAATCCCCTATAGTCAAAAATATCCTTAAAAGATCCTTAAATCCACTAGAAGGTATGACACATCTGCTTTTGAATGTACAGTCCTTTATATTAATTGTTATGAGCATAAAGGTTTGCAAGCTACTGAGATATATTAAAGAAAGGACCAGAATGAAAGTGTGCAGACTCTGACATTCAAATTAATCTTTCTTTAAAATAAAGATCAAATTACTCACTGCAAATAAGAGATGAGTGGAGATTTCTGATGTTTCCACATTTGCTGCAGATTTTACTCCACTATATTACAATATCAAGCCTCTATCAGCTTAATACAGAACATCAGATTTGCATATTGTTGTGGGGACTACACAAGATACATTTAGACGAGTACCTAGCACAAGGCCTGACACACAGTAGGTGCTCAGAAAATGTTGGCTAGATGTGAATCTAAGTCTTCTTTGATCAGACCTGCAGAGAAATGTTGTAGGGAAGAACCTAAAATCCTCGCTAATTCCTGCTTTTCCAAGTTACTGTTTTCTGATGTGGCCAATGAATAGATATTGTTCACGACCTTGGGCAGAGACTTCATGGAATCACCTTTTAGGCAGACTTGAGGGAGGGGTCCTCTAAATTGACATATAGCTAATTGCATGAATGGAATTATGCAACTTGTCATGAGTAGAAAGTGTAATGATGGAAAAAATTTAGCCCGTAGAATATTTTGATTTATTAAGCTTGTCTTTCGCAGTGAGATAAAGCAGTTGAGCCTGAAATAACTAGACCATGCCCTACCTCCCCTCCACAAGCTCTGCTTTAGTAGGTTTGGGATTCGAAAAGGAGAAGAGTGAGTTCGGGTGGACGTGTTGATGGCACTATACAAGACAGGGGGCCTAGTCAGAGATGCAGTTGGTGTTATGTTTACACCATTGAGAGAGGATGTCCTTCAGCTTGTCGGTCTTCACCATTCTTGTGATATTTTTATAATTGGCCATCTCTGGTTCATTGTGGTCCACGGACTTTGTTTGCCACCGTGTGCTCCTTGGATATCATTGTTCCTCTCTGCTTTTCTCGATTCCTAAAACTGTCTTAGGCACAGAAGTTCAGTTCAAAGTCTATGAGTGTAAAAGTATAGCTTTTCCCAACAACAACAAAGACAACTCAGGCTTTTGAGCACTAACTTGTTCCAAGCTCAGTGCATTGCACATGTCTTTTTATCTTCACAAAACCCTGTGATAGTGGATTCTTAGACGAGTAGCACCACCATCACCTGGGAACTTGTTAGCAATGCTAATTTTCAGGCTCTGCACAGACCTACTGACTCAGATACTTTACCAGTGGGAGCCAGCCATCTGTGCTTTAATAAGC